>NC_040887.2:10393810-10693810 GCF_900634795.4 Betta splendens | reverse complement strand
CACCGCCGCCATGATGTCATGATGTCGCCAATCAAGCCTAAAGGGAAAGGGGAGAGGCACAAGCACGGCGGAGGAAAAGGAGGCGGAGGAGGGGGGGGGAGAGCAGCAGGAAGGAAGAGCAGGAGCAAGCCGCAGCAGAGGGCACCGAGGAGCGTTTAAATGTGCAAAAGGGCAAAGTGTCAGTGACCTAAACACACACTTTTATCATAACATATGCTGATGTACCCGCATTTACACAAACACAACACTGAGACACTCACATCCTGTATGTACAGAGACTATGACATGTGCATGCACCTATCCACTATTTCATTATGACAGACTTCAAACTAAGCTACAAACACAGCAGATGTATGTAAAGTAGGACGTAAACGGAGGATTTCACAAGATCTTATATAGTATAAGATCTGTATAAAAGCAAAAGTAGAAGAGTTTAGGTCGTGACGCATGCGGAATGAAGGATGAACAGCATGAGTTTGACAGACTGTGTTGTGACAAGAACGTTTGAGATGCTTTTCATTTTGAACCTTTACAGTGAATGACTTCAGGTTCCCAAAGTACACACACACACACACACACACACACACACACACACACACACACACACACACACACACACACACACACACACACACACACACACACACACACACACACACACAGCACTGGAAAAGAAATCAGTGAACCTTCCAGGAATGATTGCTGCCTTGTAGGACCATCCTGGTGGTTTTGCATGTTTTGGCCTTTAATTACAAATTACATATACGCTGGCAGTTATTCTCCTAAAGAGAACAGATGTTTTTAGATTGTTTCCTACCTTCCGGGCAGACACTGGCTTCCATTAAGCTCATCATGCAGAAAAAGGGAAAATGCTTAAGCCATTCAGTCCATCACAGCACAGAAGATGGTGCCTGGTTGTCAAAGTTGTATCACTGCAAGCTGCACTTTTCCAAACCCTCTTTTGTGTTGCGCTTAAGTTTCGCTGCATCCAGAATTAAACAGCCGCTGCTGAAAAGCATTTGACAAGCAGCGCTGTTGTTTGATAGACAGCTGTCAAGATGGAACAAAGCAAAACATACATTCAAACAAAATGAGATGCATGTGCGTATTCTCAGCCTATCAATCTAATCTCATGGGTTTCAGAGGATAAACTGCATTGATTTATAATTAATGGGCTAGAACTGCACCAACTAATCTCAGTGGGTATTAAAACTGCAGCAAATTAGAATAAATAACATTTGAGGTTATACATAGCAGCAAATACCGATGAGTAATGTTCATTTCTATATTTAGGGATGAAGCCCATCAAGCTGCTTACCTACAGTTCAGTGAGACGTTCCTAGGCTTTCTCATGTAGGTGGGGTCTGACCACAAGATGACTGACTGCAACCACAAAGATGAAAGGCAGAAAAAGCATGATGGCGGCTTTGATGAGGTTGCACATCTACTTTCCCAGGACCTTGCGCTCCGCGTTGCAACCGCACAGACACAGCACAGGAGGCTTTTCCATTATGTTCTCCAGGCAGAGCTGGCACCGATTTCCTGCCACGCAGAAGAGTTGTGTAGTATAGGTATAGGGGAAAAAAGTAAACATAATGAAGTTGGGTCTGTTGTCTCCTATAACATCACAAAGAGACTCTGTATGAGTGTTGAGTGTTACTGTAGCCTGGACTTAACATGACTTAAATTAGGAAGGAATCATCATATCAGATGTAATGTGTTCTGCATACATTCCATTTCTGGGGAGACGTGGTGTTGCTGCTATTAGATGAGGCGCAATCAAGCCTTCACAGTAAATCCCCAAAACTTCAGTGACAGTTTAATGTGTGTTTAATGTTTGAAATGAGTTCAGGGTCATAATCAGGGTCAGAGCTACCACACGAATTTGGCTAAACACAGAAATGTATAAATGCTGGCGTTACAGTAAATGTGTATTTACAGCAAGTACCATGTAGAAAATCTAGATGCATATTCATATACTGTAAAAAGACTTTTCCTTAATGGACAAGACAGCACATTTAAAAGGACCAAGACTTTAAAGTGACCTGCGAAGAGACTCTGTACACAACATGCATGTTTCTCAGACTGTGGCTCAGGATCCAAACGAAGCCTTCAGCCACTGATACTGGGTCATTTATTCCTGGTCCTGCTGCTCCAGCTGGTGATGGTGTTTGGCTGAAGCAGGCCCAGCGTGTAATGAAGCTTGTATTATACAAAAATGGAACCTGAGGAAGAAGAGGACTGGCATCACACAGACTCTTTGGCCTGTTGGATTCAAGGGGCTTCAGTGACTTTGCAAAGCAGGACGTACTGGTTTGTTTTTAGTTCAAATGTTAAGCCATCAGTTCCAGTGGTATTTAACTTTGTGCTTGGTAGAACCTGTTTGTGTGATCTGCAGTGAAAATTATCGTTTTGTTAGATAGTATTTGTGTCGGAACTAAAGCTGGATGCTAATTTAATGTGCGTTTGTCCATCTGTCTGTTTCTGTGCCCACTGTCTGCGCAGTATTCTATTTATTTTTTATTTCTGCCAGCTTTCCAATTGTCACCATCTGCTTCTGTTGATGCACCTTCCCACTCCCACCTGTGGAAAAGTATTTCTGTAGTTGTTATTTTATGATCATTACTCATCCTGCAGGCACTAAGGAATCTACAATGATTTGGCTCAACACTGCTGAAACTAAAAATTAATTTTAAATCTCTTAAAATGTCTGTTTGTTTGACCGTGTTTCCCTGAAGATCCGATAGAAATCGAATTCCCCACAGTGATGGAGCTATTGTTCACAGAAATACCCAGTGGTACTGAGTTTGGATGAATCCAAGACCAGAATTCAAGGAGACAAGGAAAAATGTAACTTTATTTGCTTTGTTTACTGGAAGACATTGTATTTAAATGCATGGTTAGTTCCACTGACAGCTCCCCCATATTCTCAGAGGCTTAATGACATCCCACAGTGATGATGCACGCAAGCCCTTCTGTATGAAAATAAATATATCCCATCACGGGTGCTGCAGGGTCCGGGCCCAAACCAGAAGCAGAGAGAGCCTGCAGAAAGTCAACATGGGCCTGGCTCTTTGGCGTCGTGACCTGGCCACATAAAAGGTCTGTTTGTGTAATATATAGATGTGGGATGCGTGCGTCAGAAACAAACCAAATGAAAACACAGTTAAAACACACTCAGTCCGGCTACAGGTGTTGACGCAGCAGATGCAGCCTGTGAGTCACTGTGTATTACCACCGAAAACGTTGGGTCTAAAATGTGAACATTTGATTCCATCCAAACAAAACATGTGCAGGAGACTGAACAACGAGCTTTAGAGCCGCTCCTCATTCATCATTAAGCTGTATTTACATCTCCGTGCCAATATTCGCTCCATGTTTTTGTAAACAGAATAAAACTCTCACTAATGGATCTCCTCTCATGTGGAGACCTTGTTTTGTAAATATGTATAAAAGCCTGCGTACACACAAGTATGTTTGTGTTGTGTGGTTTATTCATCCTATAAGAAATTCCAAAGTAATATTGCAAAGGAATATACAGTAAATGCTGTAAAAAATGGTAATAACCCCCACAAACACATACTAATGTAATCAGGGACATAAATACTCAGCTACAGTAGATTCTTTGTTGCAGTGATGTTCAGATGTTGAAATTATTTACAAACGTCGCTTGTGACACTCTTTGATTTTAAACAGTAAACAGTTTGTCAAGGTTGAGTGAGGATTTAAACTGGTGTAATCCCAAATAACGTAAACCCTCTTTCTGCCTCTTTCCAGGCTCCTCTGCTGTCTTCGAAGGCGGCTGTCGGAGCACCGTACAAATCCATCATTTATATTATAAACACGCACAAACACGTAAACAGATGCAAAGTTATATATGCTCATTGACTTCCCAGGAAGAAACTCCATGTTGTCTTATTTATACATATATATGGATTCATTCCTTTCAGATGTGCTATTATCCTGCGCACCGTCGCTCACTCCACAGCAGCAACATACCATTCAATACCAAACCGCCATCAATCTCTGCCAAACTGACCACACGGCGAATTTTCTCATTAAATGTGAAACAAATGCTTTGCTCTGCTGAGCAATCTGATGAGTGAAGGATACGTTCCAGTCGTGCCGGATGCCCGACAGCCTTAATGCCTGTTGTTTACTGTTTCCAGGCCCTGAGGTAACAGGGGGGTCAGTGACATGCCGTGGTTCCATTGTGACGTGTGCTTACTGGATTTCAAAGTTGACAGGCTCAAGTGAAACGTGACCGACTGTGGCTTTCGGTTTTTTTACTGCGGAGATGCCCTTCATAACCCTAAACATGAAGGAATGTGCTTGAGGAAATGATTCGACCAAGAAAACCCTAAATTAGTGCCCTGCGCTGGTGTATTTTGTGACAAATGAGACATTGTTTCTCCAGTCACCCAGTAAACGCACTGTACTGACTCGTCCACGCCTTCCAGGCTACACTGGGTTTGAATAAATGCAGGTATTTGCTGACAAGTCTCCTTTTGCTCATAAAAAATCTTTTCACGTGACGAATAGCTACTGACGTGTGAACTGAGGAGTTCAGTTTCTCTCGATGAACCTGACCTCGTGCTGTAACGCCTTCAAAGGTGCCAAACCTAACACTCTAGTCATAAAGCTACAAATTTGGACAAATGTTCCATAGAGAATCAATAATCTGTGGCTGAGACATGCATCATATATTAATAGGAAAATTGTGATATTATAAGCATTTATATTTAAATTAGAGCTAATCATCTTTGCAGAAGACAGTTTATGTGGATAAATATCGATCATACGATTCAGTATTTCCGGTCATGGTGAAATTCTGAGCTTTTGAGTCTTCACCCGTCTTGAATGTCATGAGGATGGCGAGGTTGTGATTAAAGCCACGAACTGGAACACATTTAAATCTAATCCCAGTAGAGTCTGCCAGCGTTGGCAGACACAGTCCCAGTTTGAACGGCTGTTTCCAGACAAAGACTATGTCCTTCCACCGAACCATCATGGAGACATCGAATCATGGTTATGCCAAAGTAACGGCCTTTCAGGGGCAACAAGTTGCCACAACAACTAAACTGGTGACTTGAAATGGCTTTATAATGAGTCAGCATAAACAGACAGCAATGTCAAAAAGATGCCAAACAACATAACAGGGGCACTTAAAAGCAGGAAACAAATAGAGAAGCCGCCAAATGACTCATTTGCCATTTTTCCCCAGTGCTCAACGCACCAGAAGGTCTCCACTTCACCATTTTGCTCACAAAAGTGCCTCTGAGGTGTAATAAGAGGTTTGTGCCCTGCGCCACAGTATCCCTCAGTAAAGTTCTCATGCTGAATCAAAGTGTTTGCTCATGCTTAAGATTAAATTTTACAGCTAACTGCCTCAGACAGTTTCCTGTGAATCCCAGGCTAATTCCTGTGGACATTTAGGGACTTCATGGTTGTTGATGACGCCTGTTTCCACTGACGCCTTTAATTAACGGTGTCCTTTCGTGTCAGGCTTGAGCGACAAATTTTCATCCATCTTGCCCACAAAAGGTTTTTAAAATTCATTCGAAGGGCCAACATTTTGCATGATTTGACTGTTTGTTGGCAGCATGTTGTTTTATTAAATTTAATCAAACAGTCTACGTCTCACTTTATGCAGTATGTGTGTTTATGTCTCTGCATGTGTGATGGTTGATTTGGGTAAAGTTCTGTGTATAATATTGATCTATTTCAGTTAATCGTGTTTATTTTTGCTCTGTGGGAGTAGAGCATAGTTACACTGATCATTGATCTAAATTAAACTTATGCTGCTTTCTGTTATAGCTTCACTGTATTTGTCTGCAGTCTGAAGGAAACATGCTGGTATTTGATGACTGCCTTATGAAGTGAGAAAGAAGAACAACATGTTCAGATCTAAATATACTGGATCTCTACAGGCCATCGTATTCATTCTGGATGCCTGTGTAAAGCATGGAAAAAAACATCTGTGTAAGGTCACATGCTTTCATTTTACTTTGCATACCTCATTTTCCTAAACGAGCCCTTCCTTTTGACTTAAGGCTCTTGAAAATCAAAAATACAACCTAATAAGGTTTGTAGTGGTTATTGCATGGTTTCTGGGGAAACTCTGGAACCTATTGGATCGTGTCAGAAGTTTAATTATGCTTAGGTAACTGTCTCAGGCTTTGATGTTTGGCACAAAAAAGGGAGAAATTAAATGAGATAAAGCAGCCAAATTCAAACCGAGAGACGGAGCAGCTGGTCTGGATGGAAGCAGCAGATTAGATATTTTTACAGGACCTTTAGATGTGGTGACAGTGTGGTTTTAAATCCGCTCTCACCCTCCAGAGCGGTGTTTGTCATTTCTGACCACATTCAAGAGTTCCAGAGACCACAGACGTTGGCCCGGCCTCCGTTCTGGAGTCAAACACCCCACACCGGAGCCTTTCAACATTAGTTCAAATAAAACTAGTAATTTAAACTAGTTTATCAGCTGTTTTAAAAATCCGAGTTTGGCTTTGATTTCACTGGAAGCTTCGTGCATAAAAATCCTTCAAGATGATCACTGTACGTATGTTAGTGTTACATACAGTGATTCATTTGTATATTGAGCACTTTAAATAATTATGCCACAACATTAACTTTTGAAAAATTAGTAGAATAAGAAACTCAGCTACAGCCTTTAGTCTTACAATCAACAAAGAATGTTGAATTTGGTTGTTTTACTCACCCTATTCACTGCTTTCATGACATAAACAATATAATGTAGATGCAGGTGTTCTGTGTGTTTGTGGTGTTTGTCTCCATCTGTGGGAGACATTTAATATGTGCAGTACGTACAATGATAATGTTGACAGAACCGAATAAACCTATTCAGCTAAAATATTAATACATTAATTGTACATTTAATCCCAATAGCACAATAACAGCTGCATTGGACCTAGACACACTGCACCAGAATCCGTTTTAAAGGCAATTTTAAAATATTATTCTTATTATATTATTTTCATTACAATTTATTGTTTCATTCACCAGGCAACATTTCGCTAAACACTAAACAATATATTTCATTTGGTGTTGTTAGACTGGTAATAAATTACAAGCATAGTGAGTATTTATTTATTTTAAATATTTGGCAAGCGGAACTGTTGTGTCGGAACTTGTCGGGACGCATTTTCAAAGCGGACCCGGTTGTTGATTAAATCTTTCTGGATAGAAACTGCTCCGGTAAGTGTTTTGTTCTATAAATTATGACCCGTGCTATTATTCTGCGTATAAAAAACTTGATGAGCAGCGTGTTAACACTGAACATTTATAAATATGTATGAGCGTGAGATCATTAAAAGCAGGCCATAGTGATTTAAAGGCCTGGACAGCCAGCGTTAGCTGACGCTAGCCGAGCTACACAAACAGCGTTTAACAGCATTTGCCGTTGACAGCCAATTAGCAAGGCGGCTAATAACAGCAGCACAAAAACTTCCTTAAGGAAGACGGGCAGCGTTATGTCGTCTTCGCCTCTGTGTTCCTCTTTTAATGTTTACTCTTCACGGTAACTTTCGCGAATCTGAATTACTGTTGACACTAAATTCGTTTCTTATTTTAGCTAATTTAGTGCTAAGCTATTCAACCAGATGGGTCTACTTTCTGACTAATTTATGATATTGAGAAAGTAAAGGGAGTTAAAGAGCCACTGAAGTTAAAGTTATCATCAAAATATTATCAAAATTAATGTGAGTTGCACATGTATCAGTCGTGTTACACTCTCTCTGCCTTTTGTATATTTACATTTGTCACTGCTTTTACGTGAAACCCCTCCAGCTGATCTCACCTGGAGGAGCTGATCAGTTCGGACTACTGTACATCATCTGTCGAACTTGGGCCTAGAAGCATAGAGAGGAAGTTTAAAATCTGTGTAGTCACTTCCCTTATTTCCTTCAAGCAACAGAGCAACGGGTTGTATCAGTTATGCCTCTTTGTAGAGTTGCCAGCTTTTTGCCATCCAAGCTCCCCTGCACAGAATGTATTGAAGTTCTAAAGAACTATCAAGCAAAACCATTTACTAAAAAGCAAACAGGCTTGTGGCTAAATTTATTTCATAAGCTGCTCACATTTAAGTGAACTGTGTGCTAGAATTTGCTGTGTATTTTTTTACTGTGTCTCCCTATTGTTACTGTACTGTAACACAATACATACTTAATACTTCATTTTTTTTTGCAACATCTTAAATTAAAGATGCACAATCACCTCCTTTAACGTTGTCCCTTCCTTCATTAGCAGTTGGAGGGGATGAGTCTCTCCCCTGTGACTGGCACAGAAGTGCCAGAGACAGCCAACGGAGTCGCGACACCTGTCTCAGAGAACGGCCCCTATGATCCAGTCTCTGTAAATTATGGAGACAGAAGATTATCATGTTCTGAGGAGTCATCAGAAGATGAGTCCCTGAGACACACAGAGAATCATGTAGATGGGGAGAACAGAGTTTTCAAGGATGAAGGTTACCTGGATACAGAGATAGACATTCAAGAAATTACATCTGCTTTATCAATACATGGGTCTCAAGGGACAAACCCTTACTCACCTGATACAGGAGACGTAGGATCAGAATCCACCACCACAAACATTCCTGAGGCCAATGAAATTGTTGAGACTGCTGGTGCAGTACTTCCTGGGAAATCGGCTCACACCAAAGACTCATCTCACCAAGGAGGCTCCCTCACAACAGATAGAGAGGGTATAGACCCAGTGACTGCAGACAGAGACACTAACAACAAGGAGGAGGTCGGAGTTGAAGAGAAGGAAAAACAGGATGATGAGGGTGATGAGAAGAATGAAAAAAAGTGGAAGAGCCAGTTTGCAGGAGGCAGAACAGAGTATAAGGTGAGTAGGAGTCTTATTTGTGTTTATTAGTTAGAATTAACCGTCAAGGCAATACAGTCAAAATATTTTTTTGTGATTCATAAATTACTAATCACCTTCATGTTTTTACATCCTCTCCTACTTTGTACCTATTGTTAGTCTTCACAGCATTATTCCTCGTCAGCCCCTGGGTCTAGTACCTCCTCATACTCTTCTCCCCCACCCACCATGCTTCTCTCAGACGATGTCCCCTGCCCTCCACACGTCATGGCCCAGGTGTGGGTTCGCAATGTCCGTGGGATGCAGGACAGCAAGAGTCTGGACGAAATCAGCCAAGTGTGTGCAGGTAGCTGATGGCCTAATGCATTCTGTTTTGCCTTCCTTTGCTGAAATGACCACATGTACCATATGTATAAGCTCTTATAGAGTAGTAATATAATGAGTCAATAGTAGCTGATGTTGGCTTTTTTTCACAGGAGGTTCCGGTGCCCGGGGAGGGGGCAGAAGTGGGCAGTCAGAGGGCCGACGGGCTACAATCTCCTCAGCTCTTGAGCTAGAAGGGACAGTCAGTCAGGAAGGAGACCTGACTAACTTCATCACAAAGAACCTGGAGCAGAAGATCAAGATGAGCTCCAAGCCCAGCCTGGACTGCAGCGACTGTGAGTAGCTAATGAGACGTTGAGTTTGAAAAGAAATGTGTTAATACCATTAACTGTTGTTGGAGGCTGCTTTTATATTTAATGTTGAAGAATCAGGTTGTTTTTCTATATTTTCCCCCACGTTCTGTTGTGCAGAATTGAGACAGCAGCTCAGTCAATCAGTCTTTGCCACTGCTCATCATTTATGCATAAATGTGATCATATCCTGACTATAGGAAGTAAATTTGAATCAATTCATTTGTTCAATGAAATGATGTCTGTTTTTATGGTGAAGATTTATACGAATCATCTTCATCCCTGCAATAGTCACGCCTTCCAGAATAAACATACTGTATATGCATATGTGCACCTGTACCATCAAAGACTAAAACACCAGTTGCATTCTGTGTAAATGAGGACTCCTGACTCCTGGTTAATAAAACATTCTTTTAAACAAAGAGGCAACTGCTTTTCAGCTTTTGCCCTTTTTCCCCTTCTCCTCAATCCAAATAGATTATAGAAGCCTATAACATTCCCAGAAGGCCAAGCATATATGGCTGCTAGTGTAGCACATTGACTAAGCGAGTCCATTAGCAGCCGTCTGTCGTGTCAGATTTTATCGGGGAAAGACACAGAAACGCTGCCCTTCACTCAAAGAAAACCTCTCCTGGATTAGAGCGTCTGCCAAACTGGCCACTCAATTTAAACAGCAGACCGCAGTCAATGTGCCCTCTGTGGCAGCTCAGTCCCTCTACCCGCTGATTCAATTAGGATGGATGACACAGGCAGACTGTGTTTAGGCTGGAGGTCCTACTACAGCCTGGCAGCAATAGTTTCAAGATGGAAAGTGCTGTTTTGTTTTATTTTTGTGCCAACACGCACCTGTTTTCAGCTTTCAACAGATGCATTTTTCCAGTGAAAATGTATTCTCTCACTGATTATGTTTATAATGTATTATTTATGTATCATTAAGTCTGTTTCTTTACTTTGGCTGGTGCTTTCACACTGGCTGAGTTTGTTAAATGACTGTTCTTCAAACAGCATTTAAGCTCTGGTCTTTTGTCTGCATGTTATAGATTTAGTGTTTGTGAATTACCCAAAACAGTAAATAATAGTAATAGTATTTGAACACACAACACTTGGTTGCTTACATGCAGCTGCTTTTCCTCAAGAATTTTCCTTAGGCCATTAATAAAGTATTTGTTATTATAAAAATGATCATTAGCCAGTAATTCTGTGTTATTTCTTACCAGCGGACTGTTCAGGTCCCATCTACAGAAGCAGAGGGTTGACCCGAAGACCAGCCGACATCCCACCCATCGATCCCACTGTACTATTGGACCTTCAGAAACACACGCAGGAAGTCGCACACAGTGTGGAGATGATGATGCGGAGCCTGAATGGAACCATCCAAAACGTGAGTCTGCCTCTCACTTAGAATGTTTGTCAGGCACCCTTGGCTTTTGTTTCTGTCTATTTGATTGATTCCTCGGGTTTGTTCAGATGACGGCTCTGAGTGTGGGATACATCCAGACCTACAGGGACTCGGTGGACAGCCTGGGAGAATCTGTGGACATGAGTATAAAGGTGAAACACTGGTCACCTTCAGGGGTCGCATGTGGAAATGCTGGTTTGTTGAATGTAAAGCAGGTCCACCAGAACTTCAATTATTATTCTCATTTACTTTCATTTACTGGCACTCATCGCACATATTCTCTGGGATTTAATGATGTAAATAAATCAGGTTGACAGTGAAGAACAGTTTTGTTTACTTTCCAAGGCTTTTACTCGCACACATTTGGAATCTCATTGATTATGTTTTGATTCCTTGATCCACTTTCCATTTGGCTGATGTTCGTATTAAACCATCAGCTTTTTCATGCTCTGCCTCATGTGATTGCTCCCACAGGGCATGTACACGCTGATGGCCCGTTGTGAAGAGTTGGATCGTTCCATGCAGCCCATACACACCCTGTCTGCACAGATCCGTGACATCAAACGCACCCTCGATGCTCTGGAGGCAATCTGCAAGTAACCCCGCCTCCCTGGTGCTAACAAAACACCCCAGCTGCGAGGATCCAACATCAAGCACAGACCTGAATAAATCTACTCCCTCTGCAGGTAGCACACACATACATCACTGCGAAGATTCAGAGCAGTCCGGAACCATGGGAGCATTGTGACTAGGCAAGCGAGCACCTGTCGCTTGCTCACTGTTTGAAGGTTATCGTGTTTGTATTGTGGGATCTCAAAAGAACTATGCTTAAAATGCACTCGCGGCTGAGATTTCTTTTCTCTTTTTTTTTTTTAAATTTTGTTTGGATTTTTTTTTAAAGTGTTCCACTTTTGGAGACACTTGGCCAAGTGCCCTGCGCTCGCACAGGCACACGCATCTTTGAAGAAGTGAGGGTAGACTTTCTCTTTTCACACTTGAAAGTGTCTGGCAAATTGTGTGTCACCATCCGTCCATGATTGCACTAACTTCTTCTCCCCAGCTGGGGTCAACATTTCTCTCTCTGCCAGAAGAGAGAGGCCAGTAGGAACTTTTCAGAAAACAGTGACTTTTGCACAAGAACAAAAAGTCTATTTTTAATCTTATGCAGCAACGATTTGATTTTTCACTGCAAGCTAAATGAAGGGAGTGGAGCTTTGTATTTGTCTGTCTGTTCATATGTTCCGTTTTCTCGACTTGCATGTGTTTCAGACCTCTGCTCCTCAGTTCCATCGCCAAGTGACTAGTGCAGTCAGAGCCACTTCCCCTGGTGGCCAATGAAAAGCCACAACATTTTAATAAAAAAAGCTTACAGTTTACAATTAAAGTTTACAACACCGATCTAATTTTAAAAAAGGACCATGTGTTATTTGGCCTAAAATCTCACCTTTCTCTTCTGTGTCATTGACATCCTATATTGCTTTCACCGTTATTTTTAATATTGAACTTAACTTTAACTTCAAACTATGAAACTGAAATTTTAGATATAAAAAGTTACACCACCTCAGTCAGCGAACCAGAAGATTTGTTATTCCCAGGCATGTAAGTAGCTTACAAACTACTCGCTGTCATTAGTTTCATGGCGTTGGTCCAGTTAATGGTAAACTCTTTTGGAAAAAAAAGCTTTTCTAGCCAAGAACCTAACTTAGCTGTTTATCCTAAACTCTGCATGAACATTTTGCAGTTTTGGCTGTAACCGTACGTTTGACTCTGTTGAAATTGTAAAAACTCTGCACTGGTCTGTTTTGACTACATTTTTAGCTGAATCTTGGGGAAAAGTCTGTAAATGATATGAAATTACTGAAAATTACGAAATGACTTAAAATTATGTTTTCTGCTCAGTGTCATTAACAATACAAATGTAAGACACAGAGAAAAAGAGGACGAGCATTACTCTCTGCACACAGATCCATTTAGTAATGAACTCCAGGATAAAAGACTTATGTTACAACTTCAAGCCATGTGCTCTTATGGAGCCTTCTAATTGATTTGGGGAGAAACTGTGGTACCGTTGTCATTGCACTGGTAGGTGGACCGTACTATATCACAGTATGTGTACTAGCTTTCATATGTGTAGCTATTGCTGATGTCAGGCAATTTGTAATATGACTTGAATAGTGTTAACTGAGTTGCTGTGGCTTTCTAACATTGGACACACAAACTCCCTACGATGTGTGTTTTGGGATATTTCCTCAACATGGTGTTATTAGAGCAATACGGCTAACAGTAAGTACGCGTTTCAATGCTCTCTATAATGTTGACGCTTACAGTTAGTCCTCTTTAAGGTGTTGGCCTCAAACGTTACACGCGACCCGGCTTTATCCAAACAATGTCCATCTGCGAACGACGCACCAGTTATTGTTCGTTCACATCTGTGGGAGATGATGAAGATATTGGCTTCACCATAAGCTCAGGTTGGCGTCACAGCCTGCGTTTTGTCTAAGGAGAGGAGCTAATTTACTGGAATGGTGCAGATAATGTCCAGGGAATGGATATTTGGGAGCCTCTGTATATTTTTGACTTGCAGAAGCAGATCTTCAAGATGGGAGATGAGAGAAAATGCCATTTTCCTGTTCATTATGATATGTAAATGTATGAATTTTCATCATTTTCTGTTGTACAATCAGTTGCACTTGTGTACATATGATCTCTTTCTGTAACTAAAATGATTTAGACACCCTTTGTCTTGAGTGTATATTTTAATGAAAAATAACAAATAAATTTACATGAGCTGCAAAATTGTTTCTGTATTTTTTACAGTGTACTTGCCTCAAGGAGCACCAGAAGTTGTGAGAGGAATCAGGTACAAACAAAACTGACTTATAAAATATATATATATATATATACACTTATAGTAAATGTGTGTTGGCTCATAGGAGCTACAATCTTGTGCTGTTTGATGCACCTATAGCGTTGCCCTCTGATTCACTACATACTGCATTTACAATCATTTAAAGGTGCCTTTTCAGTTTTCATGGGAGAATGTTGATGCTGCCCTTGTTTAAAATATCTAAATGAAACCTTGATATTGTGAAAGTGTGCATTCAGAGACCTCAGAACTGCAGTAGCCTGAACCTGTGCTTTATTCCACTCTTCATGTCTGTCTTGTTTCTATGAGTATTAACTATATAGGCCTTTTTAGCGAGTGGTGCAGTTTCACTGCATCTCAGGAAGAGGGCGCTAGAGGGCTCTGCAAAATTGTGCAGCAGCTTAACAGACAGAACATGTGTAATAAAAGCAGTAAGGTCTACAGTGTTTTTTGTAGTTTGTTAAATTGTTCATATTTAACTTCCAAAAGTTATTTCCTATCAGCAACATTGCTTCAAACAGACTATAGGGTCAGTTCAGCCAAATTACATGCAAAAAAAAAAAGATTTTGTTCATATTGTTTTCACCCAGGACAATACGCAACAAGTAGCAAAACAAAAAGTGGAACGACGATGAAACCGCATTGCGAGTTGAGTCGATGCACCACAAACAGCTCAGTCTTGCGTGCGTGGTTTCTGTTGTCATGGAAAAAGGCAGGATTACCCGTCGAAGCTGAACGGGTGTCTGTACCACTGGTCCAGACTTCTTGGTTTTCATTGATCTTTAGCTACAAAGCCGCACACCTGCAAGTAGCAGGGACTCAGTGTCTTGCTCAAAGGCACTTGGGAAGGGGGTCATTAAAGCAGAGACCGTCCAGGTGGCTGGTTTGAGCTCTTAAAGTTTTAGGCAGATGTTTCCAGCCAGCAGAAACAGCAGAAGAGTCAGACTTGGGGCCGCCAGCAGAGTCCTACCTGCGTCTGAGGCCAATTCGAGTGAAGGCGTTGGACTTCCAACACTTGCTGAGCTGCTTTCCCTCGACTCAGTCAAAGAGACCCCTCTTGTTGTAGAAACTGATGTGGCTGCTGATGTTGAGGATGTGGTGGAAGCCGTCGTCGAAGCCGCTGTCGAAGCCGTTGTCGTCCCCACTATTTCTGCTGAGTTTGCGTCTACCGTTCCCCCGACGGAGGCACCATCTTTCGGGGACTGCTGATCCGAGGCGTCCCCGTCTGAGGACTTGTACCACTGGCACTGGAAGTTTTTCTTCCACATTTCAGCTGGGTCTGGTTCTGCTGTTTTAGAGTCTGTGCCCTGCTGATTTGTGGCTTTTGTTGCCTCCGTCTGAGAGGAAAGATAAATAAGTGTAAAAAAAATGTAAGGCTAAAGATTACAGATAAAAATCAAAGCAAGTTTTAGTGTTTCAGTCTTCTGCAGCTATGGCAATATTCATACTTTATATTGTGTTGTATTTTGTATGACAGCTGGATATTACAGAAGCCCCATCCTATCCCCAAAATGTGATAAGAGAAACACAGCGTCCCTGTGTTCGCTGGTGGAGCTTCAGGCGCCATGTCTTCCTCCTCTGCTGTGTCTCAGCTGCTGTGTTCCTGCACCAAAGTTTTTGGACCCCCTGTTGTTTTTATGATTTTTTTCCCCAAGTCATGCCTGGTTGTCTTTATTAGTCATGGCTCAAATTGAGTTGCTCTGTTTCGAACTTTCCACAAAGGGAGTAGACGTTGGGAATTTGCGCCTCTATACGGGAGCCTTTCACTGGTAATAGACAGGCTCTGGTGAATCAGCTGTTCAGTATGTGAGAAGGGGAGAAGCCAAATGCAATCAAAGCCATTCTTACAGACTCGTCTCTCAGCCTTTCTCTGAGCGTTTGGCCGTGAACACTTTCTCCAAATCGAACTTACTTTGTACTAAATACAAATCTGTTTAGTGTAGTGTGGTGTGCAGCTTTCAGAATTAGCATGGCTGAATCAGTTTCAACCAAAACAACGTTATAACCTTAGTAAAGGTTGTACGGATGCTGGAGTCATGAGTGGAATACAGATCAGAAACAGAGCTTCAGTGGAGGTCTGTTTACAGACGAGATGTTGTCTCACCTTTTCCGTAGCTCTGGATGGAGGCGGGAGGTGGAGGTAGGCCGGGCTATCAGCGTTCTGCCGCACACATCGGCCCTTT
This sequence comes from Betta splendens, assembly GCF_900634795.4. Taxonomy (NCBI): domain Eukaryota; kingdom Metazoa; phylum Chordata; class Actinopteri; order Anabantiformes; family Osphronemidae; genus Betta; species Betta splendens. Next base: position 10,677,838 of record NC_040887.2, on the reverse strand, counting down.
CCCTGGCACAGAGAAGCTGAGCAGAGTCGGGTTGCCATGGTTACATTATTAGAGTAGGGTCCCAGGACTTTGCCCAGGAACTCTGCCAGGTCTTGACACTCTCTCTGGGAAACAGACAGTCACACAGTATGATGCAGTGGACAGTAGGAAGTGGGAGCCGGGGTGCAGCTTCACAGAGACAATCGACAGCAGCCTGAATGAAAGCTGGAGACTGAGATGTGAACTTATTATGTTGTCTCTTGGGATTCTTTTTGTGCTGTACAGCGATGCTGATCTACAGAATCCTAACATTAACACCACCCTCGGCTTTAATGTCGTGGTCGTCAGCGGCTGCACCGCGCCCTGTGACGTTCACATTCCAGGGAGGAAGCAACACGCAATAACGTGCGAAATGTTAAAACGCAGCCTTGCTCCGAATGCGCGGACGTATTTGAGCGCATACGCTTTATGCAAATGTGTGTACCTCTGTCTTCGTCTCGCTGCGCTCCCAGATGACAACTCCAGCCGTTCCCATGGCAGCGCTTTCTCCTATGGTGCTGACCAGGTCTGCCTGCAGACAGAAAACGAACTGAGCAACTGCACAGCACAGCAAGTTCATTTTCAGCGAGTAAAGGAGACACAAAGCTACAGCGTTAATATGAAGCCACGGGTCATTTTCACTCTCACTCCTACATGGTTTAATAACGTTTACGCTGCTGGTAGGAGCCGTTCTGTTTTCCTCGTGCTTTTGTTTAACCCTTAGTGCTTTTAGGTCGGTAGATGTGAACACATTCGCCTCATCGGGTGCTAAATCTCACCTGTGATAGGAACGTGTTCGTTGAGGTGTAGACACTCTTGACCAGTGGGAATACAGGAATGTCAGCCTCTGTGGCGGTCAGAGATGACACTCGCAGGGCTTCTTTTATTCGACTGCTCAAATACAGCCTGGAACCAGGCGTACCGCTCTAGAAAACAGACATAAGGAGAAAAAAAAAACCTTTTTCCGGTGTCATAGACAATCTATGTTTGGCACTGGGCTTAGACCCAGGCGTCTCCCCACCTGCAGCTTCTCCAGGGTGAGGAGGGGGTAGAGGGCAGAGCATCGCCTCCACAGCCACAGCAGCTCGTCGTTCAGGGCCATCTCTGCAGCCGAGCACTGGCCGCTGTAATTGCCGCTGTGGCAGCTGGGGTAAGGGGAAACGCCCCACAATGCCTTGGGCCGCAACCTCTGCACCTCCCGCAGTGTTTCTGCTATCACCGACTGGGCCGATGCCTCGAAGTCCACCTGTGAAAATAACAGAACGGAATGGGAGCAGAAATAGATGGGCCGTCGTACTTTAGTGGAGCTGAGAGAAATTGTTGCTCTCTTTCTATTTCGGTCTGCCTTGTTTTTTTCCTCTCTAACTTCAACATGCCTGCTCTTACCTGCGACCACCTCTCCACCTCCTCTGGGGTCCAGTTAGGAAAGAAAGTCTTGAGTAGTTTCCTCGATGCTTCCAGATACATTGTCTGTCTCTCCCTGTTCCGGAACCACTGGGGGGCCCACTCAGCCCAGCGCAGCACCCCCAACCCCAGGTATCTCGGAGCAGGTACTGCTGCCTCCAAGTCCTGCTGTGTCTTCTGGAGGTGGTTGTTCAGCTTCGTGTGCTGCGGTAGCCCTCCGTTCACCGGCGTGTCCTTGTTTATAAAATAGGGGTAATTTCCTAACGTGTCCTCGTAGAAGACGGACACGCGGCCCTCGCGCTCCATCCCAAAAGTTCTGGGATCTGGCCGATTGGAGCAGGAAGAGTCGCGGACGCCCCAGAAGATGATAAAAGGCTGTCCTGATAGAAGAGGGGGGGTGGCAGGCTGTGGGGGCCCGGCCATACAGGCCGCGAGCAGGAGGAGGAAGGGCAGCACAAATGCAGGCTGGGCGCCAGAAACGGCTGATAGAAAAGCCCTGAGGCGGCAGGATGGTCTTGGTGCTGTCCTTTGGTCTGGATGCAACCATGGTTCGGTCCACGCCATTGGAGCGGGCGCCTCTCGGGGTCTCACCTCCTCAGGCCCTCGCAGCCGATCATGTTCCTGTGAAACACACGGGCTCAGTGTTGGCGATGTGATTTGCTCTCTGAAGGAAGCATTCACGAAAACTGACGTTAAGGTGCAAAAACCTTATCTGAGAAGTTCAGCAAATTATATTCTGTATCAGTTGTTGGTCAGTAAGAATGGTGTCGCCAAGCAACACAGCATTAGTATAAATGTAGTCCAAAATCAATTAAGGAAAGTGTGGGTGTGAGAAATAACAGCCAGAGTTTCAGAGGATGTGACTCATTTCTTCTAATTGCCATCAGGCAGAATAACTATTAGAAACCTGGAAAACCTTTAATCCATTCATTCACTATGACTTCACATTCTATTCTAAAACCTATGTCCTCACACATCTTCATCTAAAAAAATAAGGAAAACTGAAACAACTTGAGGAGTCAGGCTCTTCGGACAGACAGAAAGGAATCAAAGACATTTGAACAACTGCCACTGTGCTGAAATGGAAATTCTCCAAAAACCTATACAATAATAGGAAAAACCGTAGCTACACTGCAGTGCTGGTACAAACACACCTCCAGCTGCCGGTGAAGGCCGACCACTGGCCGGCACCATTCACACCATTCACCTGCTGTCTTCTTCCTTACGCTTTTAAATTCTTTTGGGTGCTTCTAATGCTTGGTGTTCAGATAACGATTATTATGAGGCGCTGTCTAACTTTGCAACTGAAAACGTTCGTAAATGTTCCGTTCCGCTGAGATCTCTTGACCAGGAATTCACATTATAATTGTGCATTGACTATTTGGTGGTCATTATTCCTGTTCGGAGGCGTCCGCGCTTCTTGCAGTCAGGTGCGAACGTATTTGGACGGTGACTCAGCGACTTAGGCTCCGAATGTGTCACCGCAGTGGATTTGAAAGGAATGAAACTGTTCCCACAGATGAAAGCGTTTTGCTAGTTTTGTTTTTATGTCCAGTGGGGTTCTGTGCACAGAAACAAGACAAAAACCTGCATGTGACTGAAATAATCTGTCAATTATTCAGCTTATTTGTGAATTTCATATTTATTGGTTTTTGATTAATCACAGCCTGTGCTTCTGTCTGAAATGTACTGTGGGTGTTTAGATTAATTATACATATTTTACTCTACTCTCTCCTTTCCCTGTAGTTTTAACAAAGAGCGTCAGTATTTTTAATTATTTGTCTTCACCAGGAACTTGTCACATTTCGGCAGAGGCAGTGTGGCAGTTGCTTGTTAGCTGTGGCAGCTCCTCTCCGCTACACAGATAGCTGCCTGTTCTCTAACAAGCCATTAAAATGGAATTGTGCTGCGACACTGCAGAATGTGACTCGCGTCTGGTGGAGACGGGCACCGGTGCGATCCGGAAAGCCGAGGGATTCCTGCAACGCGGAGTGATGATGCGCGGGAATGAAGCGACGAGGTTTCCGAGGGAGGAGAAGACCTCTGCTCCTCCGCACGGCTGCTGTAAGAGACACGGCCTAGTGGACTAGACGTCGGCTGAAGCTGTATTCAAGCCGACGCCATGTGGCAGCACAAACGTAGACGTGACCCCAAACGGAACCAGAGTGAGCTAACAAGTGGGCTCTTTACACCTGTGTGGGTGGGATTCTGTTAAAACACTGATGTTTGACGTGACTTCTCCGTAACGATATAATGACTACGCAGCTCCTCTGTAACTGTAATTATGTCTGGCTACAGTAACCTATTTGACTCATCGCCACGTGGTTTAATGCAGTTTTATTTAAGCATTCACCAACGAGAGCAGTGATGTTAAGGATGACATTTTCTTTGTATGTCCATAGTTATGATGCTTTAAGGGAAGGATCCACTCGAAATTGACATGGAAACAAAGTAAAAAATTCATGTTTACTGTAGATGTGGACATGTTGAAATACTAAGAAAGCCGATGATAAATTACACCTTAATTATGGTGTAAAAGCGAGTTCATGTTTTGCGTTTCTAATAACTAGTTTCCATTATTTTGCGGCTGTGGAACAGCATAGTTTACTGATCACGGTTTCCCTGTGTAATAACAGGGCTGATTGTTTACCAGTCTACATCTGACGGTGCTCAGTGTGAACCTGTAATTATTCACTATGTACTGGGTTATCTAAAAACTATACACTGAATAATTTAGGCGTCCACAGCTTCTTTATTTCCCCCCTAAGGTGTGTGAAGTTTTTTATCTGGTCTTTCTCTTTTTAACAGTTCCCATTCAGACATTTCTTTTACGTTGCGGTCTCAGAATGCTGCTGTCTAATTTTTCCTCTTTATTATCCCAGCAGCTCTAATCCCATTGTGCTGCCATATCAGCCTAAACCTCCATCCTGAGCCGCCTGTCGGGCTCATCCTGAGCCCACCAACCTCACATCTCAAAGCCAAGAGAAAGACATTATCGAATCTACATTTAGAGGATTAGCGCTAACAGAAAGTCTTTGTTTAATGCATTAGTTTAGTGTTTTATTCTTTATGAATCCAGCATTTCTAATCTTTTGTAATGTCAATTTATAATGCGCTTCCCTCACTTCTTTTTCACCTCGCAGTTCATTTATCTGCTCGTCTCCATGAACGCCGCCATGCTGTGCCGGTTCCACAAAGAAAGGAAATCTGTTATTTCAACCTGCTGAGACTGATTCAATCAAAGACTGATGTTGCACTTGAGGACAACAGCGTGTGTTACAACAGCCGGAATCTATTTAAAGCCTTAAACTACTGGATGCTCGAAGCAGCACACGCTGGTGCTGCGGTGCAAAAGTACAACTCCTCTGTTGTTCATAAGGAAACTCTCCTGTCACTTGTTGCCGAGAGGCTCAGTGTCTTCTTATTGTGGGCTAATTTCACTGCCGCGTTCTACCCTCCCGTGTTCTCTGGCCGCGCTGTTACTCAATCAGTGCAGGGGAAACACCAGTAGGATCCAATCAGGATGTGAAATCAGCTGAGATTAAGACGAAGCCTGCGTCACTCCAGTCTGCTGCCCAGAAAAGACACGGTGCCGCCTTGGAGTTGCAGTGTAGCCGGTTCTGTGCGCTTCCCACGTAGCTTCACTCCAAAACTTACTCCTACGTCATTACTTTCTGCTGTCGATAAATAAATAAATGCTAAATAATGAGGGTTTTTGCACTTAAAGCGACAGCAGAGCCGCGTTCATCGCTTCTTACGTCACCGTCGGGTCATATCTCACTCTTCCTGTCATAAACAGTCAGACTCAGATTGAATTCTAATTGTTTTGGTGACCCCCTGGCCTCCCCGCGTTGTCAGCACCGGGAAGACGCAATTTATCCTGTTTTTTCATAGAACAAAATCAATTTTCCTATCACACAGTGTATATACTGTATCAAATAGTCAGTGCCCCTGCGTCTGACTCCAGCTGTGGTCCTGATTTCACTGATACATTATAAATGATACCGGGACAGGCCGCATTCAATATTCTATGGTCTGATCAAATCAAACACCACAGATAAGACACTCCTGAGCTGTTGTCAGCAGCAGTGTTCTATACATTTAAGTAAGGTGGTATTTACTATAGTGTCCAATGTCGTTTGCTATAAAGTCTGTTTCTGATTTTTTACATTTGTAAATGATAATTAACTCAAACTGGCTTTGACGGAATTAAAAGACATGAAGTCGAAACTAAAAATACTGCTAACACCAGATAAACACTTTCCTGTCTGCCGCCATACTAAGCCAATACTAGTAGCACTTACGGAGGCCGGGGTTGTTCCTGTATTTACTCCTCACAGTCTGGACATCGTCTGACTTTCTTCTCCTGGCTCTAATTTGATTTATTCCTCCTTCTTGGGTTTTATACTTAATCCTGCCCGATAGGAAAACCAAGGAATCCCACTGGACTTGAGAGGTCATGGATAAGCAGCGCATGTATAACATGCAGCAAAAAGCAGCCTGGCATCCGGAAGGAGAGGAAGAGAAAGAGAGGGAGGGAGGGAGGTGAAGAGACAGGAATAGATGCAAGTATTAAAAGGAGGTGGAGGGTTTGAGGAGAGGAGGAACAAGAGGGAACTTGACATGGGGAGACAGAGGAGAAGTGAAAGAGCAGAAGAGGGGGAGCTGAAAGTTTGTGCAGCAGTTATGTAGATGCAGTAGGTGGGCAGGTTTGTTTGTGACCTCACCTTTACAGCCAGGCTAAGCTTCCTTACTGTGAGAGGGTAAGCGGGGTCGAACATGCCAACTCACATGACCAGAGGTACCGAGCGTAATCCCATAATCCTCTGCTCTGCCGCTGCGGCCCTTGGCTAAACAAACACCCGAGCTGTGGCGCATCACACCTGTCCTCCTCCCACTCACTGCCCTCCTTCCTCCGCATCTTCGTCCCTGGCCTCTCCCCTGACTTCCCTCGCCTCATCCCTGCACGTTTCTACGGTAACTTCCTTCAGCTTTCCTCATCGTCAGCTTCGTCCTTCCGCCCCTCCTGCTTTTTTCATCCCTCTCAAATCCCTCTCTCCCTAATCGCTTTTCTTCTTCATTTGAGTCCTTGTTGTTTTATGCTGACCCTTCTGTTGAGGATTGAGCAGACACAAAAAGCACCAGTCCTGTCTGGGTGATGATGACACAGCATTTTTCTTCTATTTGCCCTCTTTCTTCCATCCTACCTTTCCTCTCCACTAATGAGTTAACAGTTCTCCTACAGTAAACAAATGTGTTTCATTTCAAGGAAAACGCTTTGTAGACTTATTTTTTTGCAGAACGGCACCATGTGTTCTCCAACCTAGAACTTTCATTGTCCATAGATTCCAGTGTGTAATGCAACCTGGTAGCCTCTCTTGTGTTTAGGGGGCATGAGCAAGATCAAAGGTCAAAGGTCAGGGGACCAGAAACATCACTCATCAGTATCGGGTTTAACTCAGTGCTGTAGGTGTTGCAATATCTCACTCAATCAAGCGTTGGAGTAATGAAGCATCATCGTCTCTGTAAAAAGATGAGGTTGGGAGCAAAGTGGTTTCGGATGCTCTGATGGAAACCTGAAGAATGTGGGAAACATTAAATGATAGAGCTCAATGCATTTGTTTGATTTTGATCCAGCTTTTTACAGCTTTTACATCTGAGCCATTGTAGGAAACTCTTTATTGTTTTTTTTCCACACAACTCTGTGCTCTGTATGCAGATGAACCTTTCACTAATGACATTTTTAATTAAGACTTGAAAAGCTCCATTATACATCTCACGTCTTTTCAGATGAGTAATTTCTCGCACTTATGTAAAACAATGTGCTAAATTATAGGATTTAAATCAAATCCCCAAACTGATTGTTCCTCCTGTTGTTTCACGTGGAAATGTTCTGTTTTTCTTGATTAAAGAGTTTATTTGTTGCTTGACGCATTAGAGATTCCAGTAAGTAGCAGAAGTGAGCACACCCCTGGTCAGTATCACTAAAATCTTAATTAAATCATAAATAATTCTCCTCATTTTCTACAGTTTTGTTTATTTTTGAATCAAAGCTCCGCAACAATGAAACCAATTAAATAGAAAACACAAAAGTGGTGTTTACTTGTTGTCAAGCGGAGCTGCTGTACCTTCTGCTATTGGTTTTACTGTCTCCTTCCACACCTGATAACCACTGCTGCATCTCCTTTTACTGGACTTTGTTGAAGTCAGCTTTTCAGTTGCCAGTTAACAGCACTCATGATGTGTATGGCAGAGAATCTTCCCATAAATTAGACATTACAGATTGTGGATGAATTACCCTTTGACTCATCGCCATTTTGCCTGTTTCCAGATTTACACATTCAACATTTGCACCGAGCCGGCCTTCCATCCATTATGTGAGCCGCTTATTGGCATAAAGGTTGCGTGGGGGGGGGGGCTGTAGCCTATTTCACACACACCTACAGGCAACGTAGAGTCACAAGGTCACACATGAGACATATTAATGGATGTCCACAGGAAATATCTGGCCACACATTTACCTTTTACTCGCTTCTGCTCTGTACATCATCTTTGTTTCTCCTTGTTTTTGTCGTTTCTCATCTCGCCGCCGCCTATATTTTTTATTTAGGCTCCATACCTTTCACATTCCATCTCCTGCTCTTCTAAGTTGCCTGCCATATTTTCCATTAGAGCTGTCACAGCACACAATAGCTAATAACGTGGTCAAAGAATCACACCTGTGCTCTCATGGCTGTTCTATAAATTCCCCTTTTTTCCACCACTCTGCTGCTACCACTGCTGTTTCTTTGTATTTTTATCCCCGGCACTATCTCAGTTTCTCTTTGTGCTGCATATAGCGTTTATGTTTAAATTAACAACAATTAGTCTCATAATATCGGCTGCATCCATTTATGTTGTTTCGCTTTGTGCTTTTCCTAGATTGTCTCTGCCTTGATTCTGTTGTTTAAATTTGCTGTAGATTATCTATAGTCAAATGCGATGCCTGCGCAGCATGTGTGTTCTGCTGAAGTAGATGGAGCACTGCACTGCACAACGTGGACATCGCAGATTATAAAAGGTCACCAACTCTGCCTAACACACGTGGACACACCAGTCAGATTATATGTATTCAATACCATCAGGTCATCCGCGCGCTCACAGGCCACGTTTCCCTGGAAACAGATCAGCAGCGATAATGATGATGGGAATCACCAAAAGCTGGAGCATTTGGATAGAAATAGGACAGGAGCACACAAAGAGGCAGATAAGAATGGAGGAGGGCAGATAAGGAGCTGGGAGGCTTAGGAAGAAGGATTAGTTTAAATCAATTCACATCTCGCTGGATGAAGATCTATCGGCATTTGTGGTATCCTGATTTGTTTATTCACAGTAATAGAGTTGTGATACATGTACTGTAGCTCGCACAGATGCAACCTGCTCACAGAGTCATCTGGTCACTGCTGGAAGCCAGGTTGCCTATCGGCCCGGACATCTGCTTTCCCCACTGCATGTCACTGATAAAGCATCGATGTCATTACGCGTGGCGGCACATGACTTAGAGGGAGTCTGCCTTAATTCTTCTAAAAGATACGGATAAAGTGCAAATGACCAGTTGTGGCGCAGTAAGATGTAGTTACTAATTTGACAGCTTGAAGTGAAACTGAGTGATCGCACACGCTGCGACCTGCTGCATGTGATCAGTGAGCGTGTGCAGTTAGATGCTTCAGCTGTGACTGGGGTGTGATTGAATCCAGCTGTTTAACTTGGTTCAGGCATTATTGCATTGTTCTTCTGTATGTTTGTATCATGGCCGGAAGTGGTAGCTAAAAGATCACATTAACAAATAGGCCGTAACGTCGCATCTTTTATTTTACTGGACGTGTTTGGATTGTTGGCTCATAGCAGAGTATTGTGTTTTAATGATCGATGATGTAAAACTTAATCTGTGATTCAGTGCTGTGGCGGTGGAAAGCATCATGGATGCAAATTAAAAACAATAAATGTTTTCCACGCCCGCAGGTGCTGAACATTTCATCAATACCGCAGCTCTGACCTGTTGTGCATTTTAGTTTACCAGAATCTAAGGGTGAAAGCCAAATACCCATCGATTTGATCTCTGGAGCAGTTATATGCGTGTGATGCACAAGGAGTGGACTGAGGACACAGATGTTAGACTTCTACATACATTTTTTTTTTCATTTCAAGTGATCTGGCTGCAGAGGGTGAGCTCCCTCTGATGGTTAGAGGCAGAAGGAGAGAGAGCAAGCGGTGGAGCAGGAACACCCACCCACACAGGCGCACACACCAGCAAGCGGCATTACAGTTTGGCTGACGTTGCAGCTCTGAACTAACAGATTTGCCGTGTGAAAGCACCTCTATTGTGCCTTTTAGTGTGACAGTATCCAGCAGGAATGTGAAGCGAACTGGTCTTTTTTACACACAATACACAGCGTGGGGTTCAGCGGGGACACCAGCCACTGGGTGTAGAGCTGATGTATGTAAGAGAGAGAGGGAGGGAGAGAGAGAGAGAGGGAGCAGTGTGTGTGTGTGTGTGTGTGTGTGTGTGTGTGTGTGTGTAGAATGTTGATGTTTGAATTCACAGGAAAATGATCACAGACGTACAACAGGTAAATGGCAACGGGCGCTTTTCAAAGAGAACCTTAAATCGTATCATACAAAGAGTGTGTGTGTGTGTGTGTGTGTGTGTGTGTGTGTGTGTGTGTGTGTGTGTGTGTGTGTGTGTGTGTGTGTGTGTGTGTGTGTGTGTGTGTGTGTGTGTGCTGTGAAGGGTTTCTTCTGAGGAGAAAAGCTCTTGACGCTATTTGAACTGGTCCGTTAATCCTCAGCACTCTTCAGGTGGCTCATCCCCATGGAAGCAGTGTGTGTGTGTGTGTGTGACCACAGAGAGCTGTGGATGGAGAACAGCGTTGGAATGAAGATGGCGCCTGCATGTGTGAAGCTGGGGCCAACACAAAACGGGAAAATGTCTCTAACTGAAGAGAAAATGAGGGAAAAAAGAGGGATGGGTAAATAAATAAAAAGTGGGAACGATAGGAGCAAATAAGGACAAGATTCAGAAAGAGAGAAAGAAAGAAAGAAGGTGTCAGAAAAAAAGTGAAAGGAAGGAGGAAGAACAGGTGGGAAAAACCGTTGAGCGCTTTGGAGGAGGGAAAGCAAGATGGAGGGAGGGAATAGAGGAGGAGGAGTCAGAGAACCCGTCTTTGATCTCTGTCTCCTTTAGGAGAAAAAGGAGAGGAATTACTGTGTGTGTGTGTGTGTGTGTGTGTGTGTGTGTGTGTGTGTGTGTGTGTGTGTGTGTGTGTGTGTGTGTGTGTGTGTGTGTGTGTGTGTGTGTGTGTGTGTGTGTGTGTGTGTGTGTGAGCGTGCACTGAGGTCTAGGCGGATGTTTTCTGAGCTCAGCAGCCGTGTCGGGGTAAGGACAGAGGGAGAGAGAGGGGTAGGTGTAAGAGGGAAATAAGAGGATGGAAAAAAAGCGTGTCCCAGGAATTTACAAATGAAAAGAGAAGGTTTTTCTCTTAATGCGATTAAATTTTTCCATTTCACCGCTTCCCTGGCCGACAGTTTCAGCTCTTTAGAAGCACACAGTCGCGACGCAACACTGTGTTCAAGACGAGATGGCAGGGGGTGAGGGGGGAGGGGGGGCTGGCAGGGGGTAAACAGGAGGGGGAGGAGGACGGCTGGCAGAAACGTTACAGTTCGTAAAGCACTTTGGCAGCGTTTCGTCTGTTTAACAGTCGCGCTTATTCAAGCTGAGAAATTAAATTGAGAAAGTGACAGACAGAGAAGAATTGAAACGGATTAATGCTGGATAGACGGAGCATGTGTGGAGCGGGTTACTGCAGCTCCGCTCTGTTTACATCAGTTCCATTCATTAAGTCGGACGAGGGCAACGCAGTTTGAACCTGAAGACGTTCTCCTGGGTTTCGATTCCGCGAAGCTGGGAGAAAACACATCGCACACATCCGGTGCATCCCAGTGGTGCAGGTTGTGTTCTCATAATGTGTGAAGGCTTCTATACACGGATCTCCAGTGTGTGTGTGTGTGTGTGTGTGTGTGTGTGTGTGTGTGTGTGAGCTCAACTTCAATTACTGCTCATTAATTTGCAAGTGAGCGCTCAAACATTTGCCCTAATGCTATAAAACGCGCGTCTCGTCCCCATTGTGAGCGCTGCTGTGTTTTTCTATACGTCACTGCTCCCATGGCTTCTCACAGATGATATATTGGCTTTCCAGTCGCACTAAATGTGGGCAAACGTGTGCCACTGGGAGAAAACACTCTGCTGGAGTCATATTTTCACCCTGAGTACACCTGGCTGCCTAGTAATTGTGTAACTGTGCCTAAGTACACAAATGCAGCATAGTGAAGTGATGCACTATGGTTGTGACCAAAGAGCCGTCTGAGGGTGTGATTGCGTTCAAGCATAAACCCAATGAGGCGTAAAATGAATGGGAGAATCCAGCTGTATAATTTGGACCTTCTCAGCTGTTCGGAGCCGTCGTTAATTGGCTGCTTCGCGGCTCCTCGCGTCGAATCGCAGCGTCTGAAACGTACTTTGTCAAATTTATTCACGCCGCTTTCAGCTGGCGAGGGGGGTGGGGGGGGGGGGGGGTTTGGGGGTTCAGGGAGCGGGAGGAGAGACAGGTTGAGAGGAGAAGCTCCGCGTTCGACGGCGGCTTTTAAGGAACAAGCACTCGAAGATGGAGGCGAGCGATGCTCCAACGGCGGCGGCAGCGGCGGCGGGAAACCGCGCGCCGCACGCGTGGCGGCGGCGCCTTGATGCCGTTTCCTGAAGTGGTCTCACATCGACGCCTGACGAGCCGAAGGGCGAGGCGAAGGACGCTTTAACCACGTGTCTGTCTCTGCTTAATTTCAATGACAGATGCAGATTTTTTTCCTCATTGAAGGTGTGTATATTTAGCAGGAAGTCATACAGTGTTTTCCTCCAGTGTGAAATAAACAATCTTTAGCTCCACTCACGGCGAGAAGCATGAAGCTGGGCTCCAAAGTGCCGGTTTGGCCGGGTTCCCTCCCTCTGCTGCTATTTGCAGTTTTGGCCACAGCTCCCGTGTCTGTTGTCACACAGAAGCCACTTATCTGCGAACACTACAACAGCCTTTTCTGCGCTTTGTGGCACTGGAGGGATCTCTCGAGAGCCTTGATAGAGGCTCTACAGGTCAGCTCTGCATCTGTTCTGCTTCTGTAGAGACTTAATAGGCTCATTTCAAGGAGCCGATTATCCCCCGCCTGCCGCTCGTCGGCGTCGAACGCGCGTTTCCTGCGGTATTTCTGCACAGAGTCGATGGAGGCTACACGTGCAAACTAAGCAAATGCGGGACAGTAAAGGCGGCCATCGTGGGCAAACCGGGCTGTACGACACTGGCGATAATGAGCCCGCTGAGAGCCGCCGTCTGGTTCTGGGAGCCTGGTTCTGGGAGCCTGGTTCTGTGCAGCCCGTGGTTCCCCCTCACCGCTTTGACGGCCGCCACCTTTACTGCAGGAAGCCGCCGTGAGCTTTAAAAACCTGCCGCCGCCATGCATCAAGTGGCAGATATTATATAGGCAGTAATGGCTCGGGCAAAGGGTTGTTTACTTCAAGTGTGCAATAAATATACGTTTGATATCTACCTCTAGTGTAAAATCCATAGCTGAACTAAAAATAAACTGCCAGAAGGTTTTAGACGAAGAAGAGCAGCAGCTCAGGTGAAACCAATGCGTCGCTGCTTGTGGAGCAGGGAGACACTTCTTCCAAGCAACCAGGAGATATATGACTATAACAGAAATAACCTGTTATGGTAGTTATGTAGATTAAAAAAATGTTCCCAGAAACTGGGCCATCTCATACATCTTGACTTAATTTGTTGGCTGCTGTTGGAGCCAATGTTACAGTAACGCAATAATGGAAGAGTAATGGCTGCCTTAAGGCTGCTGCGGGAGGACATTGCAGCTATACGTTATCAGTATCAAAGGGGCAATATGCTGTATGCTGTATGTGATATGATGCTGGTGGTGAAGCCAAGACTGACCCATCGCCCTTTATGTACATAGAGTAGAGGGTAGAAGAAGAAGCAGCTGTGGAAAGGCTTCTCCTGGGCAGAAATGTGTCTCTGAGTCGACTGGTGCTTGTATACATAATGGCTGCAGACACGAGGAAGAGTCTTTTTCTGTGCAGGGGCAACACGTGTTGACTTGGATCAGTTCAAGCGCTTTGTTGCTCTTTGCCGCTCGAGCCACAAGCGCCTCCGCTCCAGACTTGAACGTGGAGCAGCGTGCGCTAACTTTGTCCACGTGACAAAGTTAGTGAAGAGATCAGCGCAAACTCAACCACAAAGTAAAAGTATTTTCATCAGAAGCAGGAAAAGATGGATGCACTAGTGTGAAGATCTGAATTTTAATTGGAATTAAACATTTGCAGACTTTTTTACAACCTCATTGCGCTGGTTGGTTTATAAACCCAATCTATCCGAGTTTATTAATGCAGCTGAGGACAAGTTGTGTGCAGCAACTATGAAACAAACAAAATGTCCTTGCAGCATAACGCAATCTCTTATAAGTGGTGATACAAATGATAATGCAGTTTTCAAAGCATAGCGCAGAATATCTTTGCATTTATGATTGATTCATGGATCTCCGATGCATAAAACACGAGCCATTTCCTCCTAAAGACCACCCTGTTGTTGTTATGTAAAGCAGACGAAACAACAAAAATCTCACAATTGCATTTACATTACACACTCTCCTTTTTTTGTCGTGTGGTTTGTTATTCTCTGCTCCTGCGAGGCTCGCCCATGCCCACTTTCTTGGCATCTCTGTCCACCAGAGTGTAACAGCCAGCCGTCCGACCAATGAAGCAGGAAGCCAGCTACCCTGCCCGCCTGCCAGCTCTCTCCTCTCGGGCCAGCAGACAGTGGAGCAGTGGGCTGGTTTCTGGAAGCTAATGGTTCATGCCCTCCTCCCAGGGCTGAAAATGGACTGGAATGTTGTTTACCTCAAACGCAGCACGCTGCCGCACAGAGAGACGGATCAAAATACAGACGCTGCAGTCTGAAATTCAGGTAATTTTCTCGAAGGGGTGAGACGTGCTGGGGTAAAACAATCTCATTGATGCTTCGAGAGAAACTATGATTTATTTGATTCTGTAGCTTATTTCTTTTTTTCAGACCAAACAAAGGGCGCCGAGCGTGACAGGCAGACAGGAGATTTAAATCTGGAGATGCAGTGTTGGTGTAGCACGTTATGCAGAGAGAGGGAGAGAATGAAAAGATCAGGGCTGTTCAATTACTGGTTGTTTTGGTGGCTGCACTGGTGGAAATGAGTTTCGTCTTGCCGCCGTGTGTACGGTTGAATGTGACCTGCTGTCGGAATCGCGCCCAAAGCTTTGACTGACTGCGAGTAGTGACGTTGATGTAGTTTTGCGGTTTTCCATCTCCCACCGAAGACAGGCAAAGGCCACGCCGCATTACCTTGATGTCACAAGTGACATTTGACTAAAACCCATGGATTTTCTTTTTTTTTTTTTTATTTGGACGTTGGACATGCAGCATGACGTGTTCAGCTCCTAAATATCTGTCAGTGAGACCCTGCAATCGCAGGAATGGTCCCGGCGCCACGCAGACGTTAGGTTCGAGTAAAGTGAAGGAGCCTCTTGATGTTTGTGTTGATGCATTTAACGCCTTTCAGCGTCTGTCATGCCATGTGGCAGCGCATTCACAGATGGGGCCCGACATACCATCGGGAGCGCAGGTCAAGACTCAGTGGACTGACAATGAAGGTGAGGCGGGAGGTCCATTCAGATCACTTCAAAGGCCCTTCACAACGGAGTCAAGGACCCCGGCTTGATGATGAATGATGTCGACCGGGTCGAAGGTCACGCGTAGGGCCACAAAGTCACACGTCAGAGTCAAGATCCTAGGAGTTCAGGTTTATCGCGTGCTTTGTTGTGAAAGAGGGAACAAAAGCCTGATTAGGTTCAAGCATAGTTTTGACTGAACAGCCGGCTGTGTAGGATTATGTGTTAGACATAAACGTGTCATTGATGTATCTATAAACAATGACAGATTGGCAGCAGAGTTGTCAGTTAGTGTGTTTTCTCTGGCGTTCCCCATCTCCGGGTCGGACGAGTGAGAACGTCGCGATGCAGTAAAGGGCAGCAGTGCTGGTAGCGCTGCGGCTGCCTCCACCAGACGTTCTGTGCATCGTCAGTGACCTTCAAAACACCTCAGACCTACATCCAACTCCAGGAAGTGGAGGACCTGCTCCGTTCCCCTGCGATGCCTCTGAATTTATGACCTTTTGCGGAGCCTGCGAAGGTCTGCTTTGCCCCTGGGTCATGAAACCTGTTAGTGTAGATGAGCAGATATTTTTGAGCAGAGAATGGAGACAACGTGGGAAGATAATTTACTGAGTGATTATTTATTTAGTAGTACACTACAGCTGAGGGGATAGGGGGTGTAGGCATTGTGCCTCAGCATTCTGGACAAATGTCAGTGCTTTTCCCCAGAAATGATAATTAATATCGGGTCAATGTTCAGTCGGATGAAGGAGGTTAATGTAATGTATTGAACAGTCTTATAGCACAGCGCCGTCTAATGCGTTTGTCCTTGACACCGAGGGTCCCGGTCCGCATCCCAGCACGTAGTGTTGACGTTTATAAAATATTAAACCATCACATTTAATTATTTTTTTTCAGCCAGCGCCTGAAGCTAACCATGCGTTAACCATTGTGTAGTTGCCACGTATGGATTTTGGTCAAAAATCAATGGGAAAATCCTGTCACTGTGTATAATAATCCCACAGTTTATGGGTTTAGCAGCTTTGGAGCTTTTCTTAGCCTCAGGTGTTTAATATGTTCACATTAGATAAGATATGATAATAAAGCACTTTATTCATCATCTGCACGTAGATTTAAGTCCAGTTTAAACGGATGCTAACGATAAATAGCATCAATCCTAAAATAATAACGAAGCAGCAGGTGTGAGGTGGTACTACTGTACACATACTCATATGAAGGCAGTGATTGTAAAGGTGTTAACACGCTAACGTTAGCGCTACCATGGTCACGTTGGCTGATTAGCGCGCTAACATGCCTATAATTAGCCTACTCGAGGGCGCTTTCTTCTGGCACGCAGAGAAAATGGCTCCTACTAGGCTAGAAAGCCAATTAGGCCCGAGCACATTCATCATACACACATCCCGCTGTTACTCAAGTGTAAAAATTGCCCATATTACAGTTTTTAATAGACCCGAGTCTTCTTGGCGGTTAAACACTGCGCCGTCCAGCCTGGACTGTGTTTTTAGCTGCTCGGTCCAGTGGATCCGGGGCTTTTGGACCAGGTGGGGTCGTCGCGAGCAGCACCCCCACGCATGAAGCGAAGCACGTCAGAGCGAGTGTGTTCGTGGCGTGGTTAACCGCGCGGGTTGCGTCTGAAACCCAAACCGAGTGGAGCGCGCCGGCGACATCATTTCTTGGCTCGACGTCGGATTTCGTGCTCGGGTGAGCGTGTCTGGAAGCGGAGACGAGCACGCGACATCCGGACGCCGGTCGAACCCGCGTTACCTGTGTGCAAGTGGCTTCGGGTGGGTCCCAGTTGTGTTGTCACACACACACAATGAAGTCCACACACTATCAACACACACCTCTTGGCTTACCTCCTGAAGTGTAGACATTCACACCCTCCGGTGACTCTGACAACAGTTCTCATCTGTCATCACGCACACGGGGGGGGGGGGGGGGGGGGGGGGGATAATGACCTGTGTGTGTGTGTGTGTGTGTGTGTGTGTGTGTGTGTGTGTGTGTGTGTGTGTGTGTGTGTGTGCGCGCGCGCTACAAACAGCATGCGCATTCCTGGAGCCGCTGACCCGAGCTCGGTGGGTAACCATGACAACCACGGCTTCACCATGGAGACGACCGTTACTCCCTGCTCTCGCCCTCCGCTCCTTCTCCTCGCTGCCTCCCTCCCCTCCCCACCCCACCCTGCTCCCCTCCCTCGGCGCCTCTCTCTGTTCACCAGCGATAGCGGTCGATCCTTTACACTGCAGCCAGGTGCACGCTCCATCACTCTGTCCATCTTGGCTCTTCCCCCATGTGTGTCCCTCAACTTCCTTTCATCGTCTCCTAATCCCATGTGTATATGGGCATGTGTGATCATGTGATTATACATCACAGGTTTATAACAATTTGATGATTATTGTCAACAATATAGAACAACAGCGTTGTTTCTTTCCATGAAGCTCCAAGAAGCTGCACCACAGTTTCAGATGCAGCCTTCCTCTCCACTGGAGCACTGAATGAATCCACCTTAAGAAAACAGTCCCCAACAAATGCACGATTCACAATTTCTTCTATTTTTTAGAACCAACAGGAAACAATTTTGATTGAAGATAGTGACTTGCTTTTAAAGATTTACCTTGTTATTAATGAATGACCTCAGAGCCGGTGCTGCAGACAGAGTTGGGAAGCACCGAAAGGCAAAGTGAGGTTTTGTTGATTTGGGTCTTTTAATTGGATTTGTTGACAATAAGAGGACTACAGTAGATTAACAGAAGCCCTATTCCTAATTGTTTACCAGCTAAACAGACTGTTTAGTTAAAGACATTTATTCATTGACCCCACAAGCTTCTTTATTCTCTTTGTGCTTTTACCACCAACTGTTCTTCGCTTTTTCAGCAAGAGTCTAATCCAAACAGACAGGGAGGCTTAGCGAGCAAATCAAAACTGGAGTTTGTTCACATTTAAGAGGCACCTCTGCGCTTTGGCACAGCAGGAGACAGTCTGAGGTGATGTTTCCAAACCAGAAACAACAGCGTCATGTTCACCATTGTGATCCTTGAATCACTCGCTGAGGACGGAAAGTGCCGACACGGATGATCGGCGGAGGAACAGTTTGCTGAGTCACCCTCTTCTGATCACAGTTGACCTCTAGGCTGAGTCTGGAGCCTCCTAACCAGCGAGCACAGGCTCATGAGCGCCATAGAACCACAACAGGCAAATTCACCGATTCATAGTTTCTAGGAACGCGCCACAGGCTTTGTTCTGCTGGATCAACGTTAAGTGGCTGCCTGACCTTAGTTGATTAGGAGTCACCTTTGCTCCGGCAAGAAAGGGTTTATTGTCCTTTACCTTCCAAACAGTAACAAGGTGAGTTGAGGTGAGCTACTGTACTATAAGGCAGTGTGAGGTCAGCTGAGGTCAGACTTCACAGCAGAAAGAACCCAGAATAAAGATTCAAATAAAATAATAACACATAATTAAGTTTGTGTTGTAATAAAATAGTTAAATGACTTGTTTTGACACTTGCAGGTCTTATTACTGGTCATAATTAACTGTTAATTACGTGTGTTGGTCCACTGTTCTTTTACTGCGCCTGTTGTTACAGTAGTAACAACAGTGTCACTCGGGGGAAAAACTAATCCTGCTGAAATCCCAGTTTCCGGTGGTAATATATAAACAGGCTTTTGAGATGTACTGAAAACTGATGGCACCATAAATATTGCCTTCGTGACAGTACTGAATATCAGGCTCACTGCTAAAGGGCATTCTGTGGATTTCTTCTCGGACTATTTTGCCCGTGCACGTACACACCACAGCTGTCCACCCACACAGCTGTCACTACTACTTGAATCACTGCTTCCAGGCCTCGGCGCATTAACGTGACTGATCTGAGTTTTTGTGGGTGGTAATGTCTGACCTTCACTCGGCGGTTTCAGACAGGATATCCTGCAGGGCTGTTGCAGCGCCGACAGGTCGGACAGGCCATAATCTCACAGTTATCAGCAGAATTCATCCTTAGCACATGTTAAATAAATGGGAAGCAAAGGAAGTACTTCCTCCGCTGTCCGCTAAATTGAATTTGTAAGAAGACTGATGAGGCGGTGCTTCGCGTGTCTGCAGAGGTGAACACCTTCTCTCTTCACCTGCTGTTTGCTGTGTTTTCAAAAAGTCAATTTTTCTGAAATTTACAGGGCGACTCATTTTAAGATTGATGACCACAGATCTTTGAAATCTTATTAAAGATACTGAATGGATTTTGCAGGCCTGCGGCTTTGAAAGCTTGCACTACCTATAAAACACCACATAAAAAACGCTCCAGATCGAAGAAAAGCCTGAAAGGGGGAAGTTTTGCTCAGCGACCTCTTTGTCACCTGCTGAGGAACAGAAAGCTCTTTGTTAAAGCTTTTGGTTTTAGCAATTAGTCTCAGCTAACGCAGGAGAAGAGAGGCTGCCATAAATACTGCTTCCATTTTACATTGTTGACTTCCGTTTGTTTTGTGTTCCTTGTGTCTCGGTTTGCTGATGTTGATGCATCTTTCACACCTTTATGTGTAAATAGGACATTACAGTACAGTGTGAGACACGCTTTTACCAGCACAGCTGCTCTGTTTCCAGCCCAATTACTGGGCATCATCATCGTGGGCAACATGGTCTAAAACATACAAAATCAGATTTATACACAAAACCTAAATCTAATTAAACTCACAAGTGGTTGATTCGTGTGACGGGGAGGTCCATCGGGGGTTTCAGGCCCTGAGCCGCCACGGGGTCGTGACGCAGCCTGTTGAATGGAGGCGGCCACTGTGACTGGTTGTTCACGTTAGCGAATGATTGCATGAGATACGAAACGGAACCCCAGCGCTATTTCTAGGCTCGCGTGAGGCTCGTTCTTGATTAAAAGGAGCGAGAGCGGCGTGAAATGAGTGGCTTCCTCTCCGGTTTGCGTGTGCAGTGACAAAGGCGGACCGACGCCACCTGCTTGAACCTCTACTGTCCCTCCATCGCTCACACACGAAGCCAATACAGTGTCGCCGCCCTCATTTAGAGCAGAGAAAACTGGCTCTTCGCCGTCTGTGAAGTCTGAGCCTGATCTTCACAACAAAGGTCCGTGGAGGTTTGTCACTGCCCGAACAAAGGCGGCTTCTGAAGACCTTAGAAGAAGAGCTCTCGCTGCTCACCAGACTGGAAAAGGGCCACAAAAGCATTCCTACGGAGCCCGGGCTCCGCCAGTCCGCGGTCGGGCAGATGGCGTACAAATGGGGAACACTCAGCGGCATTGTTGGCCTCCCCGGGTGTGGACGGGCAGCCGAGGCGTCTGGGAAGCTGAAAGCGCCTGCGGCAGCGGCGAGGCCGGCGTCGGGAGCGCTCGCGGCCGAGAGGGAGCCACCGCGACGTAACAGCATCCCCGTGCTTTTAGCCGCAGCTGCCTCGCGACCGGCCGGTCCACGGGGTCCGGCCGGCCCCTGGGATACGAGCCCTGAGGGTCAGCTAATGGAGGGATTGGTCAAAGACTACCATTACGTATCTGTTCATTATTCCTCTATAATAAAAAGTCTCTTGAAGGACTTGAATCCAAACCAGGCTGCCACAATGAGAGAACGGACTTCCTTCAATCTCTCAAAACTTCACTATGAAATTTAAATTACAGTCTTGACACCGAGTGTTAAAATAAACATGGTCATGATTCATTCATCTCCCTCCACCTTTGTCTTCACCTCATACAATCGTACTATTAATAAACCCAACTGTGACACCGGGTTACGTCTCCTTTTCCCCCTGGACGGCCTGAGCTTTCATCCTCCTCCTGCTCCGGTCCCACTTTGTCTCCTTCGCAGCACTAAACCAGAGATTTGGGCGTTTGAAGCCGCCGACGCCGTCTTCATTCACATTGTTGCAGAGCGGTGGCGTCATGCGCTAACAAAGGTGACACCACAGGTACTTAAGTCTCCCAACTCTGTTTTCCTTCTCCTTCTGCCGCTTCTTTTTATCTCATCGCCTCCTCTCCTCATCTGCATTCATCTTCCCTGTCTGTTCATCTGCACCATTTCGCTCCTCATCACCTGCGTTTTTCATCTGCTGTCAAATGATCTCTGAGACCGGTTTGATCCCCAGACCCGCTCCCTCCTCTTCCCCTCACGTCGGTGTGTCAGTCTCACTCGCTTCCTGATTGTCTGCCATCTTCTTTTTTCTGCACCGTCTCTCATGCTGATGCTCATCTGGCTGTCTTTTCTTACTCTTTTGTTTCTGTTCTACTGTCACCTCCACGTCTTTTCTTCCTTCCAATCCTCTTTTTTCTTGTCTATTCCCATTTCCCCTTTTCCATTTAACCCAACATTCCCCTGGATTTTCTTTATTTCTCTCTCTCTTCACCTCTTTCACTCTCCTTATTTCCTCTACATTTCCCTTCAACCTCTGCTTCTCTACTCTGTTGCCCTGAACTTCTCATGGCTGATCACATGACAATCAAATATCTGCTCCTTCTGGCCGTTCGTCGACGTCATAACAGAAAACAAGAGTTTTTCTTTCCCTTGGTCTGACTTTTCTTCTACGACCTTCCCACTGCTTTTTCTCTCTCAAACCTGGTTATTCTCTCCCTTCGCTGTCTCTCATCTCTTTAATGCCAGCAGTATTTCTTTACTTCTTATCTATCATTTCCTTTTGTCTCCCTCTTATTGTCTTCCGCCATTAGCTCACCAGTCCGTCTCTCCCGCCTCCTGTCAGTTTTTCTTTCAGGCTCTTTGACCCTCTCCTCTTGCCACTTTTTTTGTATCCTCTCTGTTTCGTTTTCTGTTCGCTCCCTCTCTCTCTCTCTCTCTCTCTCTCTCGCTCTCTCTCTCTCTCTCTCTCTCTCAGCGCCTCCACCTTTCCATCTCTGGCTTTCTCTACCTCCACTCACTCCCCCAACGCGCCACCCCTCACACACACACACACGCTCTTTCCTCATTCATATTCCACCTGTGTCAGTCTCCTTGAGGTTGTCTGAGGGAATCAAATCCACCTTCAAATTCATCTTTTTATTCTTCTTATTCCCTCAGACTCAAGGTCTTATTCTTTTCTTTATTCCTCATCTCTCTGTAGTGTGTGTTTGGGTGAGGACGTAAGCGTAATGCTGCGTGTAGTTATACTCCAGATTCCTGTTTGCATTGGTCCACACATATAAAAAAGCCCTCGCACAAGGAGCACATACAAAGCGCACACGTCTTCGCGTTCGGCTTCCGCGCGGTGACACGAAACTGCATTATGTGTCTGAATTTGTCGTGAACACGTCTCATTAAAAGCGGAAGATCTAACAGAGAAGGACAAGGTGAAATGTGCCAGGAAGGGAAAAAAAAGGAGGAGAATCCTGTGTAGTCTCTGTAGAGGACAGCCAAGGATGCCTGCAGCCTTAAAGGGTATCACCGGTGTTATTTCATTATTTTCTTTTACACATTAGGAAGCGCTGTTACACACTCCTGTTGGCAGCAGAGAAGGTTAGAATAAAGGCAGAATGATTGCGCCACTTCCTACCTTGAATAAGATTGTTTTAAATAAGAACCTTTTCTTGTTTTTAAAGGAGACTCTTATGGGCTCAGAGTGTTGCTGTAATAACAGGTGACGGCGACGGTCTGAGGGAGAAACGCCACTTTCACTCCCGGCTCTTCGTCGAGCTCCATTTGAATTCCTGCACGTGTTTCATGAGCTGCGTGGCTTGTGTCGTTCTTTGTCCAATTCTTCTCTCCTCTGTTCGATGTGAGAACGGACCAGAACCAGGACCAGGACCAGGACTCACCTTTGCATCAGCTATGTGTCTGTTGCCATGCAAAGCCGTCGCCGTAACCTGGCATTGGTAATTAGGGAGTTCCTCTCGTTTTCTCTGCAGACGGGAAACGTGTGGGAGCCGTTCCACCTCTTCTTCACCTCCTGCCCTGGTTTTCCACTCTGTGACTATAGCTCACTGGCTAAATTTGGCCTCATGTACTCACCCACCGCCCTTATTCTGATAGCGGCCTCCAGAAGATGTGTGAAATTTATGGGCCTGACGACACACACCGACCACGTCATAGTCTCATCCGGATTTTGTTGCGAGTACATGCGGCCGCGGCCGGCCTGCCTTCGATCATCCGTCGCTCCTCCTCACTGACAGGCCGCTGGGTCTCCTGGTGAGAGCTGACCTTTCTCCTGAAGGAGAGAGATAGCGGCAGCCAGCGAAGCGAGAGGGGGAGCGGCGCGCGCAAATGGCTGAGCGATCATTTAGCGAGACAGATAATTGTTTGCGTGGCTACCTACAGAATATGTTGATGTGGGCGGTGAAGTGAGTGATGTGTCAGCCTGAGCGTACGTGTGAAAGTGACTGTGTGTGCGTGTTTGTGTGTTTGTGCGTGATGGGTGTCGGCGACGTGCGAGGGAGACAAACAAGGCGGTGTGACTTTACGTGAACATGCATCCCATATGTCCACAGCGGCGTGTGTGTGTGTGTGTGTGTGTGTGTGTGTGTGTGTGTGTGTGTGTGTGTGTGTGTGTGTGTGTGTGTGTGTGTGTGATTAACGAACATGGGGATATTTACAGCAGTGGCCTCACGGTATCCATGGCAACCCATCAGCGGGAGAGGCTGTCTGTCTCAATACATTATGACATCTATGTGTAACCCCCAAAACAAACAAACAAACAAGCAAACAAACCGATCTCCCTAATACACACAGCTGGTATGTGAACACATACAGTCGATGCAAGGCCACACACACGATGCATTTACATAAAGAGACACACACGATGCTGAGCTGCAGGTGTGCGCTGCTTCGTTCTGGTACCTTGGTACCTGTGCGTTAGAGGCTTCACCTGCACAGTGTGTTAACGGATGTTAAAGTTTGTACTTTTTGCCTTACAGCACCGCAGCTAATGTCACAATGACATGACGTTAGGAATTCAGATTCAGATTTGCTGTGAAACGTGTTGCGTCCGAGTGTTGGTCCCTGGATGGCTGGATTCTGCTGCGGGAGCTGCTTAGCATGTTAGCATGTTAGCATGTTAGCATGTCGAGCTAGTTCCCCCTTGTTAGTGTTTGCCCTGTGTGTTCTATTACTTACATACCTCCATTTTCTTAAAACTTGAATATGACGTGTGTAGTTTTAGCCAAATGTCCGACACTTTCATGTAAAACCTGCATCAGTAGCGTTAATCATTTACGGTAAACAGAAGCTAAGCAGAACTAGAACAAGTCTGGTAGTCCAACACGTTTGACCCGTAGTTTTGTGATTGACATCCCAGCAACAGCGATCTATTGGAATAAATGTCAGTAAATAGCAATAACCTGATTTTTGGGAGCTATTGTGAGAGACGCTGAGGGTTTCATTATAGATCAGCAGCGCTCAGAAATCTGCAAGAAACCCATCACAGGCAGGAATGAATACACACTGTGAAGCCGAAAGCAGAGCGGCAGCAGCGCACAAGAGGAGCCGCCGCTCTCACCTTTTTTAAAGAATAACAAATCCCTCTGTGTAGTTGTTACTTCATCCGCATGTTGTCGAAGCAGCTGGATGCGATTCTCGTCTCATTTTGCGGCGCGTACGTGCCGCGAAACACCAAACCGAATCACCGACGAAACGGGGAGCGGGAGAGAAACGAAACGGATCGCGACGTCTCATTTGAGAACGTCTCCCGGTGGGCAGTGAACGCCTCACGCTCGTGATGCCTAACAGCCTAAAAGAATCTGAAGGAGGGGTTTTCCTCTGATGATGCTGGGCTGAAGTCGTGTTTCCAAACACTATCCATCACCTCAGTGTGTGTGTGTGTGTGTGTGTGTGTGTGTGTGTGTGTGTGTGTGTGTGTGTGTGTGTGTGTGTGTGTGTGTGTGTGTGTGTGTGTGTGTCTGTGTCTGTGTCTGTGTGTGTGTGTGTAGCAGAATGTGTGTGGGTGGTGGAGAAAAGAATTGGATGGAGAGACGGAGAGAAAGAGCAAGAGTGAATCATTCCCTGAACAGACCACCTCGACAGCGTGATATCAGATGCATTATTTGATGATTGGATCACTGGCTACAAAAGCTGATAGATCTTCGCCTGAAATTGATTTCTGTCTGGATGTGACTCTCACACACACACACACACACACACACACACACACACACACACACACACACGCACACACGCACACACACGGCTGTGAGACAGAAAGCCAGAAGAAAACTAATTACCAGTTCACGGAGCGTCTGCGAAAGCTGAACCTCGGTGAAAACACCTGAAGGACTGGCAGGCCGGCAACTAGAGACAAAATAAATTGGAAAATTAATGTTCTATTATTGGACCAACAGTTTGTATGAGCTGGTATTTTCACAGGGTCTGGTGATTTGATCGCTTTAGGGTCACTTTCGGTCCTCTCCCGCGTTATTGAAATAGGAAAAGTAATACAGTTGCGCTGCATCCCGGCGAACGCGCACGGCGCCGCCGTATCCGGGTGCCTCGCATTTTAAATCAGCGAACTGTAAACAGCGGCGAGCGGGTGATTTCTCGGCGCCTTCGGGCTGCGCAGGTCCAGCTTTGACCCACGGCGTCTCACTCATTCGGCTCCTTTTCGCTCCGTGACTGAGGATCGCGTGAGGCGCGTGGAGGAGCCGTTGGTGTTTGTCTCCCGTGAAACGCACCTGAAGTGGTTGAAACGTGGCGGCAACAACACAATGCACCATGACAAAGGCTCGTGTGTTCGGATTTCATGCACCTGCAGACAGAATCAGGGTCAGGCAGAGAATCTAAGCACCGTGTTCTGTCATTTTTTCTGTCGGAACCTGGAATAACCGCACAATGGACTTGTCTAACGACTGTGTGTGACTGTGTGTTACCTGTGGGCACCAAGACGTGATCAGATCAGCGAACAGCTGATCCCTGAGCCTGTTGAGCAGCACCTGCTTCTCTGTGGACAGTGCCTCCAGAGCCGATAGGTTCAGTGATGAGGCCTGTGAGGACCCACCTTTAAATGACAAGTACACGTTAGATGAAGTAATTGTGTGAATATTGTCACTTTTAGGATGATGATACGTGACGGTGTGTGTGTGTGTGTGTGTGTGTGTGTGTGTGTGTGTGTGTGTGTGTGTGTGTGTGTGGACTAACATTAGTGGTCATGGTGGTTCTGCTGGTGCTGTGTGTGTGTGTGTGGGGGGGGGGGGGTGTTACCTCTCTGTCAGAACTCTTCTGTCACACTCTGTAATGATCAAAGCTCTCCCTGGGACCCCCCGCCGCACGCGCTCTCGCGAGCAGCCAACTGGACAGGAATTGCTCAGCCATGCGGCCCACGCTCCGCACGGCGCTGCCGCACACACGTATAGGATGGACGCGTAGCGCTCGCTCGCTCGCGTGCGTGCGTGCGCGCGCGCCGCCTCTTTCATCCCTTCGCCTCCTTCGCTCGCTCTCGCGCCTTCCCTCGCGTCCCGCAGCCGATTCCTCCTCCTCCTCCTCCTCCTCCTCCTGTGCCGCAGCTCCCTCAGTAGTTAGGAGTTGTCTGTTTCGGTTCGTGCGTCGCCAGCTCGCTTTCTTCTCCTGCGGGCTCGTCTCGCTGTTACGCTGCGTTCTGAGCGTTCGCGTGTCTCGCTCTCGTGCTGCTTCGCAGTTTCTTGCTTCGGCTTCGGCGCTTTACTCACTTTGTTGTTGGCCTCGCGGTTTGTTTGACTCCACTTGTTTTATTTTCCTCAGTTTACTTCATTTGTTTAAATGCATTTTTAGAATAACTTTTTTATTTTATTTTTATAATATTTGTACTTGTTTATTTGTATAACATTTTAAATTATACACATGTCTTGTTTTCTCTCTTCTCCTTTTTGTCTCTCGTCTGATTCAGTGTAATTAATTTATTTCTTTATGCTTCTTATGACTCATAAAGTATTTTAGATTGTCAACAGGTCACCACCCTATTGAAAAGCCTTACTCTCTGGACCTGGCAGGAACTGGAGCCCTCCTCCCCCCTCCTTCCTCACGGTGAACCACTGATTCACGTTACGTCTCTTTCGTTTTGAAGCAGAGCAGGCGTCCCGCCTCCCTCCGCTTCCAGATCCCCTCCTGCAGGCGCTGTGACAGCCCACCGAGCGGGGAGACGGGAAATGGAGCGGGGAGACGCGACAGCCCAGCACGAGCCTGGAACCGAACCCGCACGCGCACACACACACACACACACACACACACACACACACACACACACACACACACACACACACACACACACACACATCTGCACCGCGGCACCACAACCACCAGGAAGCCCCAGTTGTTTTCTAAGTCGTCGCCTCCGGAGATGCGGCTGATTATTCCCCACATGCTGCGATATGGTTTCAAACGAGCTATAAATGCTTTGAGTCCCGCGCGGGGGAACGTGTTGACCTCTGACCCCGTGGTGGGGCATCCACGTTAGACGCAGCGCATTATTATCCTTGGCTCCGTTTTCTGCTGCTCTGTCACAGTAAACTTATAGTTAGCTGCACAATAATGTATTAGAATCTAAGCTGGAAAGAAAATAGCTCAAAGGTTTATTCTTCCTTATGCTGAAGCACCTGTTTGGACTTTGATGTACAGCATAACATAACAGCTTGATCCCATTCGGCCTCAGGTTTCGAAGCTTTCATATTCTTTTGAAGTTTTGACTTTTCTATACTATAACTGACAATGCTGTGTTTCCTGAGTGTATTTAATCTCAACTGGATCTCACTGGTGCACTCACTTTAATGTACCTACACACTGGACAGTTCCCTCTGATACGACTGTTTGTTTTCCACGTCTTCTCTATGAAATGAATGTCATCTGTGGAATCTTTCATTTCGCTTCCACGTGGGAGCTGCTGTAAATCTGCTCGCGTGGATGTCGTATTACAGATATTTGCGCAGCACTTTCCTCCAGCGCTGGTGAGTCACTCCTCCCCGAGACACCGCCGGCCCACCTGAAAGAATCTCATCACTATTGGTTTCAGCCGAGACTCGTCTGGTGTCTGCTGCTTCCGGAGGCTTTTCCGGCGCTCGCGCCTCGCGGGGAAACAGTGCTGCGCCGGTAATAACGGGATAAGCGTGGATTTCGCCTCATCAGAAATAGCCCGGTCCGAACCCACGCGAGCTGGTGCCGCCTCGCCCAGACATGGCGTCGACTGTAAACTGTCTGCATTAACTATCATAAGCGCAGGTGTTACGGCTAAAACCCCATCGCGAGCCTCGGCCACCGGCAGATTATCATGCTGCAGCTGGCTGGGGCCGACTGTGCACCGCATCCAGAACAAAGCGCAGAGGATAAAAGAGCAAGAGAAACCCAGAGAGGATGATTTATAAAAAAAAAAAAAAAACCTGCTAGTCATCGGCTGTGTGGAGCTGAAATCCCCTCTCTCAGCTCTCTGGCCGGTGAGCACGCAGGGAGCCACAATGGCCAGCAGATTCCCTCGGATTTGGAACACAAAGGGTGGGCATCCGTCCACCCGACAACCCTCCAAACCCTCAGCGCCCTCCGGAACGCATCCATCCCCTCGCCGCGCACGGCCTCCCAGCCCAACTGCCTGTCAGTGACTCCTGCAGCCTGGCGGCAAACTGGGACAATGGGAGATGGAGAGTGTGTGTGTGTGTGTGTGTGTGTGTGTGTGTGTGTGTGTGTGTGTGTGTGTGTGTGTGTGTGTGTGTGTGTGTGTGTGTGCGCGCGCACAAACACTTACCCAACAAATCCTGGAGGTTTTCGCCAACTGTCACTGTCCGGCCAAACTGGAATGTCATAGGGGTGGTAATTAGAGTTTTGCCCCACACACACACACACACACACACACACACACACACACACACACACATTACTGTGAAAGCAATTACAGAACCTGTTTGTAGTCGCTCCTAATTGTAATTTTAACCACAGAGCAGCTTTAATTCCGCTCGCATGCAGTTCAGAGCGTTGCGTTCGCGGCGCACACCCTCGCCCAGACTTGATGTTCATTAGCCGTGAACGGGAGTTTGTAAAGTTTAGAAACGCAGATTCATGTCAAGCCTTCTCTTCTCCCGGACTCATTAAAAGTTACCCGCTCTCATCGCACCTGGAAGCAGCGGAGGAGAACCCGTGACCCATTTCCAGGCGTCGCCCTAATCTGGAAGAAACTCTGACTTTGAATTTATTGCAGCCAGGTGTTTAGTGCACTTGAGTCTGGCACAATCATTAGGTTGGTCGCAGACAATTAAACAATGAGACGATTAAAGCTCAATTAATGACTAACGTCTAACGTCTCCGCCGCTGTTATGCTCCTGCCTGAAGCGACGGCACGGAGACGGCAGCAGGTGGCTGAGTGGAGCATCCACTTACAGGCGAGTTACAACCAACTCGGCGCGTGTCTGTGTCTGGGTCCGCGTCAGGGCCCGGCTCTAATCACCGGGATCGGGCCACTCGTGTCCGCCATGACAGCGACAGTAATTGCGGCAGCATTTGGCTGCGGCGCTAATAGACGCGTTGCGAGCCGCCAGAGCCGCCGCCTCCTCAGAAACGGACATCGGAGGGTTGTTAATGCTGCCGGCGCCACGCGAGCGAAGTGAAACATCACTTTGCAGTTGGTGCCTTTTTTTATCGCAATGAAAGATCGTTTGCGGCGGAAAGCGGGAGAATCGAAATAATCACGTGTGCAGATTAAGGACGGAGGAGCCGTGTCTAATCAAACCATTCGTGATGAGCTGCTCGTGTCTTCGTCTCATTTGTTCTGTTTAATACAGTATACATTTAAATGTGGTGCTGTGACGTCCTTAATAGACGCTCACACACGTGTGAACCTGATCATTCGCCCCGCACCTTGGAGGGATTTCTCCGGTTTCCGTGGTTACCTGTCTCCGAGATCAACGCGTGACCTCCCAGGATGCGTCCTGCAACTCCGAGGTGGAGGAACCCGGTTTTGTTTTGTTTTTGTTTTTTTACCACATTGCTAACTTGCGTTTTGAATACGAGTCCTGGGAGCTGTGGAGTCGGTCACGGTAACGAACAGACGCCCACCCCGTCTGCTGACGCTGTTTATCTCCGATGAGGGGACGAAAGTCAGACAATTAGAGAGGGACGAGCCATATCTCCTCCCCTCAGGCGTATTTACAGACAGGCTCCAGCGTTGACCCGACAGATGTTCCCTTTCTTCTGTCTCTCTGGGTCAGGAAACAGTGAAATCACACCGTAGCTGCGGCCGCGGTTGACGGTTGTGACAGCCAACAGCCACACACACAAAACAGTCACGTTCTTCAGAGTTGCTGTATATTGTTTTGCAGGAGTCAGAATGAAACATTGGACCCGCCAGCAGTGAATCTCCACCATTTCATATCTGCTTTATAGAGCAGCACCTGTGCTGGGAGAACAGATCTACCCGTCACATTTCTACTCTGGCGCCTCAGTAATGACACTGGGAGTCGAGCCATCGCAGGTGCCGCGCGTGTTGCCGTCGTCGTTATGAACACGAACATGTGCTACTTGACATTTCGGGCCGTTGCAGGTTCGTTTCCGTGTCACGCAGTTCCTCGGCGTCGGCTTCGTGTCACCTGTCCGTGGGATGACTTTTACCCGGAGCAGCGCTTGAAACGCAGCTTCAAAGCAGGACGTTTTCCGCGGCACGCGAAATGAACAGCTCTTACAGGTTTTATATGTTTTATTATAAACATCCAATCACATCCAGATGCCGCAGGTTAACGCGGAAATGTCACGCGGTTCGTTATCACTGCGGTATTATCCATCAAAAAGTCGAAGGGTGTCGGCGGTTTATGGACATTTTTTACAGTCAATCTCAACTTCTTCTTCTTCTTCTTCTTTTTTACAGCTGTTCTTTTCAAGGCTGTCTGAGCAGGGACGACGCCGCCCGGCGCCGCGCGACGCCGTCAAGAGGATCAGCGGCTCAGCTGACGCGCGAACGGTTAAGAGAAATTCAGATGTTGCCGCTCTCGTGTAAATGTAGGCAGTAGCTCACAGCAGATTGCCTTCAAAGCCGGCTCCCACTTCCAAACAGTTTCTGGGCAAATGACCAACGCTATCACAGAAGAAAGCTTTGATTCCCATGGCATATTTATTGATCATAACACTGGCTTTTGATATCTGCTGCTGGAAGGGGAGCCCTCCCCTGAATATCAATGAAGTCTCGCTGACAGGCAGATAGAGTGGGAATATCATCAAGGGTCTATTCATATTTCATGTTTTTCTATTGCAGCCTATTCTCCTGTTGTGTTCAATTTCGACTCGCACTATTCATTTTCTGCTGTTTTCCCCCTGTCGCCCCTCCTGTCCTCTCCTCGCTCACCTTCTCTCGCCGCTAATCCGTCGTGTATAATCGCGTCGCGTGTCACAATCGGGCCGCGACAGACCGAGTCCTGCACAAAAAGCTCATCCTCCCAGTTCTCCCGCTAAAGAGGATCAAACGCACAAAGCAATGATCAAAAGACGCCTCGTTTCCCCTCGTGTGCGTTTTTTTTTCTTTTTTTTTTGTTTGTGTTGTAATTCTGGTGTTCCGCTAATGGCCGTTTGCAGCGGCAGACGAGAACACGGAGCCTTATTTCCCCGGCTCGCAACCAGCAGCGTGTGTGATCAGTGCAATTAAGAGCAAAACGCATTAAAACGAGCCCGTAATTATCCTGAAAGGTTTGAAACAGAACAGCTTTTTAAATAAACCTCTCAATGAGCCGCACTGACCTGTGTTTTCCCTCTGAGCGTCACTTTGTTTGACTAATTATAGCGAGAATTCACGCGCGCACGCGCGCGGGCGCGGTGGCACGCGGGCTGTTCTCTCAGCAGATGCTGAGAAATTGAAATTCTGATCATTTTGCCGTTGGCTTGATTATAACTATAAACACCTTTATTATGCACCACTTGCTGCCTGATGCGTCATTTTCTCATCCGTGCTCACAGCACAGAGCTGCATTCTGCACATAATGGTCTCACAGCTTTCCGTTTGACTGACGAGTCTTGTTGAGAATTAAATATGTTTAGTAAAGAAGGTAAATGAGAAAACAAAAGGAGTCTGTGTTTTATTTGGGCTGAGCTTTAACCTGGCACCTGATCACAGTTCGGTAGTTTCACACGTCCCAAGACCCACAAACACCTTTTTCTCCGTGTTGCCAGGTTTGCACCGCCGGAGAGTGAAACAATGAGACGAGCCCACATCACCCACGTTGTTTTTGTCAGTTCAACATGCTGAATCGTCCGAAACGAGCGGGAAAAGCCGGCGCGCGCGAGGCTGCCGCGGGTTTGACAGCTACACAGAAATCCAGCGTGATGCCGCGTCGCCCGCGGGAACATCCACTGACACCGGCTGGGTTTACACGGATCCTGTCGCGTCGGCGGACCTTTTGTAGGATGTTACCAATAAAACACCCTTCACGTGTCGCGGTGCGAGGCGCGAACACGGCACCGCTCCCGTCGCGGCTGCCGTAACACGTGTTCGGTGTCATGGCGCCGCCGATCAGTCTGCAGACTCAAAGCCGCGTTCCTCGTGTTTTTTGTATTTGTTGTGATGAGAGCAGGTTAAGGGCACTTGAACGTCTCGGGTGTCGACCAAAGGGAACCTCGTTGAAAGGATAAGTGTTTGTGACCATGTTAAACATAGAGCTTCAACACTTCTCCCACACCTGCCTGGACCAAACCCTGGTTCTCATTGATCAGCCTTCATACGTTTACTTATACTCATATCAATGCATACTCCGTTTTGGGGACAGAACGTGTCCGTTGTTTTTTTTCTGAGCATTTTAGCGCCTTTTTGCTAATTCTCCTGGTTTTCCAGCAGCAGCATAATGTTGTTGTCGACGATTAACACGCCCTGATAATAATCCTGATAACGACCACAGCGTCCGACACACACCGAGGAGCCGCCGCCGCCGCCGCGTCCGACTGTGGCCTTGTTTGCTCCGTCTTCTTCATCATCCCGTCCGTCTCCTTCCTCCACTCAATTTAACATGGTTTTATTGAACTTTATTAAACCGGGCAGCTGAGAACGATCCCATCTGACGTTAATGGAGAGAGCGGAGCAAATGATCCTCGACTGTGGTTTTACTTTTAATTTTATGATAATCAGGGATGCGGAGTTACGACTTCCACACTCGGGGGACACTTCACTTATTGTTTCACTCCTCTGTCGCCTCGTTTTTCTCACCCCTTCATCCTCTCCTCCCTCTTCTTCCTCCGTCTACATTCTTCTACCACTCTACCAATGCTGCCTCCCTTTCTCGCCCCTTCCTCCTCTCGCTCGCCCTCAGTGACCCCCCCCCCCCCCCCCCCTCTCCTCCTTCTTACCCATTTCCCCATTCATCCAGTCTTCCGCAGCTCTCTCTCCCACCTTCACCCTCCTCCTCCTCCTCCTCCTCCTCCTCCTCCTCCTCTGCCTGGCATGACGTGGGTCCGGATCAAGGGACCGTGTTGCCGGGAGTAACGGGGATTGAGGGCGACACGTTGGAATGCAACTCCAGCCGAGCCCCTGAGAACAGAAGGAGGAGGAGGAGGAGGAGGAAGACGAGGAGGTGGAGGAAGGGCAGGTCGAGAGCAGGCATTTCCACTCTATCCCCTGTTAAGTGTTTCTCCTAAGTTCGCCCTCTTATTCTCTATGTCATTTTAGCCATTTTCTTTTTGGTGGAGCCTTAGTACAGTACATATATCTTGGCTCCTCTCTCCCTAGAGGCCCACACTGTAATTCTTCATCTGCATGCCTCTCTTTGCTGCTTTGTCTCTTTAATCTCTTGTCTTCCCTTGTCTTCAGCCTCATATATCGCCCCATCCTACGCGCCTACAGCTCCATCCGTCTTCCTCCGCTCTCTGCTCCCGTCTGACTTTAACGCTCCTGTTTATCGGCCGCCGGTCGGGCAACAGCCCCGCCGTCTGTTTGCCTGGCTGCTCGCAGTGTAAATGCCAGTGAAAGAGACGGAGGGGCAGACGGGGGGTGGGGGGGCAAACACACCGAAACTGCCGCTGGACACACACACACACACACACACACACACACACACACACACACACACACACACACACACACACACACACACACACACGCTTTCTCTCCCTCTCTCTCTCTACTTTATCAGCAGAATGAAAGTGCTTTCTGGCGGTATTTGAATGAGACAGAAAAGAGCCCTATTCAGCCCCTCTACCCCGCTTTTATTAACACAGCGCGTCACTGAGGCGACATAAGCCTCCCCTCCCTCACACCCTCTGCCTCTGTCCACACACACGCACACACACACACACACACACACACACACACACACACACACACACACACACACACACACAGGAGGTCTCCTGTTCAGGTATGATGATGCCCCCCCCCCCACCCCCCACCTTACCCATCCCTCTTTTCGTTGGCTCCTCCTCACTCAGGGGCTTTTGTTACCTCACCTCCCTGCTCCTATTCTCTCCCCCCTCCTCTCACCTCCCTCCCTGCTCGCACTCTCTCTCCCTCTCTTTCCCCCCTCTGCCTGTTTGCCCGTGCCGCTGAATGGAAATACGCACAGATGCGTAAAGGGGCGGTAAAACTCCACATACCCACCGGTGGCAGCAGCAGCGCCGCAGCAGCAGCAGGAGCGGCAGCATCGGCTCCGTCTCTTTGGACGAGGGGGACACAGATGACTCGTGCGTTGGACAATTACTCAGGCCCGGAGCCGACGCGACCGCGAGCCCACGCGCGATCCTGGAGCCCACCTGTTGGAGAGTGGACCCCGGCTGCCTGGATCACCTGGCGGCGGACCGAGGCGAGGGAGGACCCGGGATGCGTGGATGCTGCTTCTTCTGCGTCTCTTTTTTTCCGCACGAGCCGCTGGCGCTCGTCGCTCGCCGCCGGCGCTCCAGAAATAGCAGCAGCCAGTCTAGAGGTCGTGCGAGGAGGCGTCTGATGAGGTCTATTTGCGGTAGTTGTGTCTTCGGCGACGATTTTTTTTACCTCCCCCATTTTGTACGATTTTCTGTCTACCTCGTCGACTCTATTTTGAGTTTCCGGCTTTGATGCCACTTAGTCTGCCAGAGTCGTACTAATTAACTGTGTGATTGACAGCTCTGTAATTGGATTTGTTTCATATCCGCTCCTTGAAGTTGTGAAGCCTCTTAAGGCGCGATAAATTTGGTTTCTTTATTTTTGTAGAACACAACAATAACGCACCTACTCTAGACTCGCTGGGATTTAGAGAGAAGGGTGTGGGATTCTTACTTTAACGCTGTCACTTCTTTTCCCCGTCATTGCTGAGATCTTATGTGGCACAAGAGCACAGAACATTACAGGATATGTGTGTCAAACAGGGGAAAAAAAGGATTATTCATGCAATTACAGAGCACAAAACGTAGTGTTCACTGCAGGAATCTCCCTCTGAATGACGCCAGTGTTTCTCTCATTCCTACAAGTTGGCTGTTCTGGTGAAACAAGTGAAAGTGATGCACATAAAGGTCAACAGGTGCCACCAAAATGCCTTCATCCGCTCCGCACCCGGTGACAGTCTGTCTGTGGCACACAGTAAGAGCTGAGTCTAGACAGATGAGTTCATTAAACGCATCCCTTTGACCTCAGCCTTTTTACTATGTGTATGAAAGTATATGTTAGATACGTGGACCACATTGAATGTGTATGTTAGCATGTGGATGCTTTTTTATAAGTCTGTTATATATCTGCACCTATTTGTTTCTTTTTCTTTCTTTCTGTGACTGAACCCTCTGGAAAGTGACAAGTGAGTGAGTCTTGGGAAATCTTGAGAGGGCAGTAATATCCAGTTCTGTCTCACCGTCGGGGCCCAACAGCTGCACTGAAGGACATCCAGCTGTCCTGGACACACAGAGCATTCCAGTGCTTATCTGGTTGAATGTCAAACGTGTTGGTCCACCCCAACACTGTGCGGCATCATCCATCCGTTTGGTCGTCCGGTCAGTTGATCAGTCCTGGACCCAGTATGATGTTGTGTTCCCAGTATGCCCAGTATTCATGTACCGGTGTCGTTTTGAGCTGCTCTCTGAGCTGTTTGCTGGTGTGTCGTCTGCATGTTTTTGCCCTTGAGTGTCTACGTGTCGTCTGTTGTGCACAGTGTGTGTGTTTGTCCTTTCTCCTTAATATCCAATGCTTTGCAAAGCCCAGTGCGCTGTATGGCTTTTTATTCCTATCTGACTGTACTGATGGTTCATATAGGGATGGAAGCCATGCACTGCGCTGGACACACACACTGGACCATGGACTCAAGCCCTTTCATCTCACATTCACTCAAGTCTATGTATAAGCACCGTCTCAGGAGGCTAACATACTCACAGAGGGCAATAAATGCATGCACACATCCAGGACACTGTAAAGTGAAAGCCTGTTATGCTGTCACAAAGAAATATGGATGCCCTTGCACTGCATATATGAACATGCATCCAGTTATTGCATGCAATAAGTATGCATATGTATGGTGCATGATTTACAGTGAGCACAGGAATCGTAACCCACTCCTATCGTTCCCCTGCTGCAGTGAGTTTGTCTGAAAGTGTCTGACTGTATCAGCTGACAGGCAGCTCTCTGAAGTGAAAAACACACATCTGCCACGGCGTCGCGAGGTGATCGATACGGATCACGACGGAGCAGAGTGAAAATTAAATTGAACTGAAATGAACCAAATTGATCAGGAGTGAAGAGGCAGAACTCGTTTCAGGGGAATCACACAGACCTGTCACAAAATAACAAGATGAAGAATTCATTCAGTCATGCTCTTTTACCCACTTAATTTTCATTCAGGGTCCCAGTGGGATGTAGGGAGCGTCTGAGGATGGATGGCGGTGAAAATCCCAGGACATGGCTCACACACACAGGGCCGACTGTAACTGTAGTCACATCTGAGGCCAGTGTGGAGTCTGACATTCACCTGTCGTTGATGTGGGAAAACCTGCAAGTGGTTTGTGAACCAGATAGTTCTCTCGGTTAATCAGATGTGATAAAATGATATACTCATATAATAGAGAATAATCACATGAATGGTACAGGTGGAAACCTGTAACCATATGCTGTAACACTTGGCCACTAAGAATCTGCCTGAGTTGGATTGTTCTCTATTCTACTTTATAAAATCACAATCTAATTTCAAATGATGCATTTTCTCCTCTTTTAATCTGGTTATTGATTTATTAGTTATTACATTAGAAAATCATCCATAATGCAAGAGAAACTTTATAACAAATTAAAAGAGGACTTAAATTATGATGTCACGTTTAAGTAAACACGTCACAGGAATAAACCTGTGACCTTGAACTTCTTAAAGGCACAGCTTTGATTCATTAAACCCACCAAACCACCATTTTTTAATTTGGCACAAGCTCTGCCACTGGATTGAATTCAGACCAGTACGGTGTCGATGATGAATTAACAGGAAACCTACAAAATTCCTTCACATTGGTCAGCAGTTCACTACACTCCATAGTTTATTATAATGTCAAAAGCAGCTGCATGTGTAGATTAATTAAAAAGGTCACATTTATAGTGTGAC
The DNA here is from genome assembly GCF_900634795.4 of Betta splendens. NCBI lineage: Eukaryota > Metazoa > Chordata > Actinopteri > Anabantiformes > Osphronemidae > Betta > Betta splendens. The sequence continues at coordinate 10,640,246 of NC_040887.2, read as the reverse complement.
ATGGAACTATGTGAAGTTATTTATAGTTCAGAGAAACATTGTCAAAGCCCAAGAGGATGTTTTAGTATCATAAATATGAGAAGCTAGAACAGAGACAATGGGAAAGTCTTCACGTGTGCCCAGCTATAGCGCAACATTGCCACCCAGTGTCTGAAATGTGTTATTACACTCACTGCCCCCAATTATTTAACCTTCTGTTTACTACAGCAACATAGAAATATGATAGCCTCCACAAACAAAATAAGAGCAAGGGAAATCTCACCATGTGTGAAACAGGTTAATACTCGTCAGGTGGAATAAGCAGTGTTGACGTAAATCATGATAATTAATATCTAAATAGATTCCCAGGTATTTGTATTCGGATACTACAGCACCTGTATCAGCCCACGTCCTGGTACTTATATATATATATATATATATATATATATATATATATATATATATATAGATTATATCTATATATATATATATATATTATATATATATATATATATATATATATATATATATATATATATATTATATAACATATAACATACTTTTAAAAGGTGGAAATTCATTTAAATATTTGTACAAAAAAATAAATAAATTGATTTACAAAGCGGAAGACGCACCGGATATGACGTCACACAGCCGTCTCCAAAACAACCGGGTCGACGTTTCGCGTTATGAAATGTGCACGGTGAAGTGTTGAATAAGTGCGCTCCTTTTGCCCCTACACAACACTTTATAGAGCCCAGATCGACTTCCGCTCCGACTGTTTTGCTAAAGGAAACTGCAAAGTAAAAGGAAAGCGGCCACAGTTTGAGAGCAGAGAGAAAAGCCGCGGGGAAGCAGCATGGCAAAGCGGAGGGAGTGTGCAGAGACCGGGGCCCATACAAAGAGAGCGAAGCAGGTGAAGAGAACAGGGAGCGGCGGGACTAGAAAGGCACGAGCCAGGGAGGACGATGCAGGTACGAGGCGTGCGTCTGTCCCGCTCCTTTATTTAGCGCATGTTTTCCCATTAGACGCTTTTGTTTTTACACTGAGCTTGTAGCTCCATTAGCAAAGAAACCATAGCTCTGTAAATAAACGTCTGCCTCTGGGCTCCCTGACTTCAAAACATGCACAAAGTTTATTAGGCTGATTGTGCAGCCGTGCTTAGACATTTACAATTTATAGATCACATAATGTGACATAAATATATGATTACTGTAGTATCCTACGCGAAGTTACGTTTGAATAAGCGGAAAAAGTTTCGCTTGTAATGTTTGCTACTGTAAGACAACAAAGCGAGATTTCATTTTATTACGTTACGTTGTCACCAAGAAGTCTGTTATAAATGTAACTACAAACGAGAGTGCAGGTGCAGGTCACTGGAGTGAGTCTGTTGGCACAGTTACACATCTGTGCTCCACTTCATCAAAACATGTTGTGAAAAGACACTTTCTGTGAGCCTGATTGTTTTGTCACGCCTCATTCTAATAGACGCAGCACAGACATCTCTCTGCTCACAGTTTACACAACAGCATTATCAATGTTGTAAACAGCTGTTGCTGCATTTACTAGGGATAAAATGATACTGTGGCTCAGATGACAGACGAAATTTTTCATACATATTGAACCCTGAGCACTTGGATTAGTTAATTTTCCTTTGGGTTTCACTATAAAGTCTGTTCAGTGTTAAAGATGGGTCATTAAACATTTGCTCATTTGGTAATGGCCTTACAGAGGAAGAGGAGAAGCTTGCGAGGAAGGTCCAACCTAAGTCACGTTCTTCCACCAAACTGGCAGCAGTGAACGCATCTTCCACCTCACCTGCTAAAACCGCCGCTGTCAAAACCAGTAAATACTTCCAGTCATCGATGGAAGAGGAGACTGACAGTGAAGATGACAAGACCTCAGCAGCACCTGTATTTACAGGCAAAACTGGGATACCAGATGAGGTTGAAGACAGTGAGGAAGAGGATGATGACTGGGAGGAAGTGGAAGGTAAGTGAAAGGTAAATAATAGTGTGTCTGTGTGTAATAATGGCTGCAAAATCTACATGTTTTATACAGAACCAAATAATGAAACTCTGTGTGTTGATCAGAGCTGACTGAGCCTCTTGGTCCAGTTGAGCCAGAACCTGCACTGCCCTCTCAGCCTGTGGAGATAGAGATTGAGACCCCAGAGATGAGGAAAAGGTACATAAGTGATTATGTTCCTGTTTACGTGAAGTCCATGTTATTATAAAAAAAAAAACGTAAAGATGTGGGGTTTTATTTTATTTGTCAGGCAGAAAAAACAGGCAGAGTTTGAGACATACCTGAGGCGAATGGTGAATCGGTACAAGAAGGACCTGCTCATAGACACACACAAGGTGAAACCCACACCTGCATTTTTTTTTAAATTTTGTGTGGGCTTTTCAGTCACTTCCTCTTGCTTCGGCCTAATAACGAAGCCCTGATTGGACTCGCAGGTTCACCTCCTGTGCCTCTTAGCGAGCGGAATGTTCCACAGCCGCCTTTGCAGTGAACCGGACCTGCTGGCCGTCACCCTGTCACTGCTCCCTGCCCACTTCTGCGCGGTCGACAAGGACCGCATCGATCAAAATTACCTCTCTGGACTGCTCAAATGGTGTGTGCCAGCCTTGTGCAGCATCTATGTCTGATAATTGTCCCAACCAGTTATCATACATACATGATTACACATTAACCTGTATAATCATCTGTATGTCTTCTGGTTTCCTTCTTCCTCCCCTCTTCTCTCCAGGTTTAGAGCAACTTTCACCCTCAATCCCAGTCTTCCTTGTGACGAGCTTCCAGACCCCCGGAGCCGACTGGAGAGGCGACTGGCCAGCCTCTCAGCCAAAACCTATACAGAGATGACTCATGTAAGTAGTTTGGCACAGGACTATTGTATGTTACTACCCGCAAAACAGCCTTTGGATGTTTGGATACATGAACACCCGCGTTTGTTTGTCTCGCTTATTGCAGCTTTTCCTCCTGGTGCTGAGGTCTCTGCAGCTTTTCTGCCGATTGGTTCTGTCTTTGCAGCCCATTTCTTTCAAACCCCCATCAACCAAGGTACTGACAGTACAGGTTCATCCTCTTAGAGGAGTCTGACATAGTTATAAACACATATGTTGTTGATGGGTGTGGTTTAGGTTCCTCCTAATGAGGCGAACTTAAAATTTTCATATCTCTAGGGAGCAACAAGTGCTAGTGCCTCAGAAAAGCGTCCAACAAGTCAGGGAACCTCCAAGACCCCCACCCCTGAGCTAAAGGCTTCTCCTGGCTCAAAGAGACCAGCTGGAGGGAGCTCCGCAAAAGGAGCCAGAGGAGGAAAGAAACCAAAGAAAAAAGAAATAAAGGCAGAGGATGACGAAGAGGAGGTGAAGGTCAAAGCATCAACAGGGCAGAGACCGAAAAACTCCAAACGTCGCAGCGTCGCTTCCAAGGTCAGCTACAAGGAGGAGAGCGACAGCGCAGGAGAAGCGATGAGCGACGATGACGATTTTCAGGCAACCAGCGGGGAAGAAAGCGAGGATTCTGAAGGCGAGGCTAAATCCAGGAAGGGAAAGACAGGGACGAGTAAGAGTAAGGTCAAAGTCAACAACAAAAACACAGCAGCTCCGAAGAAACGGAATAGTGGAGGGTCAAAAAATGTAAAAGAAGAAGAGGACCAAACATGGGAGGAAGGAGAGGAGAGTGATGGAGAAGAAGGAGTGGCTGAAACCAAAACGGAGCGAAGAAGAGGGAGGAAGAAGGAAGGGCGGGGAGCTGACGAGTGGTTGGAGGTGTACGTGGAAAAAACATCCTCCTGGGTTTGCGTGAATGTGGAGCACGGCGTTGGGGTCCCTCAGCTCTGCTTCAAGAATGCAACAGCGCCCGTGACATATGTAGTGTCAGTGGACGGGGAGGGATTCGTGAAGGACCTGGGAAGGAAGTACGACCCCAACTGGATGACGTCTTCCAGGAGGAGGCGGGTGGATGAAGACTGGTGGGAGGAAACGCTTGCCCCGTTCCTGGGACCCGAGGACGAGAGGAGCAAAAGGGAGGAGAAGGAGGTGAGAGCAGCAGGCGGATACAAACACAACATGTGTTCTATGCACCCACACACAAATGAACTCTGTCTCACTTGACCACCAGCTCCAGCACAAGCTTCTGAACAAGCCCATGCCGATATCTATAGCAGAGTATAAGAACCACCCTCTGTACGCCTTAAAGAGACACCTGCTCAAGTATGAAGCCATCTACCCTCCAACAGCCACTGTGCTGGGTTACTGCAGAGGAGAGCCTGTGTATTCCAGGTGTGTGTAACAGAATAATTACTATATTTGTTAGACTGAAGTACCTGAATGCACCACTTTTGTTTTGTTGTGGAGAGAAGAGCGTGTTCATTCTGGACTTCTAGACCTCAGGAGATGTCTTTATTGGCAGGGTGCTTTGGAAACTTGGCTAAAATAGGTCACTGCCAAAGTTAATCTGAAATAATGAGCGTCCACCAGGTGGCGCTGTTTGATCCACTTAACGTCGTGGCTTTTGGAATACCTGCTGTTTTTAGATACTGTAAACAACGAAATTTATGTTTTATTCTATTTATTATATATTTTGGTCAAAGTAAATATTTTCTGAGCCTTATTTCTCTCTAGGGATTGTGTGCATACCCTTCACTCCAGTGACACATGGCTTAAAGAAGCCAGAACTGTTAGACTTGGAGAGGAGCCATACAAAGTAAGAGACCTCAAATATATTTTAGTTCTTCAGTTTTGTTCATTTTCTTTATTTTTCACCTTTTTATCTGTCTTTATTTGCACAATTCACTAGATCACATTTAAAAACGCCTCAGCTCAAAATAAGGACCTGGTCACAGTTTTTACATTTAAATGTAAATCGACAGTCAGTTGATGTCTGCAGACAGATACGGTCGTCCCTCAGGAATTTCCACAGCAGTCACCTTAATTCCATTTATAACTCGTATGACTCGTGTCATTTAAAGTTTTCCGTATTCCGGTCTTCTCTGTGACATCAAAGCAGTGAATATGTCGTCTCTGTCTGACAGATGGTCAGGGGGTTCTCGAACCGCTCCCGTAAGGCCCGAATGATGTCTGAGATGAAGGAGGAAAATGATCTGGCTCTGTTTGGAGAATGGCAGACAGAGGAGTACCAGCCGCCAATAGCGGTGGACGGGAAGGTACCGCTTTCTGTGGGCTAGAATAAAAACGAAAAATTATAAATGTGTCATAGACAATGAGCTGCTCCAGAACTTTTCTGAGTGCACGTCACTAAAACCTTTCTTAACTCTCTCATTTTCCCTCAGGTTCCCCGTAACGACTACGGTAACGTCTACCTGTTCAAACCCTGCATGCTGCCGGTGGGCTGCGTCCACCTCAGGCTGCCCAACCTGAACCGCGTGGCCAGGAAACTGGACCTCGACGCCGCGCCTGCAGTCACGGGGTTCGACTTCCATGGAGGATACTCTCACGCTGTGTAAGGCAACGCTGAGCTTCACGTTCAGTTAAATGCAGCAAAAAAAAAGTGGCTTCCATCATTACGTGCCGATTGAAGAGGAAACTTATGTGTTTCAGGACTGATGGTTACATTGTATGTGAAGAGCATGAAGAGGTTCTCAGAGCTGCCTGGGTGGAGGAACAGGAGCTTCAGAAGCAGAAGGAGAAAGAGGTTTGGTTTTATCTGTTGATTATTGAACAGTGACAGTTATTTGTCAGCAGCTAAACTAAATGAGCTTCTCTGTTCCTCTGCTTTCTAGAAAAGAGAAAAGAAGGCGATCTCCAACTGGACTCTGCTGGTAAAGAGTCTCCTGATCAGAGAAAGGCTTAAACAGCGCTACGGCAAGAATAACCATGGACTGGGGAGCGCTGCTCACAGCGAAGACGCGGGCGGGTTGTCGTCCGACGAGGAGGTGGCTGAGGCTGGATCTAAGACAGCATCTGAGACCCTGGCCATGTCCTGGCCCCAGAACAGACAAGCAGAGGAGGTCGGAGGAAGCCCCACTGGACTAAAGACAAAGACCCCGACTAAACGGGAGAAAAGAGGACAAGAAAAACATTTGTTCCCTTTTGAGAAAGTTTGATGCTGGAGATAGAAAATTCAGAAATGGAAAAACTAGGTAGGGCGGTTACTCGTTCATGTTCATGTGTCTTTCAAGCTGGATGAAATGTTTCTCAGGTGCAATTCAGTTCAACCCTGGAATTTATCACTGTCAAACTCTAAATCTAGATGACGTCTAAATGACTGGAGGTGTTAATGCATTAAAGCCGGAGTCTTGGATGTCTCATGTCTATCACTGCCATGACTAGAGGTGATTCTAGTCGTCCATTTTCACCCGCTCGGTGGCAGCCATCGTCTGAAACAAGCTGACCTCTAGTAGTCTTCCACCACTGTGTGATAGTTTTGTGTCTCTTTTCAGTCAATCCTGTGGGTTCTCTTATTTCTGTTGGTTAACACTTTTGTATACGTAACTGTTGGTACATAGCAGATTGTGGCTGTGTTTAAAAATACTTTTTGCAAAAGTGATTTTTTTGTAATGTTGAGCAAATGTTTAGATGAAAATAAAATGCAAGACAAGCAAAATGACGTAGTATTTTTTTAACTAGTGTCTTTTAGAGATTTTTAAATGACAAGTTGTACCTATAGCACCATTACAAAGGCATATATACATTTAACTAGCATCCTCATGATGGAGAAAATGTTTCTTTTAGTGTTTTGTCCCTGAACCAATCTATAAAAACATTTTGTAAAATGGCCTTTTACATATTTAACATAAGATACTAACTCGTGTATTTATCCCATCAAGGCTCATTCCCTTTTCTCACATTGACTCCGGTCGCCCATAAACTGCCTCTGTGTTTGTCACTCCTGTTTGAAGTTTGATCACATCAGTCCTGTCTCTCCCCACCAGCTGCCTGGAGCAGAGCAGGTTTAAAAGTACTTACCCTCACCTACCTGTTTGATCTCATTCGCATCATAATCCCCACCTGGGGAACAGACTTCCTGCCCATATTAGAACAGCTCCTTCTCTGGAAGCCTTCAACACCAGGTGTAAATCACAGCTAACACCGTTGCTCTGGTGAAGCAAGTTTGTATCTGGTTTAACCAGTGCTGTTCAACTGCTCTGAGGCTCAAAGGGGGCAGTGACTAACACAATGACAGTGTATTATAATGAATGAACCACCCGCTAGTAATCAAGTACATAATATAAATATAGTTTATTGCCCCTGAAAGCTGCTTTGTTTTAAAAATATTTGCCCATGAAAATGGGCAAAACGCATGTTATAATTAATTGTAGCTCAAATATTAGTTTTTGTCTGTGGGTTAGTTATTAAATAACGCTCTTGGTACATGATTTATGAAATGAACAAGGTCTGAATATGTACAATTACTTATATATGTGGCATAGGTGGAAATGAGTATTTCAGGTTGGGTAAAACGCTACTTCTGTCTGTGTTTGAACTTTTTATTGAGAAGCGGATTAATGGACTGTGCACAAAACTAAGGTTCAACCCTCCTGCAAAATAAGCCCACAGTGAATAATTCTTCATACAAAAGCGTGATTTTAGACGCTCTTTGTTTTAACGCCGCTCAACTTTAACGCGCAGCCGCGAGGAGGACGTGACGTCATCGCCGAGCACCGCTGCAGCCGTCCACCTTCCGCCGCGCGACCAGCCTAAGCTCCGGGTAAGTCGCTCACTGGGTTCCCTCGTTCAGACCCGTTTCTGGCTGTCACCGCGGGCCGAGCCGACGCTGCTCTGACAGGTAAACACTGCCGGGCTCAACGCGTGGAAACGGGCCCGGGGGGCGTTTAAGCGCGTCTGTTGAATCCGGAGCTCCGCTGGGCCTTGTTTACATCGCCATCCCCGGACTAAAGTGTGCGCGAGAGGCGGGGGCGCAGCGGGAGGGAGCGACCCTGGAGACACTAGCTTGGGCAGTTCCTGTGTCACAATATCTGATTTTTTTTTCTCGAGAACTTGTGCAACTTTATTTAGATGAGACCTCGCAGTTCAACTCGCCCCACTGCGCGGTAGTACGTGCTGTCAGCGTTACTTCGCTGCCGTAGCCAGCTGCCTGGACGTTAGCCAGATGGCTAATCCGGCTAACCTGCCCTGGGAGCGCTTCACGCCGAGCCCGCTTGCCGTTTCGGTGCCGGAGTGCGGCCAAAACCCGCGACGTCCGGCGGCGGCCAAGTGGGCTTCGGCGTTGCTTAACATTTCCCGCAACCCCTCACTTCCCTCCCCTCAAAGGCGTGTTCTTAAACCCTGCTGAGTCGCTGTGATACATTAGCCTAGCGAGATGTGTGTCACCCACTTTTCTGCCTATTTTTAGAAGGCAGCGAGCGGAATGCTCCCAGTCGTCTGTCGCTGCGCTGGCACCGGCCGGCCGGGCGGCTGGCAGGCTTCCCCGCCGAGCCTAGTGCGCGTCCAGGTGGATATTTGCAAAGTCACATTTGAATCCCGGTGCCAGCACACGGGGCCACGCAGGGCCTCTGTTCGTCACAGGTTCCTTTTCAAAGTTCTGACTTTGTTTAACTTCTGGTGAGGTGACACGTTTCGCCCTCCTTTCGCGTTGGAGGAAACGATTTATGTTCAGTGATAAAAAAAAACTCAAATTGGTGAACAGGATACTCGACCAGGGCTTGGATTTCCACGACAACTCCGGAGAGTTGAATTTTTCTACAATCTACGTTGAAAAACGGAATATCCCTGCTTTTCCAAACAGATGGGAGGTCTAGGGATCTGGACAATCCTTTGTCCGGCGGTGAGGTTGAGCAAGACTGCAGTCACTCATAGCTGACGCTCCCAAATATTTTGAAAGTCCTCATTGGGGATTTCTACAGAGATGGGCCAGCAGCAGGTCACTGCACTTGGACATAGACTTTAGGGAAATTAAGTCTAACGTCCATTAGCTTTAATCTTTGTGTAACCTTCGTTTTAACGCTGACCAGCTGTGTGTTTATGCTTAGTGTGACTTAAATTTGAGCAAATCCTTGTTGAGAGAGAGAGGAAATTGAAGGGTATGTAAGAAAATCTGTCTTCAGTAGACATTGTTTACTGAATAAAAATGTATTCAGGAGCTACTGTTTGGTCTGGAATAGGTTTGGTTATTTCTTAAGCAAAAAAGGTTAGTATCTCAAGACGTTTTCTCATAAAAAGTTTATTTAGGCATTGCATCTAAATGTGTGTATTGTTTTAGATTTTATTTACAAAAGAAGAATGAAATCTGTTAGGAGACCTAGAGAAATAGGGCTGGTGCTATCTGGGCACCACAAATAATCTAATCTACTGCTTAAAACAGTAGATTAGATTAAATGTTGTGTTGGAATTTGTATTTTTAGTTAAGTGAAAAAAATGACCTTGTTATTTTGAGACAGGTCGGTTTAAGGGGCTTGACTGATATCTGAGTAGTTGGTAGGTTTGGCCATAAGCAGGAGTACAATGATGCAGGACAACAGAGTGGTATCACTGAAAAATTTCCCTTTGTTAGATCCTCAGATCTTTGAAAATGTAGTATTGTATTTCACTTCATCGGTCATGACTTAGCTTGACTCTTACGCTGTCTGATGTGTTTTTATTTATTGTGTAAGCAGTTAGATGTGTTGTCCCTCATGTGACTAAAAATCAGTTTCATCATCAATTAGAATTAGCCATTTGTTTTTACAAATACAAAGAGTTGAACTCGGGGGTTTCCTTTGTATGGTCATGTTGTTTGAATATTGTCTAGTATTAAGTGTTATCTTAAAAAAAAAAGGAATAGAAAAACATGCTTATATGCCATTTCTTCTTTTGCTCAGGCCGTCTTCTTTTTTGTGCCTAAGATCATCCTGTAACCAGCTTTCCAAATGAGTGACGGGGAGTGTGACTTCTTCTGCTTCTTCCGCTGCTGCTGAGTGCGCTCCGTACGCGCCTCAGACCTACAGGAAGGCGGGGTGTGTCTGAGCAGCGCCGCCAGCGGGTGGACAGGGGTGGACCAGGATAAAGGGAGAGGTGGCGCTTCAAACGAACCATTTCAGCCAATCAGACCACTAGGATCCGACAGGTAGGCGAGCTGTCTACCTGTCTGGGTGACTGATTAGATCGACTGGATGTCTGTGGACATGAACAGCCAGGCATCGGACAGCAACGAGGAAGACTTCGGGGTGAACTCTGAAGAGGAGGATGAGGACGACGCAGGAGAGGAGGAGGACCCAGGAGACATTGCGGCTTACTACGAGGGTGTAGCCAGCGACGTAGAGCAACAGAGTGCAGACTCCTTTGACCCTGAGGAGTATCTTTTCACTTGTATGACCTACAAGGAGAGTCAGATAATGCTATTGGAGCAGGTTAACACTGTGGCTGCTGCACTGAAGGTGAGTGAAGCAGATTGAATTATTTATATAAGTGGGGGAAAAAATACAATTATTACAGTTTTTAAAATTAAACTGCAAGTGTCCTTTTAATCAAATGTCTCTGAAGCCAGACATTTTGTTGACGACCCATTGCCCATGTAATTACTTTGCACAAAACAGTTATAGGGTTTTTAAAAATGAATCTTTGTACTGTTGCACTGCTCAGCAAGTTAAACCAATGTGCTGCTGCCTCCTAGTTTTCATTGGTCCCAAGTGTTGGGCTGAATTACATGAAGCATTTAGTGTGGTGTTAATGGTAATCCTGCACTAGGTGGCTTTTGAACATGAGCTTGTAAAGACAGATGTCAATGTTGTAATTATGATGTAGGACACAGTCATTTAAATTATGAGCAACATTACATTGGTAAAACAGTAAACAGTGTTTCTGTCTACCATCTTTGTGTATGTACCTTCTCATTACAAGTCATCTGTCCATGGAACAGTTTAATTTTCAGACACACTGGGGAAATGGGCCACAGCTGTTCTGTCTTTGACAGAGTTTGGCTGCAATTATATGAAGAAACCAAACACAACCTGAGTTCTGTTGGGGCCAGGCTTTAGCTGCAAGGTTCTCTGTTTTGTTTTCTTGTTAATTCAACATAATTACATTCATATAGAATAATGTTGGGCAGATAAATATTTCTGTGGTTCAAGATAACAACCTGAACTGCTGTAAAACCTTACCTTGATGTTAGGGTTCTATTATACACAGAGTCCACATTTGCAGGAAGCAAACGCTCTGCATGCAAACATTAATATTTATGTATCGTCGCACAGGAGCTAAAGGAGGTGCTTGCCTAGTGTTAAACACGTCTTTTAAAATTTAGAATGAGCAATGTTGCCTTTTTAAAAAGTAAAACGTCTATTTATTTCAGCTAACTTTGCTGAGTGAGCATACTGCTTGCAGAAACACCTGACTTCACGCTCAGGGTTGCATCTAATCTCACCAGGGAGCTGCTCAGCACAACTCCATGCTCCAGTTTTACAGACCTAAGCAGCTCCCAGAGGAACAGTTGAGTTTTTCAATGTAGCAGATTTGTAATGATTCATATACATTGAGATGGTTTCTTGTTGTGAAATAGTTAAGTGTTGAGGCGTTTGTTGTCCTACTAGTCTCCTACATCCCACCATCAGCTACAGTAAAAGTAATAGCGTCACCCTTCTGATCTCATTTTTTATAGGTTTTACCAGCAGTAGCAAAACTGATCCTGGTGCATTTTCACTGGCAGGTTTCACAAATACTGGACAGGTATGACATTTTGGTGTCTTGACTTGTCCTCAGTTTTATATCTTCTGCTTCTATAAATCACTTTCCCTTTATCTCCTTTTTTGCAGTTCTCTAGTCCTTTTTTTATTTTTGAATTTCTAGCTACCCATGGTATTTTCTTCTTGTTTTTTTATTCTTCTGTGCTGTAGTTTGAGTTGTTCTGTCACTGGCCTTTCTTGTGTTCTCCATAGATATAAGTCCAACTCGTCTCTGGTGTTGTCAGACGCTCTGGTCCAGCCGAGCACCACGTGCAGATCAGTCACTGTGAGTAAGAGTTCTTTTCAGACATAAAATATGTCACATTGACGTCAGTGGCAGCTTTTTGTCATATGTGTCATATGTGTGTAACTTTTACATTCATGTTTGTCATGGCTTCATACTTTCATCTGAGCAACCATATATTATTACAGGGTGATGTATTGTGTGTTTGGAATTCATTTGGTGTTTGTGTTTTAGGCCCCTCAGTCCCTCCAGTGTGGCGTGTGTCTACAGGTCGTACGGAGAGACTCCCTGCTGACACTGCCCTGTCAGCACTTCTTCTGCAAAACATGCTGGGAACAGCACTGCACTGTACTGGTCAAAGATGGCATGGGAGTGGGTGAGTTGTGTTTCTGTGTGTATCATCAAAGCTGGTGTTGGAGGGGGCGAGTTGCACACTGTTTGATCTGTTTGTGTGTTTGTGAAAGTATGTCTACTTGGTGTGATTTAGAGTTTCAGTTTGTGATCCTTTTTTGTTTTTAGCCTCTGCTTTTCTGCAATACCTGCAGCGTTTGTAGGCTAGGGTTTACTTTGACAACTTTAATAATTATTTGTTTACATGTGTAAAATACTGTGTGGTACAAGATTTGAAGTGCCCTATTATGTGGTTTAAAACTTACTAAGCAGACATGCTTCTACAGCAGTCTTGTGATCACTTTGTGGAGATGAGTGCTTGTGTCAGCAGAACAGATGGATGTGTGGGTGTGTTTCAGATCTTTTTTTTTTTTTATCATATACTGTGTGTTTGCTGAAGTGCATGCAGTTCAGCAGACTCTGTCCTGTACTTGTGTGTGGGAGAACAAGGAGTTCCGTATATGTTGTAAACTAGTATCCTTGTGCTGCGTTCCAACCATATCTGATAAAGTTTGTCCACATAATAAAGTCCTTCTGAGTTTAAAAAGTATTTCAGTGTCAGGATCAAAAGTTTAAAAAGCCAGATAACCCCAATCCAGTTTCTGGGTCAGTTCTGCACTTGAAACCAGCCCCCTTATACCACACACAGAGCTGCAGTGGAACATTCTTGGTCATAGATTAATCTTGGATAATAGATGTACAATAACAAAATGCACAAAGTCGACACATCTTTTTCCTGTTACCATGTTGACTAATTCTTTTTCTTTGATTAAGGACTTTTTGAAATTAATCTGTATTTGTTCAGGCATCTCCTGTATGGCTCAAGACTGTTCCCTGCAAATACCAGAAGATGTTATCCTGCCGCTGCTGCCTGGAGAGGAGCTGAAGGACAAATATAGACGCTACCTCTTCAGAGACCATGTCGAGGTGTGTGTGTGTGTTTCTGTGTGTGTGTGTTTAATCTGTTTACTCACATGCTGTGTTAAGGTTAATTTTATAGGGTCTAGACATTTCTTTTTGTCTTTTTTTTTGGTCTAATACTTTTATAATTGATCAGCTCTATATAAAGAGTGATAGTATCAACATCAAAATAACTAATTGTTATTTCTCATTCATGTTACAGACCTCATATTTATCTCTCTCTGATCTACAGAGTCACTTCCAATTGCAGTTGTGTCCAGGTGCAGACTGTCCCATTGTCATCAAGGTACAGGAGCCTCGGGCGCGCAGGGTACAGTGTAGCCGCTGCAGTGAAGTCTTCTGGTAGGATGCACACATGGCATGCAAATAACAAAAGAATAAAAATAGCTACACATTTAAGCATATGTAAACTGTAGAGTAAATGACAGTAGTAGAATGTTCTGCACCGTAGTTTTCACATTAGGCTGTAAAAGGTAAAAAAGTAAACTATTGTATTTGTTACTTCTGTTTCAGTTTTAAATGTCGTCAGATGTACCACGCACCCACTGACTGTGCAACAATCCGTAAGTGGCTGACCAAATGTGCAGACGACTCGGAGACGGCCAACTACATCAGCGCACACACTAAAGATGTGAGAGAAACTGCACACTGGGAATATAAAAAATACAGTCTCTGATTTGATCTTAACTGTGTAGTAAATATGGAAGTATAGACTTGAATGATGTGTTCCCTCTCTAGTGTCCTAAGTGCAATATCTGCATTGAAAAGAATGGAGGATGCAATCACATGGTGAGTCAGAGCTGTCAATTACACTTTCACAGAACACAGGAAATGCTAAAAATATAGTCAGATTCTTGGAGCTGAATTAATTAGCAGTTCCACACTTGATGTGATCATTCCCATGTAGATCTAGAGTCACTTCATTCAAGTAATATATAGTCATATAGTAGAAATGAATACATATGTATTTTTTTATAATCTCTGGGTTACTCATTTTATGTCTTCCTGTATCTTTGTTTCAGCAATGCTCCAAGTGTAAACATGGTAAGTAGTTTGTGTCATGGCTCAATTAGCTGCGTGGCCAAAATTACTAGGCCTGCTGCCTACTGTGAGTCCAGTGTGATGTATTCACTGTATGCAGTTGTTCCATAAGGGTGGTGTGTTTGTGTGCTGACAGATTTCTGCTGGATGTGTCTTGGCGACTGGAAGACCCACGGCAGTGAATACTACGAGTGTAGCCGTTATAAAGAAAATCCTGATATAGTCAACCAGAGCCAGCAGGCTCAAGCCAGAGAGGCCCTAAAGAAATACCTCTTCTACTTTGAGAGGGTGAGACTTTCTTATTTATTAGCAGTCAAAACAAATATTCCCTTTTTTTCTACCCAAATGATGAAACTGTATGAACAATGGTTTGATGCACGCATTCTTTTAATCTTTTAATAAAGATTTTGAGTCAGACTTATGTCAGAAACCACACACAGTCTAAACATAACAGTCACACATTTATAGAGAATATTTATGTTGATGTGTTATTATTAAATCTTTAAACAACTAGTGGGAGAATCACAACAAGTCGCTGCAGCTGGAGGCTCAGACGTATCAGAGAATTCAAGAAAAGATCCAGGAGAGAGTGATGAACAACCTGGGAACCTGGATTGACTGGCAGTACCTGCATAATGCTGCAAAGCTACTGGCTAAGGTACCTATGCCTTATTCCCTGTGTGTGTGTGTGTGCGCCTTTTGAGGTAGTAAGTCTGACATGGTGACATGTCCAGAATTTCTCATTTTTAGTGAAATGTCCTGAAAACAGGACAGGTTTTAGAATTCACTTTGTTTGTCAAAAGCCTGTAGCCTTCTTTCCGTATGGTTTAGTAATATCAATTGTCATCGGGTCATTAAAATTTACTGTACTTAACTCTGAAGCTCTTTCATTCCTTGAGCTTTATCTTTTTTTTTTTTTTCAGTGTCGCTACACACTGCAGTATACGTACCCTTATGCCTATTACATGGAGTCCGGTCCACGCAAGAAACTGGTAGGAAGCAAACTTCACTCCCTGCCTGTTATTTATTGCTGAACACGTCATTTAACAATGCAACTATAAGTAGAGATCATGGGTACTTCCTAACCCTGAATCCCATCTTCTATTAATCTATTTTAAATCCTGACCCAACAATGTTATTTGATGCCTTTAGATCAATTTTTTTTTGTCAGTAGTATTGAAATTGATCTTTGTGGCCGCCTTGTAACCTATCTGCTCCCTCCTTCAGTTTGAGTACCAGCAGGCCCAGCTGGAAGCAGAGATAGAAAACCTGTCGTGGAAGGTGGAGCGGGCCGACAGCTATGAGAGAGGAGTGGTGGGAGGCGAGGGGGAGCTTAGCAACAGTGACAGAGGGGTAAGAGGATAATACATAGGATGGAAATGGGGAGCCATTGTAAACAGGATTGTTTTGAATTTGCTGTGTTGGATAAATGTGTTGTAACACCGCTGTTAAAGAGCTTAAAGGCAGATAGTGTAATTCTGTAAAAGAACTAATAAATGAGTGGACGGAGAAAAGAGAACTAAACCATAATGACATTAGTTGCCATTAATTCCTTTTTTTGGAAAGATTTTCAAATCTAAGCAATAAAACCAACAATGTTGGTTCGCATCTCTGTGCTGCTGAAGCGAAAACCGAAGTTGTGTGACAGAATAAGACTTTGAATGTCCTGCATGTCCAAATTGGAGGTGTAATTTTAGAAAGTAACTAGTTTATATTTTGTTTCTTACAGGATTTGGAGAACCAGATGCACATTGCTGAGCAGAGGAGACGCACGCTACTGAAGGATTTCCACGACACCTGAGGCTTCACTGCGACCGCCTCTTCTTCCTTCCTTCCTGGTCTACCTACCTTGGCTTTCTTCCATGATCACCCTTTGATGCAGTCATACTTATCCCGTCTTTTACCTCTCTCCACTCCCTCGTTTGCTTCCTTCCTTTGGTCGTTCCCTCCCCTCTTCTATATTGCTGCAGGGTCACAGAATGGCACGATTGTATCTGCCCTTCCTCTTCTCATCTTTCACCTCATTTACATATCTTGGATTTATAGCATCACATGCACTGTGGTTACACATGTTCCAGTATTTTAGACACAACAATGAAGGGTGAATTTTGAGCTCATGCTAATGCGAACAGAGTCACGACTGTTATTTTCCAGCTTCATTTCTGTGATTGTGGGAGAGAAAAGCTGTACTGAAGATGGAGAAGCTTTGGTTGAGCAGTGGTAAAAGCATCTTTTTTGTGTGGATCTGTATTTAGTGGTTTCTACGTGGACCTTAATGACCAGCAGGCACTTGTTGGTAGTATTTGGTTACCATAGCACCTAACTGATTTGTTTAAACACATGTATAGTTTTCCACACCTACTCATTTAGGCTTCCTTTCCACAGCTGCTAAAGGCTTATAGAAATAATTGAAGTTGTAGCCTGTCACTGTCACAACCAGGACAGTTAGGACTTGAAAAGCCAATGAACAATTCTTTGTGGAGGTGTTTGATGTGAGTGTGGTGTGTTTGGTGTGGAAACCTGCAGACCTTATAGTCCCATACTCCTCTTAAAAACAGTATTTTCCTAAATATGATGCATGATCATTTACTGCTTAAAGAATAGAATGACTGTTTATTTAGTTGACTACATTTTTACATTTTGTTGCTGGTGTTTCACCAAAAGCAAACCTTTCACATTCTTTTTTTTAAATCATGCCAACCTAGGAGCCTCTACTACCATCAAAGGGATGCTAGTCATGAGGTGTAAAGTAGGTCTACTGGATAACTGTCACATTTCTGTCTCTCGGTTTGTGCTCAGCTAGTTCAGATACAACTAAGTGTCAGCCACCTCCATATAATTGTCCCCACCACTGATCAGATGGGAGGAAAAGGTTGTTTTGAAGAAGCAAGTGTAACCTCAGTGATTCATGCTACACCACCCACTGACATGGCATGCACAGCGACACTCATACTCAAAACACTCCTCTGCAGAAAATAAACATTAACTGTTAATTTGTCTCCTTTCCCTATCTCATTCATTGCATTCATCCCCTCACTTTATTTTGTTCCTCATTACCTTTTGATCCTGCTCACATTGTTCACTTTTCTCCTGGAAAATGGCTGTTGATCGTTTAAAAAAAAAAAAAAGAAAACAGAAAAAAAAAATGCTGTAATTTTCAACGGTTGTACATTAATACAGAAATAGAGTTACTGAAGAGTTTTTAAACCCGGACCCTGGTTCTTGTGTTTTTATTATATTATTACACATACAAAAGACACACATGCAGATGGGTACACTTTAGTTCATTTCATGTTGATGTTAAAAAGAAGTTACATTGCTTAAAAATAGAATTGTATAAAATGCTGTTTCAGTACGTCACTGAAGAAATGTGTTCACTTAATGCCTAGTGTGAAACACTTCTTAATCATCAAAAGGGTAATTTGACGCTTTAAATTTAATGAGCAATAACTTAACTAGAATAAAGGTTGCTAGTTTTTGAAAATAAAAATGCAGCAGATACGTAAAATGCAATGCTATTTGTTACACCACCTTTTAACTGTTGCTGCTGTATAATGCTAGTCTAAAGCACAGTTTGATAGGTCATATTTGTAGATACTTGTATTTTATTTTTGGAACTTCAGGGCTGCATTAAGATTTTCCCTATAATTCGAATAATGGAGGACAATATGTATGCACTGCAGGCCACCTCTGACATTATCAGATTGGCACTTAACAACATGCGGTGTGTCTGCAACAGCTTAATATAGGCATGTGTAATACTCGGCCAAGATGATATTAACAGCTCTGCTGCTCTAGTTGACCTTATGTGACCCAGTTTCACCGTCATGCTGCACTATGCAACCTGAGAGGTTTGCACCATCAAGTGTTTATTCCAGAGCAGAACAGCCAGACTGTAAAGAGGTATGAGATCAGCCTCTTTTAAAATAGTAACCCAAGATACTGCATGGTGTGTGTTTAGAAAATGCAGAATATTATGAGGCCATGTTAATAACAACTTTCTTAAATGTACAGTACATGTTAATGTAAATGTGATGAAGTTAGTTTGGCAGACTAACAAAGGCAATCTGCATTATAAAAGTAAATATCGGGCAAATATCTTACCAGGTTACACTCTACTTGACAGCTTCATTATTTCTGGGGCTTAAATGTCTTTAATCACAAGGTATCATCGGTTTTCTGTGACAGTAAGTGCAACAGTGTTTTACTACTGGTCAACAGGCAATCTGTTGTTAAGCACCAGAGAAGTTTGACGAACACAAGTTTTATTCGAGTAATTTATTAGTATATATTCTATTCCATTTCCTGCCTTTTTTTAGCTCCAGGTAGAGGGCCGCCATGTTTGTTTTGAGCACACACCTGGGCAACCAGAGGAGAGAAATCCTCTGTTGGTTTGTTTTATTGTCCGTGTGAGTAGAATAGTCGTTTCTGCTGTGTATAAAATTTTGATAAGATAAACGGATATTAGTATTAAATATTTGTCTCATAATATTTTTCTGTGTAGGGGTTGATTTTATTACGTTGCGTCCATACGCCCCCCGGACGTGCGTCACTGGCGGAAACGCTGTCAAACCGTTGCACGTGTCTGATGGACCTGCAGAAAGAACACGTGCACCTTGTCCTGACTGGCTGACAAGCCTGTAACGGACCGGTGTCACCTCAGCACCGACGTACTCCGCACACTTTGGTACCGGTGCTAGCACGCAACACGAACCACGGCCTACGGGTGGGCGGTTAACTCACCGAGCGAGAGTCACCGCTCAGCAGCGGAAAGTTCCCGCCGCCCGCGCGCGCTTTGGACCCGGCTGCCACCCGAACGGCTCGTTGCGTTGATCCATTCACCGCTGAGGGGCACCAGTCGGGCGTCATGGCGGACTACCTGATCAGCGGCCAGACCGGCTACGTCCCGGACGACGGGCTGACGGGACAGCAGCTGTTCAACGGGGGAGACGGGCTCACGTACAAGTAACTATACACACCATCAGCCACGGGGCAACCGGGTCACGCGCCAACGTGACGAAGCACCGGCGGGGTTCGGTTCGGTTTAGGCTAACAGTAGCCCCTCATCTGACAGCTTGATCGATGAAGGCGCAGCGTTAGTGTGTATGCCGCTAAGCTATAGGTCCAGCTCATTTATGTCGGCTTTGGAAAGTTATCAGCAGAGAGAGAGATACACGTTTAATGTCAGTGACGTGATTATAAACGTCCACAGTTATTACACACGCGAAGCGCGGAAACAGCACATTCACCGTCCCCAAATTTAGGATCACAGCCTGTGTTGTTAGGCTGGACCGTGGCCCCAGCTATATTTAGAGCATGTGCTTGGGGGACGTTGATACAACAAAGCAGAAATAGTAATGGGATGAACTGAACTGCTGCTGTGGTGGTGGTTGTTGTTGTTGTTGTTGTTGCACAGTGTTAACACTGCTTAGTCCGACCAGCAGGTGGAAAAGGTCAACAACAGCAGGCAGCAAATGCTTTTTCCTGTCATTTATGACTGATTTTACCTATTTAATGTAACGACTGTACAAATAAAGCCATTTAACCATTTTAACACTAAATGGTTTTAAGTGTCACATGCTAGAATGTTCCTTACCTCACCAGCACTCAACTGTGTGATTCAAAGTGCTCAAACTATAACATTAACTTCCTCTGATGTCGCCTTCTTCCTTTAATGCACTCTTAATTTTCTGTTTCTGCACTAAATGATTAAATCAACATGCGTGAACGTTTTAAAAGTGTTAGATCTGCACGTAATTGTAACATAAAAGACCTTGGGCTAACTCTGGGTTTCAGTATAAAAACAGTGTAGGCTGCATATTTTGAATATTTTAATTAGTTGTTAGATGTGTGTGTACATATATATACATACACACACACCTCTTTGTTTCTCTTTCAGTGACTTTCTAATTCTGCCGGGCTACATCGACTTCACAGCAGATCAAGTGGTGAGGAAAAAAAACATTTCTTGACAGCACACTAATTGTTAATAACATTGCAGTTATGGATAAACTAATCTGACTGGAGGATGACGTCAATCATGGGAGCACGTGTGGTGAAGTAGCTACAAAGCACCTGAGCTCAAGTTAACACTAGACAAACTGATCCTATTTGTCTTTTACCCAGGACTTGACCTCAGCGCTCACAAAGCAGATCACCATGAAAACGCCCTTCGTGTCCTCTCCCATGGACACCGTCACTGAGGCCAACATGGCCGTCGCTATGGCAGTGAGTATACTGTAGCACACACCCGCCCTGTCTTTCTTAAATGGCCGTTTGACTCACTCGCCCACCTGATGTATTCTGTCCCTGTAGCTAACGGGAGGCATCGGCTTCATCCATCACAACTGCACCCCAGAGTTCCAGGCCAATGAAGTCAGAAAAGTCAAGGTAGCTTGTCTTTCTTCCCCTTCCTCAGTTTATTATCTCAATTGCGTTGGACTCCATCTGACTTTATTTTGTCTGATGTGCCTGTGTTATCTTTTAGTTGATCCCTCTGCTCCTCTGTGGTAGATTGTGACAGTTATTTCTCTTGGTTCTACACCACTGCTGCTTCTCCCCATCACCCTCTAATCTCCCTCCTCCCATTCCCCCTTTGTCCTCCCCTCCTTCCTCCAGCGTTATGAGCAGGGCTTCATCACTGACCCTGTGGTGATGAGCCCCAATGAGCGCGTACGGGACGTCTTCCAGGCCAAAGCCCGCCACGGCTTCTGTGGCATTCCCATCACAGATAATGGGAAAATGGGCGGCAAGTTGGTAGGCATCATCTCTTCCAGAGACATTGATTTCCTGAGGCCAGAGGACCACAATCTTCCACTCAGCGAGGTGGGTGCAGATCTGACATGAAGAAGATAGGAGGCAGTATTTTCCACTAGAACTAGTTGTAGCTGTTAGTCCGTGGACATTTAGGGATCACAAAAGTCTTTATGGTGAAAAAAATCACATGTATTTGGCAAGATTTTTTTTTCGAGGCTGCAAAAGCTGTGAAGCAACATTGGTCATTCAACAGAAGGCCATGAGCTGCATATACAGTATATCCAGTGTATACAGGTGTATCCCCACTATTGTCCTACCACTGTTGTAATGAGTACATCTGTGTTCTAGCAACTTCAACACTGGGTTTAGATATTGAATCACGTTGGTTGGTTTGTGTTTTGTTTTTTCAGGTGATGACAAAGCGAGAAGATCTAGTGGTGGCTCCTGCTGGAGTGACACTGAAAGAAGCGAATGAAATTCTCCAGAGGAGTAAGAAAGGTGAGGAGAAGAGTGATATTTGTCATGAACCTCTGTATGACTTCCATAATCTAATGAACCCACACTGATTAAAATAAAACCGATAAAAGTGTTTATGTCTGTAAACGTTGAACCTCCTTGGTTCCCTGCAGGTAAACTGCCCATAGTGAATGAAGAGGGATCTCTGGTGTCCATCATCGCACGCACTGACCTGAAGAAGAACAGAGACTTCCCGCTGGCCTCCAAAGACTCACGAAAACAACTGCTGTGTGGTGCTGCCATCGGCACGCACAACGATGACAAGTATCGACTGGACCTGCTGGTGCAGAGCGGGCTGGATGTGGTCGTACTGGTAGGACGACAACCAGGCTTATTTGTCAGCACTTTATTTAGACCTCACACAGTTAAATGTGCCATGCATATCAGCTAGCTTCATTATAACACATTGATACACGAGTAGTGTATCATGTCTGATATCTTGTGTTGTGATTAATGCAAAAAGTCAGTTACATAATGCATCAGCATCTACAACTATTATTGATAACAAAACAGAACATTAGTTCAGCCCTATTTGGTTTGGATGCTGTGATCAGTCAAAGTAATGATGCTTTGCAGGTAGTGATTTTGTTTGTTCCTCCAGGACTCGTCTCAGGGAAACTCGGTCTTCCAGATCAACATGATCAAATATATCAAAGAAAAGTATCCCAGCCTACAGGTCATCGGTGGCAACGGTAACTGCCCTCAGCGTGTACAGACAAATTCACTCAGCTTTCATTTAAAAAAAACAAAACCAATGACCATCATCTGAGAATATTCTGAACAGCAGCTGTTGATTTGCGTTGAATAACTGAGGTTATTTAGTTGATCAGACACATTTAGACCCAGTGACTCAAATTCTTCAAAGTGAGAAACTGCAATAAGCAGCTGCCTGACATTTGTCATGAGGTGTGACTGCAGAGGCCTTAGCTGTGTCATCTGCCAACTGTACAGTCATTATCCAGCCCTGACGGACTCTCCATCTTCTGCAGTGGTGACTGCAGCTCAGGCCAAGAACCTGATCGATGCTGGCGCAGATGCACTAAGAGTTGGGATGGGCAGCGGCTCCATCTGCATCACGCAGGAAGGTGAGTCTTTGAACTGCACTGATTAAAGTAAATGATGAAAATGTTGTTAGAACTATGGTGACTTCATTTTTGTCTCAGACAAGTTGAGTTTGGCATCAGTGATGCTAAATTTCCCCATTTGTTTACTGATCTTGGATTAGACAACACTGGACTGCTTTAGCTTGACAGTACAAGTGGTGATATCCTGTGTATTGTGACATAGTCCAAGAAGGAAACAAACATTTAGCTTTCTCTGAAGTGGATGATCAGCGTTCAGGCTATTGACATTCCTGATCTCAGTTTGCAGCCTCATACTGGTTATAAGTGTGTGAGTGGGTTAGTCTGACGTCTTTTGTTCCTGAGATTTTGACTGGATAGAAGTTGTTGTGGGATCCTGCTCTTACACATGAGTCATTTTCCAAGATGGCTGATTTGGATCGAACTTGTTTGATGCAGGAGCAGTGGTTTTGTGTTTGGGTAGGATTTAATATTTGTTGTTGGCTGGAATTATAGATAATTGTATGTTGTGCTATTGGAGTCCAATCAGATCACGAGCTGGTCTTTTAATTTAAATTTTTTTGTTTGTTTTAGTTAAACGTTTGCTTCATCTTCATCTCATTGTCTTCCTACCTACCTTCCCTCCCCTGTCTCTCTCTTTCTGCTTGTTATTAACCTCTTAATTCCTTTCCCCCACCTTGCTGTTTCTATGGTGTGTGTGTGTGTGTGTATTATGTGTCCATGTCCAGCTCCCCTCAGTATTCCACCAGCAATAAAGCTCCACAGCCCCAAAACCCCAACCACTGTCACAGGATACTCCAGTAAGTTGTTTCTGTCCAGCCACAGCTTCTTCCCGGCTCTAGTGTCACAGTGTGGCCCCCACCCTCCACCTCACGATCGGTTGGTTTGACTGGTTAACAGCTTTGCATTAGTAGAAGTAGCAAAGGTAATTCGTAGTCCTGGTTTGTGAGAGCTGGCTTGGGGGTTTTGGGGTTCTGCTTGTTCCCCTGTATTCACTAATATCTAATCTCCACCCACCTTCCTGACCCATCGGTCTCTGGTCTGGATGATTGAATCACACTGAGACACTGCACTTCTAGTTGTCTGTAGATACCGGTTGGTCAGATGGTGGCTGGTGAGAGTCTGTGGTCATTCAACTAATGCATATGTTAAAATGTAGCTGGCAGCCACAAGGTGTCGCTGTTGAGCAGAGGTGGTTCTAGTGGTGGAGCTGGTTGGATCGGCAGGCTATTTCACCTGGCAGATTTTTTTCAGTGCTGGGATCAAACTTCATGGACATCATAGACTCTAGTGCTCTTTGTGTTTCTGCACATCCTATTCCTTCTAGACACTGGAATTGAAGCCCACATGTTGAACCCTGTTTAAATATATGTGATAGTTTTATTATGATTTAGCTTCCATGTAACCCTGAAGGAAGCAAAACTGTAGTAGATGGTAAGGAATTGGGATATTTCCTCCTGTTGTCACTGCCCATTGGTTAAATAAAGTTTTAAATCTTAAACTATGTCATTGAAATGATTTGCCTGGCAGTGGTCAGGTGAACAGAGGCCCGTAAATACTGAGTCCTAGTGCGCTGTGGCCTCTGTCTGCTGATGTGGCCACTTTAACTTCCTCATTTCCTGTTTTTAACCAACATGAAGCAGACATGTCCCTGGCTCGTCTGCTCATTCACTGTGTGGATTGTTGCTTCTATCACGGGGGTTTTTCCACCACGCATGCTATAACACAGCCGAACGCTCTAAACTCACATTGATTCTTATGAATGACCGCAGGAGAGGAGTGTCAGACCTGTGTGCACTTTAAGTGTTAAAGATTAGATGGAATTCATGCCACGAAGGTGAAGATACCATATAATAAAGCCGCTCTCCCGTGATCTCCACCCCCTCCATCAGTGCTGGCGTGCGGCCGACCCCAGGCCACAGCGGTCTATAAGGTTTCTGAGTACGCTCGGCGCTTCGGCGTGCCGGTCATCGCCGACGGCGGCATCCAGACTGTTGGACACGTGGCCAAGGCCCTGGCACTGGGAGCATCCACAGGTATCCATAGAGGCTGTTTCAGAGTCAGGCGTGCACACACTTGAATAAAATTCAGTGTGTGAGAGCTTAAAACAAAATGAACACACTTCATTAATGTTGGACACCGTTTTGATTAATCATCACAACGTCTTTCCATCCAGTGATGATGGGCTCACTCCTGGCTGCCACTAGTGAAGCTCCCGGTGAATATTTCTTCTCTGATGGCATCAGGCTGAAGAAGTACCGCGGCATGGGCTCCCTAGACGCTATGGACAAAAACCTGGGCTCTCAGACGCGATATTTCAGGTACAACAACTGGATAAAGGGCTGTATTGGTCTTAAAGAGCAGTTTCTGCATGCAGGTAAAAAAGAAAGCAACGGAAAAGTAACATAGCCGTCACATTTCTTCACCAGTTTTTTCCCAGACGATGATTTGTTCCTCATTTGGTTTACAGCACTTCTCAAACACTGCTTTGTGGTAAAGAATGATGAGCGTGTTGAACAGGGGACAGAGTAGCAGACAATTCACACAATAACAAATCAAATCCTTGATATTTAAATATCAGAACACTCGCAACATTGGGGGGGAGTTCACATTCTCCTTAAATGTGTCTGTGTCTCTGAACTGACTCCTTTGCTTTCTTGTGTCCCTTCGCAGTGAGTGCGACAAGATCAAAGTTGCTCAGGGTGTTTCGGGAGCAGTGCAGGACAAAGGCTCCATCCACAAGTTTGTTCCCTACCTGCTGGCTGGCATTCAGCACTCCTGTCAGGACATCGGGGCCAAGAGCCTCACACAGCTCAGGTAAACGCCCGAACGCATCATTACCTGCCTGCTACTAAGCCTTATCAGAGATAATTATTATCAGAAAAATGGAAAATACTTTCATAACTCATGAACTTGAACTCATGTATAATAAGTCATATGTGGGTGTTAGAGGTTTTTGCTTTACAAGCAACTTCAGAGATGTTCATATAAACATCTGTTTCTACATAAATGAACATAAGTCACTGGTAAATGAAACGCGACCTAAAACCTACTCTTCCTGGAGGCGTCATGTGTGACAGCGTTTCTTTCCTCCCTGCAGATCTATGATGTACTCTGGAGATCTGAAATTTGAAAAGAGAACGGCGTCGGCCCAAATGGAGGGGGGCGTGCACAGCCTTCACAGGTACACACACACACACACACACGTGTTCCTGCAGCATTGATCCACTCTGCGAAGCGGATACAGCGCTGGTGCTTGCGCTGTTCCTAAAAGTCCTTACTTCTGTGTATCGCCACAAGCCTCGAGTTGAGCTTCCTCTTCGCTGCCACCTCTCGGCCCTCTGGTTGCGTCTGTCTTGACAGGAAACCTCAGAGCATCATGGATAGTCGTGTGATCCTTTCCTTCTCTCTCCCGCAGTTACGAGAAGCGTCTGTTTTGAGACGAAGCCAGTCGCACATGGAGATTCCTTCCAACAGACACTACGCCAGGGCGTCTGTATTCATACTGTACACACGCACAAGTAACTACTTCAAATTAGAATTTAAGAAGAGGTTTCACACTGTTCCAAGGAGCCGTCAGTCTTCCTGTCAGGGCCATCTATGCATTGTCTGTGATTAGTTAAGCTGTGTGTGAAGGAGGGAAACCAAGCATTTATCAATCAGTGCACGTGTGATTGAGTCCTCCGATGCCTTCCATGTTGGTAAAATGTTGTGTACTACTGTTTATTTGAAAAAAACTAATTGTCCTGTAATAAAGCAGATTTTTTCCACAAGTGGCTGAGAATTCATTTGTGTTTACAAATGCTGCATTAATACTGTAATAATATAAAGTGTGGACAGTTGAACTGCTGGAAACTTGCATCCCTGGATTCTCGTGTTACCTCAGCAGGACACTGAATCGCAGGAAGACGTGCTACAGCTTGTGGCGTCTAATGAGAAACGGTTTCCTCTGCGAGCGAGTTTCTGTTCAGGTGAGAAACCACAGCAGAAAATCCCTTAATTTAGTCTGTTGATAGCAGAGATGTGAGCAGTAGCCACACACTGTCCAAGTGTTAGAGCAGGATTGACTACAATTTACTAGTGTTGAAGACATTTTATTAATTAATAATAGAAAATGCTGCTTTGGTGCAGCAGTTAGAATTGCTGTTACTAGCTGCAGCTTGTGCTCAACTCAAACTAGAGCCTTTATAACAATGAGGCACCTCCTAAAAACCCTAATTATATTCTGTTTATTGCAGGGATGCTGCATTATGGAGCATGAGTTGTACTTAGATTAACCCGATAAACCATAGGAAATGATTTTGGTAATGGTGTCACCAAGTTAAAACTTGACTGTCTGCACTTTAGCTGCATTACTGTCTAACCATTATTTAGTGAAGCACATCCAAGGACACCACCAGAAGAGCAGCAACCACCATCTCTCCTACCTCCAGGCTGCCAAGGTCCCCAGGGAGGATCAGGTTCTCTGCTGAATCCACCGGACTTTCCAGGTCGAAACCAGACGGACTTGATGGGACTCCTCCGGTCACACTCCGTTGGTCACACCTGCCCCACACCATCCATCATGTCACATGCAGATATTCCTAATTAACTCGAGGTAAAGGACTCAGATTGCAGGTCCCGGTTAAAACCAGGACCCAGCGTTGTTACTGTCAGCGCAGATGTTACCAGGAAGGATATTACCAAGAAAGCCACTGTGCGGGATCATCTGCACGTTAAAGATTCCTCAATATCTGGAGGTCTGACAGTCATGCTAGTCTTGAATATAGCAGTAACTCATTAAAGCAGCGCTAAGTGGTAGAAACGCACATTTCCTTCTAGACGCTGCACGACTTTAAAACATATCGTTAATATATTAGAAATGTAAAACGTGACCGTTCTTCAATCACTGAAAGCTGCAAGATTTGAGTTGATGGTTTCTTCGACCATCAGCTCAAATCTATTTATTTAGCCCCATGTCTGTGGAGTGAGGAACAGGATCTGATGAGATAGATGTCGGGTTCATGGACAACCACCACCACTGCTGCTACTGACTACGACCACAAACATTACTTCCCTGTCCAGCAGTAGTTTGGTATAAAAATGTGTCACCTTATAATAATCGAATTATGTACAGGTTTGAGGCCAAATGTGGTGAAAACATATTTTCATAAACTGTGACCAGTCAGAATTGGGGCAAAGCTACAAATTCTACCAGCAAATGCTTTGACTTTAAAACCTCTGTGTGATCTTTAGTAACACTACATTGTATCATGAAGATGAATGAGTATAAATAAAAAAGGTACAAAAGTACACAGAGTGAAAAGTGTTAAAAGAGATGATAAATACTGTAAAAGCAGTTTTCTGCTATAATGTTATAATAACCCATCAGAGTTTACATGACAGATGATGTGCTTTGCTCACTTTAGGTTTAAAAACTTACATTTTAGTCCCAACACTCTCGTATGACTGGTTTTTACTTATGTCTGGACACAGTTGATCGTGTGAAGAGCCTGCTGTGTGTCTCCAGCAGGGAGAGGAGGCACAGAGGGAGTGGACCAGCAGAGGAAAGGAGGAGTCCTGCTGATCAGGAGAAGTGAAAGTGAAATGACTCTCAACAGTATTTAAAGAGGAAGTTTGGATTCCCGGAGCTGCAGGCAGACGGAGCGCAGCCGGACCGCTCAGACACGCCGGTGAGCTGGGCCACCTAATATTTCATTTAAACTTCATCCTGAATGAATGTGTTGAATGTTATCAGTGTGTCTGTTTTTACAGCTCCCCGTCTACTTTCACTTTTGCTCCTCTGGTTCGTTTGTCTTTGAGAGCCTGTCCTCAGCTCACCTCTGCTGCTTCTTTCTTTGTCAAACAGGATTTTACAGGAACAGTTGAACTGCTTGTATAGAGTGTTCCCATCACGCTTGTCCAGTGCAATCAGCTAAAAGTATATGGGAGCTTCTGCTTTATTTTACAGGTCCTCATAACTCCTCTTCATATTTAGGCTGAGCTGCAGCTTTAAAGGTCGATAAATGATTCAAATACTTCAAACTGACGTTTCACAGGAACAATCCTGAACGCGAAGCGCTTCCTTAATTTGTGGCTCTCCTTCCTTTTATCATACTATCAGCTCCTGCTCGTCACTCTGACCTCTCATGTCCCATCTCGTTTGTTTTCTTTTTCTTACTGTCTCTTTGCCGATGATACACAACAGGTTTTTCAAGATGGGGCAGCAAATAGAAAGCTATTTTAGAAGGTGATCCTGTAAGCGATAGGTCGTCTACATTCCCGGCTCTAGCACTTACTGGGTAGAATTGAAAGAAAGGTTTTGGTATCTGCATTTTAAGAACCACCATGTGGAGCCTGTGTGTTGTTTTTTTCCTGGAGGAAAAACAACAAACAGGATGTTTAGATTTCTCATTTAACTCGCTGCCGAGGCAGAAAAGCCTTAAACATCAGATTAAAAACGCCAGCTTTTTGATTCATTCTGTTTATAGACATCATACTGAACTCTGTAACATCTGTTCTATGGTTTTATCTAAACACACAATTTAACCAAGATATTGTGAGAATTTAAAATGTGTTTCAGGCAACTGCTTGTTTTTTTAAGCTTTTCATTCCTGGAGTCAAACTAAGGAAGTGTCGTTCAATACAACTCATGAAAATTCATGCAAATACCTTATAGAATAAATGTAAAGGAATGATGAAAACAAAATAATGTTTTCGTTTTGCACCATTTTTCTCAGTTTTTATGCAGCTGAAAACAATTATTGGGACTTATTTATTTAGAGGCCAGGTTAAATTATTTCCCTTACAGTTCACACATAATTAATTGTAATGTCAGTGATGGTGTGGAGTTAGGTCGGGCATAGTTGGAAAACATACATTGAACAAAGTGGGCAAAAGGAAGCTAATGTGTTCTAAAATTTAGTCAAAGCAGCATCGCATACGAAGCTCTGTCACCCATTCAACATATAAGATTGTGGTGAAAACAGGAAAGCAAGTTGATTTTATTCATCTTATGCTTTGGTGAACTGATAATCAGACCGTATCTACACTGCACATCCTTCAGTGAATGCATCAAGCACTAAAATAGCCACTAGAACTTATTTGCATCCTTGAGGAGCCTTAAATATTTAGTCAGTGTTTTTCTCTTTTCAGTTGAGCTGTTCTGACCGGACCGCAGCTGAGCGCCCTGGCGATACTTATGTTGGTGAGTGGGATTGTAACGGAACCCATAATGCAGCTGTGATTCAGAGCTCCAGCTGGTTATGGCGTCCGTTTCCATCCCACAATGCACAGGACGACCTGAGTAGATGGACGGATGGCAACGCATTCACTGAAGAGACGTGACTGGAGCATCCTCCCTGCAAGTCATGTATCACTTCTCAGCTGCACGTTAACGTCTGTTGCTTTATTGTTTACACAAGACAAAATAAATAATCCACAATTGTATTTCCAGTATAAATATGCACTGTAATATAACTAATGCGCCTACGTTTAGTTTATGTAGTGTGACCAAGACAAGCCGGAGCTAACTGCCGTTTCCACTGCATCGAAGAAGAAAGTGAAAGTACCACTGAGAATATTCAAACCTGTGTTGCCATTTTGAACAAGGTGTAGTAATGCTGTTTGTATTGGCTATGTTTTCTTTGGATGCCCAGCACTGAAGGTGTTCATCTTCAATGACACGTTTTCTCCCGGATTGCTGACAGCAGTAAATGCAACCGGGAATTTCGTGTCAGCCATGAAAAACACTCAGAGCGTCGAGCTTTCTTCTATTGAAAAGTTTCCATTTGAAGAGTACACTGTTGTTTATTCTGTATCCTGCTTCTTACTACTAATTTCTAATAAATGTCAGAATTCAAACAGAGTCAATGTCAGTGTTTTTCTTACAATATCGTACTGTTGTCATGTTGTTGACAACAAAGAACAGAGTAAAGTTTAACCTATAGCAATACCAATACCAATATTATCGCTACAACAAGAAACGGCAGCTGTCAGTGGGATGTTTCTGCTTTTTGCTTAAAGACTTTAATCTCAGTTTTTTTCTCTTATTGATGCTACAGTTTCATATGATGGATCTGAAATTTTCTAGTCATTGTCTACACAGCAAAACCAACTTTACAGATTCCCAGTTACCTGAACAGTAGATGAATAATCCTGTCGTACAACACTTACACAGATAGAGTCAGTCAACAGCCTGGAGGTGGAGGGAGCCTGGAGAGTTCCCTGTCTGAGAATGGAGGCATCTCTGTACCCAAGATAGTCCGAAACACAGAGTATGCTGGAAAACACTCATGTCATTGAATTGTACTGCTTTGTCCATGTGCTTGGAAATACTGGCCCTGAAATGAAAGACAAGTTGTGTTAAAACTCTTCACTGTGCATTACTGCCATAAAACATTACTGTTATTTCCACTTCTACATTGTATGCAATTCATGCTGAGCAAACATGTTTTAAAGGGTACAAGTTACTTTTTCACGTGACCTTGATGAGGCATAGTGACAGTTGGTTCCTCATTCTGTGGTTATTTGCAGCAGCGCAGAATTTCAGACAATACATGTGTGGTGAGTGTTTGCATGCCAGTTTGTCCCATGATTCATAGCCTCAATTCGTGTCTTTTATATAGAGTGTCAAGAGACAATCAAGTAAACAGTGTATGAATGGAAATGGCCACTGGGTGACAGCCTCTAGTGGTAGGTCCTAGGTATGTTGGCATATGTCTCTTTAGGGAGCCTGATTGAGGTTTTTTATCATAAACATCTAATATTCCAAAATTGGAAAACCATAATTTTACAGTTACAAAAATTAAAACTAACAAATTAAAATACCCGAATGTCCAGTACTGCATAGTCCACACATGTGCAGTTAATCTACCAAGCACTAGATGGCGCTAGTGAGGACATTACGCCGGTCCAACACGCAAATTCACCTCGACAGAAACACGGGTTGCCCTTCAGCAGTTCCACTAAGGAAAACAGCCAATGCAGTCCTCGTTTACTGCCAATATCCGACATCGATCGGCGAGCAACCGTGTGGCCGGAGCATCCCGTGTAGCTCGGCCGCAGTCTGCGTGGCAGCAGCCATGAGCAGGGCGTGGACGCGCTGATCCAGCCTGCTAGCAGCTCACCTGTTTGTGCTTTGGCGGTGATGGAGGACGCCGAGCGGCCGCCGCCGCTCCGGATCACCCCTACCGTTCGGGCGCTGAGCTCCGCATTGCGGGGAAAGCGCGAGAACGTCCCCGACAGCAGGCGTGGAAACGGCGACAGGATCTGCCCCGAACCCGATAAGCTTTGGTTTAAGGAGAGCAGCGCCAAGAACCTGCGGAGCAGGGACTTCTTGTCACCGACCACGATGCTGAACACGATGTATGCGGACGGGCAGGTGGGTTTGGCGGATACCTGTTGGATTTGCCAGCGTGCTCGTGTCACTTCACGCGGTTTTCCTGTTTATTTAGATAGCGACACACCAGACAAACCTTGAGGGCCCGTCTCTTTTAAAGCCAGAAACCACTGCTGGACGTATCATGAGCTAATCAATAGTAAATAATTTACATGAAACTTGTCATGCTGGGGAAGTCTACGTTTGCTCTTCCGCTGAGCAAGTTAGTCCCCAGACGCCTGCTGAAGGCGCATTAATATTTAAAAATGACAGAAGGCGTCTTAAACATTTGAATGCACCTTGACCAATAGGGTCACACAACCGGAACTATCTGCTTTAAAAGTCCCACTCGCTTCCAGCTCACCTCAAACCTCTGGAGAACCTCAGTATGTTGTCGTTTTACTGGCAGAGCCGAAGCCTGTGTTGCATTGAGGCCACGAACCTCACATACCGAGACTGACCAGACATCAGCAGCCTGCGGCCATAATTATTAACCCATCGGTGATTTGAACAATATGGGTCAGAGAGACATGCACAGCCACATCACGGCCCTGCTCAGTTTGTAAATATGTCAGTGTGTCATTGGGGGACGTGATTGTGGCTTTTATTTAACAGTGTCATGTAATTTCCACTGTATCTGCTCAGGTGC
This sequence comes from Betta splendens, assembly GCF_900634795.4. Taxonomy (NCBI): domain Eukaryota; kingdom Metazoa; phylum Chordata; class Actinopteri; order Anabantiformes; family Osphronemidae; genus Betta; species Betta splendens. The sequence goes on along the minus strand of NC_040887.2, from coordinate 10,607,678 downwards.
CTCCAGCAGTCATGTCCAGGCTCATGTCCCTTCGCGGCAGCGGGGTTCTCCCCATCGCCGGCGGTGAGGTGATGGGTGAGGGGCTGAGGGTGAGAGTGGACCGGGCCGCGGCCTTCAGGGCCGTCCTGCCTGATGGAGCCACTGAGTATCTGAAGCCATCAAGCACGAAGCAGGGCTGTGTGGTGCTCAACTGCCCCGCGCTGCACCCTAAAGCCAACATACCCAGTCCCGATGCCCTGACTCTGGGCCAGCTGAGGACGGTGCTGCTGGCTGACCACATGGGAGCACTGTTGAAAAGACAGGGGTGAGTCTGGGTCCATGCCAGCCATGAATTGGATTGAAAACAATGCGGGTGATTACTGATGAGGAGAATAAAATGCTTTTTGTGATCAAGGCCTGTCTTCTATTTCAGATTTGCGGTGTCCTACTGCCCCACGCTTCCCGAAGACAGCGACATCGTTGCCTTTTTAAGAGATCTAGGAATCAACTGGCCGACAGCCCCAGCAGCGTGGACCAATGAGGAGCGGGAGGAGAAGATCCAGGCGGCGCTGGAGAATTCCCCGTACAAAGAGAGGGAGACGGAGAGAGGCAGGAGACCCAGTGGAGGCGGAGGGAGGAAGGCCGATGAGGGGGAGAACGAGGAGGTGCTGCGGGTCAACCTGAAGCGGGTGTTTCAGGAGGAGGGGCTGCAGGGATACGACCCAAGCCTTGGTACCTGCACAGGTACTGTTTGTTTAAATGTATTATTAGTTAGATATGTTATCACAGCTGTAGGTGACACAAGTTAGCTCACAGTAGCAGGATAACAAATGGAACTATAAATTCACTGGTTTTTGACTCTCAGCCAATGTGTTTCAGTACACAGAGACAGTGTTTCCCACCTGGCGCAACTGGACCTGGCAACCGTTGACTGCAGTGTGAGATTAACACGCACAGATATTCACCATATAAGCACAAACAATTGACTGTACTATTGGCTAGGCCTTTTTCTCCTTTTAGAAGTTACAGAGCAAAATAGTGGTTTAAAAAAAAAAGGCCCTGTATCTTTCCTAGGTTGTCACGGCAACAGCGTTACATGTGACATCATGTCAAGATGAGTTTCGCCAGCAGCAGATAGCAATGCTGTGGAGGGCCAGTGGAGCAACACATGTACAGGTAGCCACACACACACACACACACACACACACACACACACACACACACACACACACACACACACACACACACACACACACACATCCTGCTCTGCCGTTGCTATTTTTACCGCTTCTTCTGTGTGTGTCTGCAGAAACATCTGGTGTGTGGGCCTGTAAAGACTCCTGGCTCTCACCTCACTGCTGCACAGTACCTGCAGTAAGAAACACTCATTTCTTTTTTCTTTCATTTCATTCTCATTTCACTACGTTTTGTTTTTCCTATCTGTCCTCGTTTTCCTCCATCCCCCACCTCTCCTCTACCTCCACACTTGCTGTCCAGATGTTCATTATCACAAAACAGTCTCTCTACTTTATGACATTGCAGTTCTAATTAAACTGAGTAAAAACAGTAGTAGGTGTTGATGGTGCAGTTTTGTGAGCTGTGTAAATGAGGCGTCTGTCTTCCTCCTTCAGGCTAAGAAGAGGTCAGATGAAGGAGGCGTCAGAGATGAAGTATGGAGATCAAATAGAGGGTGTGTACATCAGTGTGAACATGCGCGTGTTTCTTACTGAAGAGAACTGCAACTTTAATAACTGGCATGAAATATTCCCTCCTATAGGTCAGACGTGGGATGACATCATCAGAGTCATGACCTCTGCCACTGTCAGATTTGAGCTGCTCTCGACCGTTCACACCAGCCCTGTGAGTTATCATAACGGCAGTGTTTCTGAGTGTGGACATATATGCGTAATAGTCAGTTATAAAATCTGTCTTTGTCTGACCATCTGTTTAGGTGACGCTAGATGTCCAGAGGGAGGGCAGCGTGTCCACCAAAGGACCGAGGGGAGGAGTGTTTGTGATGTATAACTGTGCCAGGCTACACACGCTGTTCGACAGCTATGAGAGAGGAGTGGAGAAAGGTGAGACTATTATTCAACTGAAGGTGGAGGCTGATATTTTAAATAGAGGAGGGTTCTTGACTAAAGGAGTTAAAGAAAATGATACAAATGTGCAAAGTGCAATATTTTAGCACAGACACAGACTTCTTCTAAAAGTCTCAAATTTCAAACTCAGCTGTGTGAACCTGTTCCGTAGGGACATGTTCCTAATTTATACATTTATCTGCAGGTCTGTACCCAGAAATCCCAGAGGGCTCCCAGCTCGACTTCACAGCTCTCAAAGAGGAGGTAGCGTCCTGCTCTCCTGACTCTTCTGCCACTTCTCTCATCACAAACATATTGGTTCTGACAGTAAAACACTTGGGTGCTGATGCGGCTGTGATCTCTCTGTGCTGTGACTGACAGGGCGAGTGGCTGCTCCTGTTCAATTACCTCATTCCTTTCTCTGAGCTGCTGGACCAATCGGGACAAGCCTTGGAAGGCGACAGCGGAGGAGCCAGAGTCAATATTAGAACCGAACAGGTGGGCTAGAATGCAGTAGCAGCGCTGAACTGGAGCCACTCAGGTGTTCTCTTAACATTGTTTTTGGTTCCTCAGATCTGTAAATTCCTCGTGTCACTCAGTAAAGACTTCAGCTCGTACTACAACAGAGTCCATGTGCTGGGGGTGAGGATGCCCTTATACTCTATATATACACACTCAGCTGCCTGTTTATTAGGTGCATCCAGTGTCTGCTATACTCAGGTGTGTTCTGTTCCATCTCCCCGTCTTTCTCTCCTTCCCTTTAGGAGCCGCTGCCTCATCTCTTTAACCAGATGTTTTGTCGCCTGTATCTGTTGAGGGCGTTGAGAGAGCTCTACCACAGCGCCCTGGACACCCTCACCCTCCCCCCCATCAGGCAGCTATAGCCTGACAATCCACCGCTGCTGGGATCTCTGCCAGCTCTGCCTCCTCACACACTCAGACCCGCCTGTGTACAGCCTGTGTAACAGTAGGTTATGACGTCACGTCTCACCTGCCCACTATGTAGCTTTTGCAGTCAATAATCTCTGTAGCTCAACACACTGTACATTGTATTAACCCTTCTATCATGGGTTTTTAAGATCAGTGTCTGAAGAGTATGTTTAAAGGTACCACAATCAGCCTGTTCAAAGTGAAGGCAAATGGTAACGGGTAGAACCAACTTTCAGCTCCTCTTGATTAACATCATATGTCCTGATCTAGGACCGATCTGTCTAGGTCAGGAAGTAGTCTGCCACGTAACCCCTAAGTGCGTGTAAAAAACTACCTGGTTGTGTGGAAGATGTCCTGCATCAGACACAGCAGGCACAACTGTGTGAACGCAAGATAGTAAAAGACGAAAATAGGACACATTTTTCGATTGAAGTCTGCTTTTAAACCTTACTCTCATCACGCAACTGTACAGTAAGTTTACAAAGCCTCTTATTCACCAGTCTGCAAGGACCAACATCAGTTAGAGTTCCAAACTGTGAACAGGAGTTGTCTAACTTTCTAAATTGCCTTATTATTTTACCAGTCACTAGGAGGCTCCCCACTTTAAAACACAAAAGTGTCTTGTGACAGCCAAACAAAGTCCAGATTAATGTGTTAAACACCTTGTATTTTTTAAGTATTCTATGTAGTCTATGGGTTTGTTTAAAAAAACCCAGACATGTATAGATGATGTACAGTATTCTAACTATCGCATCACAAATATGATGATTAGGAACCAGAGATGGGTTATAGTGAACCTGATGATGAGCAGCATATGCAGCATTGTGCCAACATGATGAGAAATGCATGAAATAACACGAAAAAGTAATATAGGAGTTAAATGAAATGTAATGGTATTCACACAAACGGTGACCTGCTGAACAGTTCTGTTGCAGTTCCCATTGTGTCTAAATGAACCCTAGCTCGTTCTGATTTTGTGTTTGTTGCAGTGTGGTGTTTTTTTCTAATGTCCTTTATATCACTGAAACATAAAGCATTGAGACAAAGATCAAGTACAAAGTCACTGCATGAAATATAGAGTCTCTAGGTCTAACTTTGCATTTAAAGAGTTTTATTAGCTACAGAGAACGGAAGCAGGTGTTTTTAATACGCTGCCATGTTCACATCTTCAGTATTAATGTACTTGATACCATCCCACTGTTAGATGTGATAGATGTGTATGTTCACTAAAACAGTGGCGTGTCTTTCATGCATCCCTGTGACCCCCCCCCCCGACCCCCCCGTACTGATATGTTCCCCACATTCAGTTCTTTTTTTACTTTGCCATTTTTGTTAGAAGGGGAGTTACTATAGAACAAAGCTTAAACGCTTTCAATCTTTTATGATGGAAACAAAATAATTATTATGTAAATCGAACCAAAGTCAATCTAGCAAGAGAGCCGGCTCATGGGAATGGGCAAATGGGAAGCCGCAGTCTCTCCTACACACATCATCACCATCAGCATGTTTTATATCTTTACCTTATGCTGAATTAAAATAACCACAGCACTTTCTGTGGCTGCAGCCTCAGATGGATGACGTACTGCCAGTTGTTCCATGGATGAACCCCCTCATGCTCCACTGCTATGCCCGGCCCTCGGGCTACGTACATAACCCACATGCTGCATGAATCCACAGTGATCCATACATACTTCAGTCCATTTCCCTCTCTACTTACTCTTTTCTTGCTTTCTACTCAACCTGAGTCCACCTGCTCCTATAAAATACGCTGCTGCACAGGACAAAGTGATTTTATAGATACACATGTGTGTTGTAGTTTGACTTCCTTGCTGCTTTTGTGTCTTTCTGTGCCTCTGCTGTTAAGACACAGACCATGTGCTGTGTATACATACTGCAGTGCAAGTCTTGTGCAGCCTTTAATTAGGATATGTATACCTAAGTGTTGTATATAATTATATACAGACTATATCCAAATTTGTGATTACCAGATTATTTGACATGATGTATATTGTATCGATACTGTATTTATGTCATTTATGTATATTCCCTGCCTTTATAAATCTGGCCCATGCTCATATTATTCTTAATTGCATATTATCCCTCTCTGTGTTCTTTTACACATTTTTTTATATGTGGTAGATCTAAATCACACACCTGCAATGTTGGACCTATAAATGTTAGTGCAAATAACACAATATAATAATAATAAAACATAAATTTGGCATTACTTATTTAAAAATGTGTTATAGAGAAAATGTTTTTTCATCTAGCCTTTATCAGTAGAAGCAGGTTAAGAGCAGAGGAAGATGAATCATTTAGGTCTTGATCTAATCCCACTGCGCACACGCAGCTGTGTCTCTCCTTTAACCCACTTGTTTCTTTCTACCGCTGAATCACATTTGCTGTTTCCAAGCTGTGCTGTTTGTTCACGTGATCGCCAGCACTGTGTTTCCTCTTTGCGACGTTTTGTTTATTTGTATGGCTTCAGAGTCGGATGCAGAAGTTGGGCACAAGCGCTGCTTGTATATAAATAATAAATGGATAGCTCTGATAAGGGGTTCTGTTTTAATGATGCAATCACACAAAGCCATCTGTTGCTTTAGCAATCATACGTGACTTTGTCACTAGCAGTAATTAGCATATAGCCTAGATAGACCATGCAGGCAATTCATAGAACCCCCATAATTTCCTGGTGCAGTAATTGTAACTCTGTTATTGGATAATCCCTGCAACAATCCTACAAAGATGATTTCCCAGTTAGCTCAGTTTAACAATAAAAGGATTAATTATCCACTAAAGCATCAGTATAATTAACTTAAAGAAAACTGCGAGAGTGATTGTGCTGTAGAGGAATTTGTTATCCATGTGTAACAATTAAAAAAAAATCCATTTTGGATTTTAAACTTGCTTTAGAAATGCAAGTGAAAATCAGTTCTATACAGTATGTAGCATTAACACAAATGGTTGCTTATATAATATACAGTATCTAAATCCCAACGTGGGGCTTAAGAGTTTAGAGTTCAAGAGTCTGCAGGCAGGTATATTATAGAATAACTATAATTATAATAGTTGCATTATTCCATCAATATTTAAAAGTATTTAGATTTTAGTGTTTTCATTAGTGTGTTGAGAATCTTCTTTTCATAGTCTGGTAGCAGCTACAGTGTGAGCTGAGGTGATTTGTTATAATATTTTTACATGTTTTAGTAATATTTCATTTCCTTACCTTCTTTCAGTCATTTCTTGATCTGCGATTTAGTTTATATATCAGAGTTTTTCTGTTTACAAACAAAACTTTCTGCCTTTAAAAAGAGAACGGTTGCTGATTTATTAATACCTGTTCTTGCTGTCAGCATCGTGAAGGGATAAGGCGGTGGTCCAGTCGCAGACAGACAGACTTCCTGCCAACACACACGTAGAGCAGAAATGACATTTTACACAGATCCCTAAAGCAACAGTGAGGTTTGGACGCTTGTTAAAAATAAAACTCCACACTTTAAGTCAGCTTCATCATTTGATTTGAATTAATGCTATATACGTCTGACATTTACAGTCCTAGATGATGAGCCCACGAAGCAGTTTAATGATGTGTCCTGACCTGCTGTAATGAGCTGCAGTAAGTGCGATCTGTCACTTTACAGATGATTTGGTCCACAGGTTCGCACCCACACACTTTAAAACTGACAAGAATCCATATAGAGTAGTTTTTGTCTTTTTCTTGCAATAAAACCGGTACAAAATGTGCAAAGAAACTGAACAAAAAGCTCAAGATTTCTATCTTGCATCAGTACACGTGCATAGAGTTGGGATGGTTGGCGCCAGGGTAGGGGTCAGTGAATGTCAGAGTCAGGTGATGGAAAGGTCGCTCTCATCCCGGCATTCTCTGCTCCCGGGGTTCTGTCGTGTGCCTGGGAACAACAACAACGCAGCTGCTTCCAGTTTGCTGCTATTTGCATGAGTTATATTTATCCACGCGGAGCAGAGGCTGCTTCAGTTTGAATATGTGATTATTGAGCATGGCTGCACTGCAAATGGTCCCAATGATGTTTGCGTTTGCCTGGTTTTACTGCAACACGAACGCCTTCATATTCATGCAGTGATGCAGAGGCTGTGATTGTAATCTACCACACAGCTTTTTGAATTTAATCCTAAATCAGCTGTCGCGTTACATTTCTGCAGCGCACCCAGCTCACCACACAGTGGCAGTGATTGGAAAGGTTTCAGCCGGCGACAGGCACTGGAACCGAGCTGAGGCGGAGGAGCAGCAGCTTCCAGTGTTTTAATTAAGAATGCTTTCAATAGGTGTTTGAAAAGCGCAGCAGAGTTGGTTTCAGTTAGTGAAAACCTCGGCCAGAGGAGTTGCTGGCATCCAGATGCCAACATCTGCTTTTCAATACCCTTCTCTTCCTAAAGGTTTTGGTTTTAGGGTTGTTTGCTAGCGCTGGTTACGTCACAGGGTTTAATTAACTACAGCACAGCTGTAGTTTTCAGGTTGAATGCACTGCTTTGATGAGAAAGAACTTCATACGGCTCCTTGCTATGAATGTGAATCATAACCTGATTAACAAAAGGATAGAAGTTGTTCAGTGCTTCAAAGTGCTAAATTGAACAGTTCTTGTGCTCACAATGCAGACAGAGATACATTCATGACGTCTTTGTTCCCAGATGCTTCACTTTCCCTCTGGGATTAATACTTTTGTATTCTTTGCACTCTTGCATAATTTCATTTTTAGGTCTAATTCTGCCGCTGAATTTAAAGAAGTGACTTTAAACATGCTTGACGTATATGCTCGTTTACACTGAGCACAGGAGAAATGACAACAAATCGTTTTTCGCAGCGCAGTCAGTGCAGGTCCAGGAGGCTTTATCCTTTTCATCTCCCTCGCCACCAATCAGAAAGTCCTCCACACGAGACCCCCTCTCGCTCGTCAATCACTCCCCTCGGGCGATAGGTTGGACGAGACAAAAGAGGGAGACGGGGGAGAGGGGGGAGACGTGAATGTGGCTGGAAAACACAGGGAGCGAGCGGAGCACGGAGGCAGTGCAGAGTCATGGCTGAGACCCACTGTCTCATAGAGATGTGAATGAATGGGGTCAGGGTTGCCTCTGAGAATGAAGGAGAGAAGGAAGGAAGGAAGGAAGGAAGGAAGGAAGGAAGGAGGCTTGGCTGAGTGGGAGAATAGGAGATAACAGAAGGTAGGATGGAGCAAGGGGACAGCGAGGAAACTAAGACATAAGCATAATGTTGGTGCTTTTCTCTCTGTTATAGTGGTCTTGAAACAAAAACATGGCAGATTTTGCAAACTGTGTTTTTTTTTGCTTTTTGAGGCAAACGTTGCCAGTTCAAAATAAACTCTTCCACAACCATCAGCCCAGATCAAACCGGGCTAACGCTCTGTACTGGGCCCGCTCCAGACAGGAAGTTGCAGAGACGTACGACAGATGCCTCATGAGGTGTGAGCGGCTCCGTGAGGCAGAATGTGCGTTTTCCCGCTCGGCGTGACAGCGTCTGCTCAAGATGGTGAGTGGAGGGAAGGTATGAAATGAAAATAATAAGCGCGGGCCCAACGCAGCATTCAACAGGCCGCAGGTGTCCACGTGAGGCGAGCGCTCTAGACACTACACTACACATGTAACACGTCACGCGTCCTGGCAGCTCGGAAGCTCCCTGGCTCTACTTGCAGATTGTCATCCTCCACGAGCCAGAGTGGAGCGCGAAGGCTTAGTTGGAGGAAGAGGAGGATGCCGGGAAGGCCGGTGGTGAGTCACGGCTGTTGGGCCGAGCCACGCGCTAGAAGACGCTCCTAATGAATGTCTTGAGCGATCTTTGCTGAGGTCACATGTAGCCTGAGCTGCTTAATAGAAATAGACCAGAAACGGGGGCCTGTGTAATACAATAATTCAATAGATGGAGAATTTAATTAAATGAAATTGTATAAATTATAATTCTGGCTGTACCTAATTGCTGTGAACTGTGCTTTGCCCGGGGGTGGCTGATGGTTGAGTCGGGTTCTGGGTGGATGTTCTGCCCTTGGGAGAAATTATTCTGCAGTTTTGTTGTTTGTTTACAGACGCTGAAAAGGCAAAGGAAAAGCCTGTCTCCCGTTTATTATAGAGGGAATGATTCCTAGCACCTGCCAGAGAAGATCTGATGTCTTGTTTGCAATGTTTACGCACACAAGACAACGTTTAAAAAGAGAAATGATTACCTGTGCAGCAGCCGAGGGGGTTTTTGGTAAAAGAGAATTGACTCGGACCATCAACACCATCGCGTCTGACCCTCAGAATCAAAGCAAGGTCTTTGCAAAGATGTCAGACTGCGCCGACGTTTAAAAATCACACGGGGAGAAAGCCATCATAAAACCAATTTGTGCACCCTCAGAAAGAGAACACGGGCCAGAATCAAAGCAGCCGCGAGGTTTTGAGTCGAGGGCTGCGACCGACTCCTGCTGTTCGACTGTTCTCGCTCATTTCTGCGCGGAGTCTTGAGTCAAATAAAGTCGCCTCATGTTCCAGGTGCAGATTGTTTCAATGGAGTCATACATTATATAAACGTAACCCAGCTCTGGCTTTGAAGCGCTAAACATTTCAGCCATTATTAATTGCAGAGAGCAATTAGTGCAAGACAAGAAGAGACCGGTCCTGAAATTTACTAGTACCTTATTTCTTATTGAAAGAAGCCTTTTGAGATTTTCAGGATTTTGTATTAACTGATGGAAAAATCATGACTAAAAAGAACAACAACATATTAGTGGAATGAAAATACTTTTGTAACTTTAAGACCCAGATGCTGTTTTATGAATTCCATGAATTCTCTGGGCGGACGTCCCTTTGTCCGGTCCAGTCATTATTGGAGGGTGTTTTTTAAACAAACGCCTGCGTGTGTGTCTCTGTTAGTGATTCCATGCTCATGTCTTTGGGGCATGAGTTAACCCCGGTTCCTCCCTCAAACAGCGGAGATGGTCCCATTTAATCTGATAAACTCTGGATGCAACAGCTGTCACCCAGACCCGGCCTGTCTTTGACCCAATCTCTGCCTGCTCTTTATCTCCTCTCTCTCTCTCTCTCTCTCTCTCTCTCTCTCTCTCTCTCTCTCTCTCTCTCTCTCTCTCTCTCTCTCTCCTTCCTCTCTCCTTCATTTTTGCCTAATGCTCTCCTCCGCCCTCTGTCTGTGTACACGTCTAATTATGAATCAGCAAACATTGGTTAATCAGAACCAAATCTATAATTTGATCTTACGCTTAAAATATTATCTTAACCCAACAAACAGTTTTTGAAAGTTGTGAGGATCTGCAAACCCGTTCCCTCTCTGTAAGTAGCAGAGTACACACACACACACACACACACACACACACACACACACACACACACACACACACGTGGACTGTGTTTCCAGCTCAGCGGGGTTCATTACACCTACTCACACTCCGACTCCCTGCTGCCCCTTCCCATTCACTATTGCTGAAAATGCTCCTTGGCAGAAGTGTGTGTGTGTGTGTGTGTGTGTGTGTGTGTGTGTGTGTGTGTGTGTGTGTGTGTGTGAAGAAGGAAATGAATGAATGAATGCGGTTGCATGTGTGTGTTTCTGCTTGGCCAAGTGGTGGTTGTGTACGTGTGAGTAGAGACAGTAGAATTCTGCCAGTGGCTTGAAACGATGGACACAAAGCTTCCGCCGTCTTAACTGGGAAACGACTGTGTATGTGGAGTGAGGAGCGGGCGTTTCCCAGGCTTTCTGCACATTTTCCGAGCAGATCTGAGAGCTACAGGTTTATCTGTGGTTGTACTTGAATGTGCAACGTTTCTAATAATTGACTATTTTGTTTTTGGAGTACTTTTAGAAGTCCTTCTGATAGTTTGACACCTTGTAAACATGCAGCAACTGGTATTTCTTTGATCTACTTCAATTCCAATTCCCCAAAGTCTGATTTCTTTGAACTCTCAGTCAGAAAAATGATTTCTGCACTCACTATTCCACAGGAGGCTATTATTACCGAGCCCAAACAAAGAAGTGGCAGCCACAAACGCCAAATCATCACAAGCCTCACCTCCACCCCTGCGGCCTCGCCTTTTAAATGAAAGGAACAACTAAAAACACAATAGGTGCCTGAACAGGAGGGAAGCATTCAGGAACATTCTGATTGAAAATACACGGAGTTATTAAAAGTAAACAAAAAACTAAGTTGCTCGTATAATGAAGTCCTCCATCCATTTTCAGCCGGCCTGACGCTCCTCTTTTCTCCTGTCCTGCTCTCTCTCGGAGGGAGTGGACTGAACAGCGAAGCAGAAGCACAGATCGATTGAAGCCCGTGACGTCTTATCTCTCCGGGCCTCTCACCGCACACTCTCATCGCTGAATCAACATACTCCGCGTCCAGACTGGCTGCATACGGGGAGATAAGGATGCAGGAGCAACAGCGCCGGACGGCCCGACTCTAATAATGGCTCCGTGATGGATGGCAGGAAGGAGGAAGGAGTTCCCGCACGCACGCGGGACGAGTCGGACCCGTTTCTGTTATCTGAACTCAGCGGAATGCACTACAGTTGTGCTAAACTGATGGAACAGATGGTGACACGGGGACGATCAAGCGAGCCGCATCGCATCCAGATTCTTAAGGAAGCTCATTCCTTCCACCCATCACCTGTCTGCAAGCGTTTCACCGTGGCGCCATAATCTCTAGATTCAACGCACTCAGGATAAGTGGCTGCGTGATATAATGGGGCTAAAATGTAAATGCAACGCAGAGATTCCCATAAAGAATCCAAAATGAGACATCGGCCCGGTTCATCCGAGTGCGTCGTGCTCCTGGTTCAGTGATTATGTTGAAGAGTCTTTTCTTTCTATGTCCCTACAGACTTGATATTCCATCACATAAAGGATACAGGCAATGACTTCTATTAGACTGTCAACTGAATAATAGAAATACATATGTAAATTGTCTGCTGTAATAGGTATAAAAGGTTTTCTACCATTGAGGAGCAACTGGAGGGGGAGGGGCTTCGGGGGGTTATTAGTGCGCCGTTGAATGGCAGCTTGTCAGTAGCTGGTGAGTGGAAGATTTCCCAGAGTGCTTCACTGTCCTTCAAACGACTGCGAGCTCTACCAGATCTGTGGCACAAAGACGGAGGCGTCAGATCTTCCGCGTTTCGTGTTTGTTCCAGGGCGACGGAGGAGCTTCTCCTCTGTTTCTGGACGCAGGGGATGGGAATAAAAGTGAAGCATCTCGATGCCGCACGTCTGAGTTGACCCGGCGCCGAGCTGTTTCTGGAGCAGCATCTATAAATGTGTCTTCCACTGAAGTCACCCAAGCAGCAGGAGCCTGTGCATATCGCGTGGAGCCCAGAGAGGAGCTGCTGGCTTCCTCCCACTCAACACTGGTTGATTAGAAATGGCGATGATGTGAGAATGTTCACAACTTGTGGTGCCTGATTCTGTGTAAACCAAAGATATCAGTATCATTGTTTTGAAGGATTCTAGCAGCTCACTGCCCCGGGTCTTGTTTATCTCACTCTCACTTGGCCACGCCCCCAGGTATTGGCCACTCCCACTTCATTTTTTTCCCTGTTCTCTGTTCTCCCCTGCTAATTTAATAATAATAATATAATTTAATAATAATAATAATTTTGATGATTCTTTTACACTGAGAAAGTTATTGTTAGAGTTTTTTTACTCTATTGCTCAAGTTTCTTGCTGCCATTAATCTGGCTAATTCTCTGGCTCTGGCTCTATTTGTTTCCTGTCTGACTTCCGCCCACACTTGTTGCTATGAAAAAGTAAGATGTGCTCTGGGTCGCCATGAGCATTTATTGCATATATATTGGTTTCTCACTATGCAAAGTGTGAAGGCCCAGTGAAAATACGAGGAACACAACACAGAGCTGTAATTATTTTGACATGTTTACCTGCAGCGGTTCGTGTGATCGCGCGTTACGCTGCTACTGCGTCGAGTGGGTGAAGTGGAGCTCAGCCAGGTGCCTTTTTACCAAGTGAGCTCGTTTGGTGCCGTCATCCACCTCGGCTGAAACTGAGACTCTGTGCTGCAAATTATTTTCACTTTGTGCCATATAATGAACTCTTTGCATAGTTATAGTCTTTAAGTCTTCCTTAGAATGTATAATATCCTGCTGTAATGGGATTTCAAGTGATGCTGTAATCCTATTATGAGAAGCTGAGTAACATCCTCACTGGGTAGAGTTTGTGCCTCCACTAGGTTGATTCTGACCCAGTGCTGTCTCATTATTGCCAATCCTTTCAGACTTCCAGTACTGTTCAGGTAAAGTTACAGCTACCGCTCATCCTGCACGTCTATAATCCTATTGCAGGTAATCAGCAGCCTACATTTCCAATACTGTGCTGGGATAAGACGCAGCTCTCCCTCCTGGAGTCAATATTGATCCAATTTGCTGTGATTTTCCGTGTGAGCTCTGGCTGCAGACCGACTCGGCTGCTGCCAAACAGCCAGACTGGGCGCTGGAGGAAGCGGAGCCAGAGCCGCACAAAGCTACACTGATCTGAATATGAATGCAGTCGGACTCCAGTCCAGACGGAAGCAGATCGACGCTGGGCGGGTTCCAGCGTCGAGTGGAGTCAGATTACAGATTTGGTTTAGAGGCTGATTAGCAGTTGGTTGGTCTAATCTGCCGTGTTTTTCTTTTGTTATTGCTGTGTGTGCATCAATAAGAGCATGTTCAGGAATGTAGATGGAGAACAGCAGTTCCTCTTTTCCTTTTAAAACTGGGCCATAAAACGAATTCAAAGGAGAAAAGAACACATCTCATTTGTGTTCCCCTCTTTGTTGTAAAGGGAGGAGGGAATCAGATAAATAAAACGTATAAGTAACCAGATTTAGGAATAATGAGCATGAACGCATGTTTATTTGTGGAGAAGCTTCACTCCAATCAAAGTGTTTTGGCAGAATGTAATTTTTGGTTCAACTGTTTCTTTATTCTAGATGTACTTTGCCTATTTATCACATCAAATGTGTCTTAGCCAGTATTTATTTATTTATTTTTAAAATTCTTTATCCAGTTTTGTTCCAGTAAACTGTGACGCACAGTATGTGCTGCTCTTCAGCTTATTTGGCCTTGAAAGATGTTTGATATTCTGCATACCTCTAGTAACATAACAAACTTCATCATCATCATCATTTCAGTAAAGGTTTTGCTGTTGATTTTTATTGCTCTATAAATTAGTTGCATATGGTTTCAGGAGCAACCACTGTGGGTTCATGAATGTCTTGCTGTCTCAGTGGGACATGACGCCTGCCACACACTAATGTTTGTTGGAACCGCATGTGTGGAAACCATCATATGTGCTCCAAACACTCGCCGCCACTTTGCTGTGAGGACTGTATCTGTTTTTTACTGTAGCGCCTCCGTACAAAAATCAGGTTTTACCATTGAAATGACTGCAGTCCGATGAGAACGCCATTATTTCAGTTTGATCTAAGTGGTGAAAACCCATCTGGGCTCACACTCTGTGTTGGTCTGACTCCAATCAATGCATTACACGAACTGGACGAGGCCTCGATTGACTCCTTTTTTAACAAACAATTATTAAAATCGGTCCAAATACTCTTCATCATTTGACCCCTAAAATGGTGCATTTGCCTCGTTTGACGCTTATGGCTCATTTTTTGTTGGACAGCACACTGTGTTTGCTGGAGACTTCATGAAACACTACATATTAGTATTCTCACTGTAAGACAAAATCCAATTTTAATTTTCTGACATAAAAGATGTCTGGCGCTCGCCGCGTTACCAGCACCATGCCTCAAACTATCGCCTGACCATTCAATTGGAAATCTGGCAGACTCCAGCAGGAGGAGGCCCGATTGTGACTGGTTGTTGGCCCATAAGTGGAGAATCTGCATCAGCAGCACTACAGTGTAACGCTTCACACGCGCGAGAGGCCTTATTACAAAAGGTTCCAAGTGGATTCAGGTTGTCAGAAAGGCCAGAAGATTTCAAAAGAGAGAAATTTCACCACATATAACCATCACTAACCAAAGCAGCATTCCTGGGAAGCGGAAGTCAGCGACCACCGGGAGGGAGGAATGAATTGTAACATGAATCTAACGCGACCGCAACCTCTTTTGTTGCCAGAAAGCAAAAATCTACAGAGCACTCGGCCACCTTTCAAACCTACAAGGGGCTCTTGGCATTCAAACAAAGATATTTGACATTTCCCTTGGTTTTGTCGCCATCAAATCAAAATCTCAAGCTGCGGGGGGAATTACTCCGGCGGCACAGCGGCAGTTTTGAGGTCTTGTGGATGTGATGCTAATGGATCCTGCCCTTGTTTCCGATCCCTCTTGCTGTGCTTCCCTGGTCTGAATGAGCATATTCACAGCATCTCCTTCTGTGTACAAATCTCGGGCATAATGAGCCTCAACATTATTCCCCCAATTTAATTATTTTTAAATATTAATATCGCCTTTAATTTCCAACGTGATGCATTCTTAATGTGGTCATTTGTGTCAGGAGCACTTTGCTATTAGAATGAGGCTAATTATTTCTCTCTCCGTCTTAAATTAACAGCTCGGCGGCTTTGATATTTGATTTCCGCGACGCCGTGTTGCGTTCGCGGCCGCGGTGGAAGACGGCCGGGGCCTCAGGGAGCGGCTGGGGCCTCGGCGTAGCGGGCCGGCGGCGTAGCAGGGAAGTTGGGCGCCTGGAAATGTAAAGCAGGCAAACAACAAATAACGAGCCCAGATATTTATATCAGCTGCATAATTCCAGCTTGATAAATGCCACCCCTCCGCTCTCCTCCCCGTCCCTGTCAACATTCTTTACTTTTCACTTCTCCTCAACCTTTGTGTCATAAACCGTGTTTCCTCGCTGCTATTTCAGGCTATTACACACAGCTCCGTGCCTTATCTGCAGCATAGACCCCCTCTCACACACTTTGTCTTGCTTTTCCTTTCTCATTCTGTGATTTAGGTCACTGACTGACTAAAAGACTACACACAGCTGGCCTATAAACCGCCCTGCCCTCCCCTCACACAGCTTGATGAATTACAATCTGGTCTTGGCACTAACTGACACTGTCCTGAATCACATTTGTTTGCTCCATCATGTGTCTGTGCTGTTTATTTAATTTATCCGTAGGCATCACATTGTTTTATCATTCATAATCTATGATTTCTTATTTTTATTCTTTCATTTTTGGCTCTAGTGTATTTTAATACAGAAATCTCTGTGACCAGAATAAAAGTATGAGTATGAAATAGAAATGGAGTAAATGTTTGTGACTCAGCATCCCCGTCTTGTCTTATCTCAGATTCCCCTGTAGCTGTTTTATAGTAATGTTAGTGCTGCCTATTTCACCCATTTGTTGTTTTTACATATTTCCCCTGTTTGCTCACATTGTGTTTGTTGTTTTCTGTTTTACATCAGCAGATACCAGTAGGTCAACAATTTAACAAACGGCTCATGCATGCAAGCTCTCCGCTCTCATCTGAATCTAATAACGTGGCCACACATTCATGCATAAGCGCGCACACACACACAGCAGCGTAATCACATAATCTCTGCCCAAATAATTAATGACATCATTGTTGGATCTGCTATGCTGGCCAATTGGGCGCTAATAAAGAGAGAGCCAGGACATGGAAGCAAAGACACCATGCATGAAATAAAGAGAGCTGGAGGTTGATGGGAACATCTGAGAGGATGTAGAGTCGAGACTGGAGATGGAAATGAACAGGAAAGGAGGGCTTGAAATGGAAAAACAATACAGCAATGCAACACCGTGAAATAAAACGGGAGAGAAACAAGAAAATATGAAGTTGCAGCGAATAATAGATTGCACTAAGTTCATTTTTATAAGAAGAAAAGCACCAGAATGAATTTGATATGCGATGGTTTCACGTTTGGTTGGCATCACTTCCTGTCCAGTAAACGCATCATCTCGCCACCTATCAGTTCAGGGATGTCTCGTTTGCTTCTGTTCATCAGCTGACTTTGGGTTTTTGACTTGGAGCACATTTCTTCTTTCTACAGTAAGAAATTCACTTTCATTGATACAAACAGTTCACAAAGACTTTTCTAAGATTCAAAATCTTCCGGTCATTCATTAATTAAAACGAAAACGAATTCACGGAGCTTACGGAGTTTTGCTACAGTATTTCCTTGCTCACACGTCACTTTGGTGATACCAACGTCAGAGTAACAGCTGCAGTGGGCGTTTTTGAGCCTAGCTTCTGGTTGCAGGGCAAACACCTGAACCACGTTCCAACTGAGCTGTGACAAATTCACCTCAAACGAGCAAATTTGCCACGAACGTGATAAGACAGGATCTAAGAATGGAAAGGCTGACGTTAAGTCGACCGTTGGGGATCACGGGAGGAGAAGCGGCTCTTCACCCCTTTCTTTCCCAGCATTCTTTCATCTCTCCATCACGTGAAGCGCGTCCCCGCGGAGCGGCCGGGCTCATTACTCATGCGCGCACCACGCTGGTTCTAATTTACACAATCCCAACGCGTGCCGGGCGGCTGCTGCCATATGCCGCTCTCTGTGTGCATGCGTGGCTCTTCTGTCAGCGCCTGCGTGGCAGGAGATGTCCACCCCCCCCATCACCCGCCTCACCCCCCTCACCCTCGCCCTCTGTTGAATATGCATGGCTTCCAAAACGAGACAGATGAGCGGCGGGGCCTGTGGCCACCTGCTGGTCTGACGCTCAGGGTCTCCCCAGCTTTTACTGAGGGTTGTGAGGAGGGGGAAGCCGGGTCATGGACAGCCTGTGGCCTGCTCCCACCACAGCCCCCTGTGGGATGGATCAACAGAGCAGAGTGTTACGCGGGGCAGGGCATGCAGTGAGGACACAGAACGAGCCTCTGCCTCTTTCTTTAGTGTGTCCCTTACGTAGCATGAGTGCGTTTTCTGTACGGTAGCGTTCCTTTCTTATCGTCCCTCCACTCCTGCTTTCACCTTTTCTGCTCTCTCTCTCTCCCTTACACACACCACACACACACACACACACACACACACACACACACACACACACACACACACGCACACACGCACGCACGCACGCACGCACGCACGCACGCACGCACACACACACACACACACACACACACACACACACACACACACACACACACACACACACACACAGCAAAAGCAGCAGTAATCCTCTGGTCTCTGTGTACCCCCTGAACCTCTCTCTCTCTCTCTCTCTCTCTCTCTCTCTCTCTCTCTCTCTCTCTCTCTCTCTCTCTGTCTCTCTCTTTCTCTCTCTCTCTTTCTTTCTCTCTTTCTCTCTCTCACTGGCTGTTCCCATGGAAACCCACACAGACAGAAAGCACGCAAGCCCCCTATGTAGAGCCTCGAGGCAGCGAGGAGACTTTCCACGAGGAGTCAGACGGTTATTGATCCCTCCATACACGAAAGCCGGTCAACTGACCGAGCATGCATATATGTATATATTTATATATATATGTGTGTGTGTGTGTGTGTGTGTGTGTGTGTGTGTGTGTGTGTGTGTGTGTGTGTGTGTGAATAAATAAATAAATAAATGTCAGTTAATACAGGTCTCAAATGCAACAAGATGACAATAAACAGGCAAATGTAACATATCAGTTCTAATAAATCATAACATCCCGTCAACAACACTTGTAACTGTTGCTGTAATTGTTCATGCATGGGATGTCAGCTTTTATAGATGACACATGAATGACAAAAAAAACACAGCCTTTAACAGGCTCAGGTTTAGAAACGTAAGGACACCGGTGAGACCATTCCATGAAAATCCAATATGCAAACAAGTATTTTAACGTTATTTCCAGGAAATGCCAGAAAACAGCACACAGCGAGGAACTCCCCCAGGACATGTGGAAAGCCAATTCACAGCATTTCAGATATTGTGCATGACATACAGGAAATTGTACAAATGTTGCAGCGGCTCCCCGAAGCTGAGCAATTTTAAAAATGCAGATTAAATTCTGTTCTTCGCGTCCTTTGATTTAGTGTGAATGCAGGATTACACTGTGCCACACGCTGGTGTTCGTACGTTATGGTCAACAGGAGTCCTGCAGTCTTTTTTATTGGCTTAAGCTTGAAGAAACAGCTGATCTACATTACTTTCACATAACTGTTTCCATCAGAAGCTTTTAGTTTTTGCAGTGACCGGGTCGTAAACCTCTGGTCCACACAGGCAGATGACGCTGCATGGAGCCGTATTACTTCCCTGTTCAGAGAGAACAATGTCAGATTTTATGTTGGTGTGCGTAAACGAGTCTATTAATGGCTTGCAGAGCAGACGGCCGCAGAGTGGATCAGCAGCAGGATCCAGCTGTTCCTGACCCACATTACCTCAGCTAAACTGGGAGTAAGATTTTCTCATTGGAATTAGGTCTCCTCGTTCCTGACTCTGGCGTCACGGGCTGCACACTGACTCACGTATTAACTCTAGGCCAAACTCAGAGGGCTGGTTTCACCTGGTGGATTTTTGGATAAAGGTTTCCCTCGTTTCAAAATAAGAGATTTTGGCTGTGTAGCTTTTGTCTTGGCTTTCGCTTGCTGTTAATTGTCAATTCCTCGCGAAGTTCAATTTGCTGCCCTGCCAGTGAATTAGCATCCAGTGGCGTGAAGTGTACTGTGAAAGGAGCCTCAGTGCCAAGGACAGGAGTGTTGTGCAATGGCCGAGGCAGTAGCTTGCCCTGAATGAAACAGTGCAATCACTGGAGGCAAAACACCTCAGGAAAAACAGCTGCAGTGAAGTCCAGACCCTCTCCAAGGAGGAACCTGAGCACCTGGTGAATCCAGGCTTTAGGCTGGTACCGACCTTAAATATCTGCAACAATGTATTAAAACTGGCAAATAATTAATGTGGGATAAAAGTTAGTAAGTTGCTAAACCTGGTTAAACATATGTTATTTTAACACAGTCCTTTAAAAAGTTAGACAGACTGGTTCATTTACTGTATCAGTGTTTACGGCACAGCAGGTAGCTCTCCATGGTCCTGAACTGTGGCTTTATGTCTTTGTCATTGTACAGTGCGGTTCTTGTGATTGTTGCTGTTCCTCGCTTGCTGCTGTCGTGCTCCAGTCTTTTAAAGTCATCCTGAAACACATGGATTGTGTTTCTGATAACGATATAACTCTACTTTAAGGTTGTCGCAGTGTTTCCCTGAGTGCTCGTTTCAACATTTTGCTTTAGGCTTCATCCTCCTCTCTGTGTGGGCGGTGATCACTCATCAAGCCTTGAGGTTGTCTTTGTTCTACTCTGTAAATGTTGACTCAGACCATCTAATTGCCTGATGGTTCATAGGTTTTTCTGATGTCTGCTCATTTTATGTTACATTTAACCCTGTGTCCTCCTCTTTCACTTTCATTTCACTCTTATCTTTTCTTTCATTTATTTCACTTGTTTCTTGTTTCTTCACCTCCTTGTAAAACTACACTTTCAACCTGTAGAGTGAGGAGCAAATTTCCTCTTTAAATTGTGTGTGACCAATTGCCGGAGCAAGGGCCCAATTAGGGCCTTGTGACATTTTCCAGACTGTTAGCTCTAATACTCCAGGTTTGAGCCTGCGTGAGGTGATGACATTTCCTCAGAATACATGAAACAAATGTAGTGAGCAAACCATTAGGAGTGTAGGCTAATGCACCTCACAGAACTTCATTCAGAGCCGTGTGTTCAGTGAGTCTAGTTGACAGAAAATTTAATCTTTGTTTTACTTGTCCATTCTTTTATAATTTTCTTGTTCTGCACTTTTTAAAAATAAAGTTTCTCTCCTGAATTTCCGCCTTTAGCTTTGTGCTGTGTACAAACTATCCCCGTTTCACACTTTTCACTTCACCAGGTGTCTTTTCCGCCTCTCTCCCCTCCCATCAGCCTCTCTCTCATGTCAGAGCCCAACAGGGAGCTGTAGTAACTGTCAGTCAGTTTCATTTAGTGTTTATAGTCCATGCAGCTTCCCTCATCCATTATAAATATCCATTAGTGGCACAGTTCTCCCTCCTCGCTGTCACTCAACACTCTGTCTATTAAACTTCCCTTTGAACCTAATTAAGCTGACCAGTTGCTCAGAATAAAAATAAAACGTGGACAAGAAACAATTCAATTCTGAATGTAAAATCCAATTAGCCCCCTCTTATTAAATGAAGTAACTGTAACATAAAATGCATGTAATGTTTGTTTGTGTGTTTATTTAATATAACTTTAGTAATTAGAGTGATACAGAAAATCGGGGATCAGCCAGAGCTGATTTATGTCAGAAGTTTGGATTAGATTTGACAGGCAGCGCTTAGGATGCGTCAGGGATTCTTTAAGGTCTCAAGGTCTTTAATGTGATGTGCTGTTAGTCAATTTAACTTCATATGTGCAAACCTGGAGACATCGTGCTGGTGTTGAATGAGCTTTACACTATATTTAGTTTGTACTTACAAAGGTTTGAGGTGGGTTTGCTCACATAATAGTCTATATTAATAGTTCATATTGATTTAACTTGAGCAAACTGAATTACATTCTTCCCAAATTTGGACATTAGTCTGCACTTTATAAAATAATGAAGATTTGTGTTGGGGTAGTTTCTGAAAAGACCGGCAGCCCCATCAGGTTTCCACATCCTCCAGTTATTAGAATTCCCATTCAGTGCAATTAACCGTCCATCTTCCAGAACAGGATTCAAAATTACTTCATGCTGGAAATTTTCCCCGGAGGATTCAGTGCTGTGTGGATTTGACTAGCCGCAGTAGGCTGGAGGCTATTAATACCTCAAAGACTTTCAAGGGCACGCAGAGATTAAACTACTTTTCATATTCTGTAGTGTGTATTAGTAACGTTTTTATGTGAAATGTGCTGCGTAATCCCTTTCTCCTCTGGTGATAATATACATATAAATACTTCACAGGAAGCCTGTTACTTGAAATACAACTTTTATTAGTCTTTTGCCCTTAAACATTTGTGGAATAACAGCTGCCGATACCAGAAAATTAATAATTAGCACCGTTCCTGTCAATTCTTCAATGAAGTTTTGTTTTGTTTTTGTTTTCTGTTTTCAGCCTCCCGGACTGATGGAGTGAACTACTTCAGGGGTCACGTTAACCTCTGACCTTCCTGTGGCAAAAATAAAGACAGGGCATCGATTACATCTAAACTATGAGCAGTGCAGGGTAATCAGAGTAATACCTGTCACCCTGTTTCACACGCTGCCTCGTCTGGACGTCCTCAGACTCCCTCCGACACGCACCCAATCTAAATCCTGTTAACGCTGCCAGCCTGCGCCACAATAACCTACATTCCGCAGTAATCGCACTGACTGACTGAGGCAAAAGAGGGTGTTGGACTCACGATAACAAAAAAAAAAATGCAGCAGCAAATCCTGGTGACAGAGCATGAGGGTGAACAGAGGCTGCTGACACAGGGGAGGGGACGGAGAGCTTTATTTTGCTTTTGTGCATTCAAATCTTATTTGGAAAGGAAGGATATGCATTTTGGACCGTGTTGCTGTGGCTGCGCTCCAAGTTTGCGCAGAGGCAGGGATCCAAGTGATAGGACACACGCTGCTTCACCACTGCTGCTGTCACTCACAATTAATTTGAATTTATTGATCTTCACCAGAACCTTTTATGATTGACACAACTCTGAAATAAATGATAAATGAGTTAAAATATATTATTTTTAGTGACAGATACATTTTGGTACTATAATAGCAGTGGGGACATCATACCCACAGCAGACTCAGAGGTAAAGCAAGAACACGACAGGAGCGCGCGCGCGCGCTCGCGTGTGTGCGCTCGGGCTGCTGAAGCGCGGAGTCCCCGGCTGACACGCCTTGTGTATCTCCTCCCATCAGCCACGGGAGGAAATCTTATTCAATTCCAGACGTGTCATTAGAAAGACTACACCGCCCACCGGCATTTTTAAATTGGCATTGAATGTGGAGATGGCGAGTAAAAGTTGGACAATTCAGCGTATTTGCATAATTTGTTTCTCTCCAACAAGTATCAGGAAATTGATCTGCCCGTTTAGCCATGCGCAAATTAGTGTTAAATTGGGATGATTGCCCGATTGTGCGCGTGTCTCCTCGCCGCCGAAATGAATCTTAGTACATTTTAGGAGCACGATATGCCGCAGCAGCAAATAAATGAATCCCCACAGACCCGTAGGTTTATTAAAGAAAATATAGGCTTTCCTTCCGGAAAACAATGTGTGTGAGAGCGTGTGTATTACTCATCGCTGTAAATACGGGAGATGACGTCACTTTTACTAGCAATCCATGGCTTACATCACCATAGTGGGAATGACTGTGTTCTTCTTTATATAGCACAAGGGCAAAAGATGAAGAAATGAGACTGCGAGATAGGAGTGTATACATTAGAACAGCATATAGTGATGTCAAGTTAAACGCAAATGTAAATTAGTTTTTCAGTTTTAATAAAGTTTCTAGAAAATAATTTTCTACAATTTACCCAGAGGTTATCCTGTATTCTACTGACGTGTAATTCGTTTTTACTTTAAAACGTGTCAAGTCTTTTAAAGCACGCCCGTTCTTTCGCTCGTAACCCCGGCGAAGTGTGACGAAGCTGCGGGGCTACTTGTTGAGATCATAATAATTGAGATGATACGGTTATGGCGATGTGAATGTGTCAGATGCAGGTTATTTCCTCTTATATTCCAGTTGTGGACATGGCTGCCGCCGCGGGTGCTGTGTAGCAGCCCTGCGCACCGGAGCCAACCATTATAAGAGGAGAGAGAGCGAGAGAGAGAGAGAGAGAGAGAGAGAGAGAGAGAGATGGACGGAGGGAGGGAGGCGGGAGACGCTCAAGCAATAGGGGGAGGGGTGGAAAAACGAGAGAGGAGGAGAGTGTGATTGTGTGCGTGGATGGATGGATAGTAGCCCACCACCAGGCTGTGCTGCCACTGCTGTAGCGGAGCACACACGCGCGCGCGCGCGCACACACACACACACACGCGCGCACTTAAGGATAGTGTGTGAGGCAGCCAGGCAGCCAGTGTGTGAGCCATGTTGGATGTGACTGAACGGGAGGAGAGATGCTGCCGCTGCCGCGCCGCTCCTAGCGCTCAGACCTCCAGCTCCACGGACCACAGCGGGTAGATGCCAACTCGCCAGGCCCACGGAGAGACGGGGGAGCCTGGGGGAAGGTGTCGGGCGGTGCCGGCGGTCCTGGAACTGGTCACATAGCCGGAACGAGGGAGAGAGAAGTAACGGGGAGACGGGAAGACGCGCTCGAGAGTGAAAGAGGGAGAAGAGGCAGAGGTGGAAGAGGGAGAAAGGAGGGAGGAACGGAGAAAGGAAGAGACTAAATGGCTGCACCGCTACCGGGCTTCACCCCGCTCCTGCTCTCGTCCCTGGCACTCCACCTGCTCCTCCTCGGCCCTTTGTTCGCCCACACCCCGGCAAAGGGGAACACAGGTGGGGCTCCCAACCGATGCACGCCGGGCCTCCGCTCACGAGACGCCGGCAAAGTGAGCCGGCAGCAACCACCGCGGCGGGAGCGCGAGGAAGCGGGGGAGTCGCCGTGGGGCAGCCGGGATCTACGCCCGAGCAGGTGGACCGTGGAGCAGGCGCGGACTGGGGGATGCACGCGAGCGCGGGACGCGGGAGCGACGCTGGGAGGATTTCACCTGTACGGGGCGAGGGGGGCGGCGGACGGGAGAGAGAGACCGGAAGCAGCCGGGACGGTCTGGGGGAGAGCGGACGGACCATCGGCGCCGCCGCCTCCTCTCCACCCAGGTACGCGGAGCGAGTCGAGCTCGGATGGCGTCGGCGCGGGCGCGGGAGTGCGTAGCGCGACGAGGAGGAGCAAGGGCGTTGTTTCACCTCCCGCCTCGGCCGCTCGCGCCCCGTCGCCGCTTCAAAGCGGCAAAAAGCCGCCAGTACAAAGGACTAGAGCGTGCGCGCAACAGCGGCGGGCGTCGAGGCCACACCTCGCCGCGCGTGGCGCCGCCGGTGCCTTTGTGCGCGCCGCTGGTCTGCGCGGGGCACCCGGAAGTGGCGGAGGGAGAGCGCGCGAGGTCTGGGCGAGGAGACTCTTTAATACGTGGCGCCCCGTGATATCCGAGCGTCCCTTCAGGTCAAGCCCCAACAAACCAGCCTCCTCCGCAGCCCGCAGCCCCCCAGCCGGCCTCGGGCCAACCGGTTGCTCTCTTCCTGGATTTATTTCGCCACATTACGCGATTTCCAGCTCTACTTTCACATTTAAATCCGGCTTGATTAACAATTCAGACTACATTCAGTCAACTCTGGATCACTTCAATTCAACTATTATTTCTGCCCAGACCGACTGCACGCGTTCATTCCAGCCACATCCAGGCTACTGGAACAGCAGCAACAAGGTTTGGGATGTTGGTGGGGGCCCGGTCAGCGTTGACAGGTGGGCCGGTAATTGTTCTCATTTGGATAGGCACAATGTTATCGAGCCCTGCAGCAGCAGCAGCAGCAGCAGAGAGGGGGGTGATGGTAGCTGTTTGACTGGGTCCTTTAGGAACAAGGGGAAGGAGAAGGGTGCGAAGGGTGGGGGAGATGAGCAGGGGAAGGGAGCTTACAAATGTAGTGCAGCCATTAACCTCGGTACCAGGGCCCACATAGGTTGTTGTAGATCTCCACTTTGTGCAGCAGGAAGGTGTAACCATGCCAGAATTAAGGATGCGAGAGAGAAGGGAAGGGGGAGTAATGACAGGGGAGAGGGAAATGATGGAAGAGGAGGAGGAGGGGTGATCGAAAGCAACAAACACATTAATTTATCTTATTATCCGGATAATTTGGCTTTTCCGATTCTGACTCTCATAAGCAGGGCTGGTAATAAGCCTCGGCAGGGGAAATCAGCGCCAGAATCCACAGGGCAGAGCCGGCGAGCCCAGGGAGACAGACGCGTGGTTCCCGGTGGCTGCTTTGGTTGTTTGGACAAAACAGAAATGGGGGATGGATATTTAGCCGCGTTTATGGTCCCTGAGGGAGGCATCGCTCAGAGGAATCCCCCCATCCAATTTACCCACAGCGTCAGC
This sequence comes from Betta splendens, assembly GCF_900634795.4. NCBI lineage: Eukaryota > Metazoa > Chordata > Actinopteri > Anabantiformes > Osphronemidae > Betta > Betta splendens. The sequence continues at coordinate 10,581,714 of NC_040887.2, read as the reverse complement.
ACCAGTGAGACGCCCGGTCAGCGTTTTGTGTCCAACAAACGCGCTCTTTCTGAAACTGCTTCAAAACGTCCTGGCACGCTGCTCAGCACACCCACTCCAAAACAAACAGGCGGTTATGGAGGAAGTGTAAAACTATCCCAACCGCCCCGTCTATCGGCTGGAAACGTTGAAGCAGCCGAGTCTGCCGGTGACTCAGGCTTCTTCTCGCCTGCTAAGAGTGTTGTGTCAGCCGCGTCTCGATCCGCTCACGCAATTAAACTTCTCGTCGATTCAGAGCACACCACAACTAAACACCTCTCGTTCCCCTCCGAAATTAACCAGACAGCATTGCATAATGACTCTCCACCTTCGCTGTCTGTGGGAGATGTGAGTTCGGCGCGACGGACTGCTCCCCTAGACCATGGTCGCGTGTTTGTGTGGAGCAAATTCAACACAAACAGTAATAACAACAACGACGAGCAGGGAGGCGAGGACATGCACGGATACAGCCGTGAGCCTGAAGTAGAGGAAAACCAGTGGCGTGGTCAGACCCAGCAGCAAGACTTATGGGAAAGCGCGCTAGAAAGTGTCCACACAGGATGCGCTGACAGCCTTTCCACTGACTGTTCAGCTTCCGAGCGGCGCAACCGTGCGCACACGCAATTAAAATCTAGTAAGCAAGTGCCACTGGAGCCGGAACGTGTCAGACAGTCACATATGCGGCAGATGGGGGCCGAGGGAGAAAGGGAGAGGGAAGGAGAGGGCCGAGAGGGGTCCGCTGATGCTGGGGGAGGAAAATTACAGGTGGGGGAGGGCGAGCCAGAGGCGCCACTGGTGGGAGGGAGAGAACCAGGAGGAGAGGAGGAAGAGGAGGAGAGGGAAGGGGGGATAACAAAGGCAAAGCAGGCAGCGGAAGGGAAGGGTCAGAATATGGGTAGTAGCACCACCATCGCACACCCTGATGGAGAGAGAGGGAAGAAAGAGAATGAGGCAGGGGAAATCCGTGAGGGGGGTCAGCGGGGGATGCAGGTGGAGGAGGAGGAGGAGGAGAGGCACAGTTCAAGGGGAGAGAGGAGCCTGGAACGACTAATAATAGCAGACGATGAAAGCTCACGGGGAGAAAGGGAGAGGAAGATTTTAATGGCGTGGCCTCGCTCTCGACGGGCAGCCAACAGGCACCCCCACTTCTCCCAGTATAACTACCAAGTACAGGTGGCCGAGAACCAGCCTCCTGGCACCTCAGTCATCGTCATGTCCGGCTCAGACCTTGACGCAGGCGACGCAGGCCGCCTGAGCTACACAATGGCCCCACTGATGAACAGCAGGTCATCGGACTATTTCCACATCCACCCAGACACGGGTCTCATCACCACCACTCAGGTGCTCGACAGGGAGCACATGGATCAGCATTACTTCCGAGTCACAGCAACTGATTACGGCTCCCCTCGCCTCTCTGGCACCACGATGGTAGCCATCACTGTATCGGACCGGAACGATCACTCCCCCATATTCGAGCAGACCGAGTACAGAGAGACAATCAGGGAGAACGTGGAGGAAGGATATCCCATCTTACAGCTGCGAGCAACAGACTCGGACTCCCCGTCCAACGCCAACATTCGCTACAGGTTCGTTGGTGACACGGCCGCAATGGCACGAGCAGCCTTTGAGATTGACCCACGGTCTGGGCTCATTACCACGCGTGGAGCCGTGGACCGGGAGACGAATGAGCACTACACGCTCCAAGTGGAGGCCAGCGACCAGGGGAAGGACCCGGGGCCGCGTTCCGCCACCGTCAAAGTCTTCATCACCGTTCTGGACGAAAACGACAACGTGCCGCAGTTCAGCGAGAAGCGCTACGTGGTGGCCGTGAAAGAGGACGTGCGGCCTCACTCGGAAATCCTCTGTGTGAGCGCCACAGACCGGGACAAGGACAGCAACGCTGCGGTCCACTACAACATCATCAGCGGCAACAGCCGCGGACAGTTTTCCATCGACAGCGTCACCGGTGAGATCCAAGTGGTGGCGCCGCTGGACTACGAGTCCGAACGGGAGTACACGCTGCGCGTTCGAGCGCAGGACAACGGCCGACCCCCTCTCTCCAACAACACCGGGATTGTCAGCGTACAGGTCACGGACGTCAACGATAACCCGCCAATCTTTGTCTCCACGCCCTTCCAGGCATCGGTGCTGGAGAGCGCTCCGGTCGGCAGTTCCATCCTCCACATCCAGGCCATTGATACGGACTCTGGCGATAATGCCCGCCTGGAGTACAGGTTAACTGGCACCAGCTCTGACACACCTTTTATTATCAACTCTGCCACAGGCTGGGTCACAGTCAAATCTATTCTTGACAGAGAGTCTGTAGAGCACTACTTCTTTGGTGTGGAGGCCAGGGATTACGGCATGCCCCCCCTCTCTGCTACAGCGAGCGTTACTATCACCGTGATGGATGTTAACGACAACCGCCCGGAGTTCCTCCAAAAGGAGTACTACAGCCGCCTGAACGAGGATGCTGCAGTGGGCACCAGTGTGGTGTCTGTTACAGCTGTGGACCGCGACGTCAACAGTGCCGTGACCTATCAGATAACGGGAGGGAACACTAGGAACCGCTTCGCCATCAGCACAGCAGGAGGGGCGGGGCTTCTCTCTCTAGCCCTTCCTCTGGATTACAAACAGGAGCGGCGCTACGTCCTGACCGTCACTGCCTCGGACCGGACGCTCCACGACACCTGCCAGGTGCACATCAACATCACGGACGCCAACACGCACCGGCCGGTGTTCCAGAGCGCCCACTACTCCGTCAGCGTGAACGAGGACCGGCCTCCTGGAAGCACAGTTGTAGTGATCAGTGCCACCGACGATGACGTGGGCGAAAACGCTCGAATCACCTACTTCCTCGAGGACAATATCCCACAGTTCCGCATCGACCCGGCCACAGGGGCTATAACACTCCAGGCAGAGCTCGACTATGAGGACCAGATGACCTACACCTTGGCTATAACCGCCAAGGACAACGGCATCCCACAGAAATCTGACACCACCTACGTTGAGGTGAACGTGAACGACGTGAACGATAATGCGCCTCAGTTTCTCAGCCCCAGATACCAGGGCACAGTCAGCGAAGACGCCCCTCCCTTCACCAGCGTCCTCCAGATCTCAGCCACCGACCGCGACGCCCACGCCAACGGCCGCGTTCAGTACACCTTCCAGAACGGCGAAGACGGCGATGGAGATTTTACCATCGAACCTACGTCCGGCATAGTGCGAACCGTCCGCCGCCTGGACCGCGAGAGCGTGCCGTTCTACGAGCTCACAGCCTACGCCGTAGACCGCGGTGTCCCCCCGCAGCGAACGCCCGTCCACATCCAGGTGACGGTTCTGGACGTCAACGACAATGCCCCCGTGTTCCCTGCTGACGACTTTGAGGTTCTAGTAAAGGAGAACAGCGCTGTAGGCTCTGTGGTAGCTCAGATCACAGCCACTGACCCGGACGAGGGTGCGAATGCTCAGATTATGTACCAGATCGTGGAGGGTAACATCCCTGAAATCTTCCAGATGGACATCTTCTCTGGGGAGCTCACGTCACTTATTGATCTCGACTATGAGGCCCGTAATGAATACGTCATCGTGGTCCAGGCCACCTCGGCGCCTCTAGTGAGCCGAGCCACCGTGCGCATCCGACTGGTGGACCAGAACGACAACCGGCCCACGCTGCAGGACTTTCAAATCATTTTCAACAACTTTGTGTCCAACCGGTCCAATAGTTTCCCCAGCGGGGTCATAGGGCGGGTTCCCGCCCACGATCCCGATGTGTCAGACAGGCTGTACTACACCATTGACAGAGGGAACGAGCTCCACCTGCTGCTCCTAAATCACACCAGTGGCGAGATTCGACTGAGCCGAAAACTGGATAACAACAGGCCCCTGGTGGCCCCCATGCTGATCACTGTCACGGGTAAGAGACCATGGAGGTGTGTGTGTGTGTGTGTGTGTGTGTGTGTGTGTGTGTGTGTGTGTGTGTGTGTGTGTGTGTGTGTGTGTGTGTGTGTGTGTGTGTGTGTGTTTTAACTCCTCTTTAGCTTGATTCACTGTAACAAATACTGTGAAGATAAGGAGTCAGACTGTACAGAGATTGGTGAGTCTCTGAGCACAGGAGGTGATAAGCTGCTGAGCTGGAACTGTTGCTTCTTTTGTTTGCTGTTTGGACTTGTCTGCTGGAACTGGGCTGCAACTGGGCTTTTTGGAACACTTTCAGCAAACTGTGTGAGACTATGACTAAGTGAGTGGGAGGGACATCTGTTACCAGTACCTGAGCTTTTGAAGGAGCCTCCTCATGGGAAGAATTGTGTGTGTATGATTTGTACTGTAGATGTAAGAAATATATAGCAGTTACTCCAGCATGAGGGTAAACAGTTGGGAGATGGATTCTTATCAGATTAACAGAAATATAAAGGCTGAAAGAGGTGAAAAAAATTGTTTACTTAATATTTGACACACAGAACAGTTGACAAAGACCTCGATTGACAAGTGTCAGAGTCCAGTTTGCAGCATCACAGGTGGAATAGATAACATATTTATTAATCCCCTTGGGGAAATTGTGTTTTCTGCACTGGACCCATGTGGGTATGGGTCAGCAGCCTCACACGGGGCGCTCGTGTAAAGTGTCTTGCTCAAGGACACACCTGGTGAGGTCACCTGGGTTGGAACTGGCGACCTTCTGCTTCTAGTATGGTTTATTACGGTTGCTGATATGAATGCTGAGTTTTTATAATGATCTATATAATGAAGCATGAGAATCAGTAGTTTGCTGCTAGTTTTTATTTGTGTTTTTACCATTTTGTTTATTTGTTTGCGTTTTCAAAACCCTTTATGGCGAAATGTCCTAAAAGCCTTTTTAAGCTTCTTTGCCTTCATTGATCAAAGCCTTAGGAAGCGAAGGAGAGCTCTATTGTTGCTTTGAAGGCCTGGTTAGCGTTGTATTTGTATTCTGTCAGAAAGCTCCAATGGAGCAAAGCCGCCTTGGGAGCATGTGTGACCTGCTACCCTATTTACACTGCTTTTATACCGGCTCACTGGTGACGACACGGGCTCATACATATTCATTCAGGTGTCATTTTGGATGAGTGCGGGAGACAGTGATTGAAGTAGTGGGCGAGCGAGGAGGAGAAGAAACCGATAGATGGCTGAATATAAATGAAAGGGTGAGTGTTGATGAAGAGCATTGATCCGATGACTGACAGTCGCAGTGAATTAAGTGAACGAGTGAATTAAAGATAAGTGAGACAACACCAGCAGGTGAGTGTGAGGGGAGCTGATTTAGTAAGTAAGGTGAGCGAGGGTCATCAGTTATTGAGGCCGGCGGTGAACGAGGACTCTCCCTAAACGTCCTCCATCTGCTTCCTGCGATGCGCCTTCGGGCGCGTGGAACTAGTCGAGTAGACCTTTTTTCCAATTTCCTTGCCGTTCCTCCGTCGCCGTGGAACCATCGCTCCCCCCGTTGCTCCAGGAGTTGACAGTTATGAGATTATAATGAAACAACAGCGAGCTGGAGTCGGGCTCGGAGCGAAGCTGTCACTTTCGTTGTGCGCTGCGCGTTATGTGCGACTGTACGCGAGCCTCCTCCTCCATCGCGCTCGTCCTCTTTCATCCTGCCAGTTCGCGGAGGGTTCGACGGACGGCTCAACCAGCTCTCCTGCCTTTGCGTTTCTCCCGCCGACTCCTCGCTCCTCCTTTCCCTTCGCTCCTTGTGTTTTAGCGTTGCAAATCTTCCCTGATTCGTGTTTGCACATTTGGTGTGTGTGCGTGCACGCGTGTTCCTACGCGATAAGTGTGTCTGTGTGCATGTGTGTTCTCTCAGGTGGCTCAGAGAGCTGCACTTGACTGTATTTGTATCTTCTGAATGAATAATATCTTCGCATGCCAGGGAGTGTTGGGACTACACTACTCCCTTCCGTTCTTTTCTGCCTGTCTTGCTTTCCTATTCACTCTTTCACACTTCATTCCTTGGTTCTCCTCTCTCTGTGATTTTAGCTGCTAGTGAATTTCGGGATAATTCTCTTGTTTGTGGTGCACTGAGCCTAAAGTCCGCGTCCGTGCTTGTGTTGCCAGCATTTACAGTAGGCGCGCACACAAATTTACACACGCCACAGTAGATTTGGGGTCTGAGGCGAGTGAAGGGCTTGGCCGGTACAGCTTGGCACCCAAAGCAGCATCCGCTCAAGGTGCCCTTGAGCAAAGCCACCCCTGACAATTCCAGTGGCCAGCAGCAAAGATTGTGAACTCCCAGATGTGAATGTGTGTAACAGACTGAATGTGGAGCAGAGCTTGGCTGAAATATGTGGCTAACCAGGAAAATGAAGGTCAAACAAAGGCGTTTTGTTAGAGTCACGTTGCTCCATTGGTTTTTTTCGCATGAAATATGTTGACACTGTAAGAATGAACAGTAATAAAATGTTGAGTGGATTTGATTTTTCCGTGTATGCATCGTTTCAATCCTCAGTCCCACTGTGGTCCCCGTTTGGCCCAACTTGGTGTAATGTTGAGTTAAACTTCACACTTGTGTTGTGGGAAGACCTCCGTGTATCTGCTGTGGGATGTGGAAGTCTAAGTAGCTAAACAGGATAACGATACAGTAGTAACTACTGTTTAACAGCCACTTTAAAAAAGACCGATCATATACTTTGAGCTTGAGCGCATCTGCTCGTAAAAGCCAGATGTTTCAGACTCCACACTCGTTTGCGGGAGTTCAGACACTGCTGTAGTGTAGACACGTCACTGTCTGTTTGCCTTGTTACTGAACCGTGTGCTGCTGGATGTGGATCAGTGACAATTACTGCACGTAAGAATCAGATGAGAAAAGATCAACGCCCTGGAACACACGTGCACAGAAGCAAACGGCTTGTCAGGCTCGGTTCCTAGTATTTGAATTCCTAACTATGCAGCACTTTAGTTTTGTGGAGCTCTACATAGTTAAAGCAGCTGACAGAACTCTATCTGGCTGCAGTTTCCAGCCCAGCCGGTCTCAGAAGTAAAGTTCGAGCCGAGACCCAAAGCTCACTTCACAAACCGCAGTGACCTACATATGCTGTACATCCTGTCCAGCCGGGACGGAGAAACCTACCAGCTCATTACAATCCATTTGCTGCACTCTGCACTTCTCCATCCTGCCCACCACTTTTCATGGGCTAAAGAGATCAGGCCAGGCTTAGGAGTCAGAGGTTGACGCAGCCTCTCTCGCTCTGCGGTGCAGGAGCCAGATGGCAGCTTTCTCCACTGGATACTGTCACGGTGACTCGTGACCTCAACAGGTTTGTGACAAGATGCCATCGTAGTGGAAGGTATTTCATATTTATAACCTGTAGGCACGTTAGCACGTTAGCAAGGAGTCAGAAATCTACTGCTAAGACTCATTTTTTATTTAGATGGAATCTGTTTTATTGGCACTCAGCTCTCACTTACTGTAAAATGCCGGCTTACTTTGCATTTATATAGTGGTTCAGATCCTCAGCTCGGAACAGTCCAGTCTTACTGTACATCTGGGATAATAATGGGGTTGGGGTGACAGGGTGTCTCCTGGCGCAGTTTGATAAACACAGCAGCATTATGCTCGGAGGAATGCGTCGGCAGTAAATGGACGAGTCGTCATGAGCTGAGATCACATTCATAGTCCCCGGTGAGAGATGAGCACTTAGTCTGGGCCTGAACGTGATTACCACACCTTTCCATGTCACCTACACACTTACTGAGCGGATCAACGTGTGAAATGTGTCCATCTAAAGTAGTTAATAGTGCTACGTTATTATACCGGGACAAAACATCTGTGAAATCAGATCCAGGGATTTTAAATAATAATAAACCTGTTTCTAACTAATGAGTTGCTCAGCATACGGCACAAACGTCCCCCCACTGCTCCTCTATATTCTGTCAGATAGTCATACTACATGCATACATACATACTTATCACTCAGTTGTATTATGCAGGGTGAATATGCTTTTGCCTCACACGTTTCTCCTCCATAATGTATCACAGCAACACGTTCAAAGTCTCGGCTGCACAAAGTTTCTTTACTAACCAACTTTAGGCTCAATCTGAGTAGGTGTGTAATAAATGTGTGATAACTCCCATTATTAGAATTAAAGCTACCGAGCATCACTTTTCAGCGGATCCTCTGCAGGTAAAGTTGATTTTAGCAGATAAATGAATAGATGTAACAGAGCGGACGAGCGATGGCCATGGGCCCGAGCGTCCTCGCAGCTGCAGATGGCGGCTCATAAATGGCCTTTTAATGATTTTGTTTTTTGAAGTCACCGCGCAGCCCTCCACGAAGATGAGGAAAGATCATTAAGAGACTTTCATGCTATGTTTAGCATTGCATCATCAATAAATCATTAGCACATTAGCCTAGCGCATTAACATGGTTACGATGAACAAAGAGGAGCACTGCAGAGAGAGCAGATGATCAGTCCTCTGGGGTCTGTGTCAGCCCTCAACATCTCTGCAAATTCAGGTATTCAGTCACATGCGAAACAAATTAAACTCAACTCAAGAAGTACTTCACTTTAGGTTTTCGTACGTTCAACAGATTTCCTCGTTTCGTTTGCTGCTTTTGCTCTTGACTTATTTTTCTGTGCTTTGCATTGAAACTCAATCTCCAGTTCCCGATGTTGGTTTTACGTGTTTCACCAGGGTTTACGTCTGAGTGATGGACGTACACAAGTGGGCATCACAGGAGTCTGCTCTGCAGCACGTAGTCGCATCACTGCCGCACCGTTACATCGCCCCGCAGGAGCAATTGTTTGGAAAATCTGAATTTGGGCGACAGACGGCCTGTACTTTGATAAGAGAGAAGACTACATGCACACACGGACAGCCTCTATGGCTGCAGTCACCTCAACATTTAGGGGGAATGTGAATAAAATTGTGTTTTTATTTTACACAGACCAGGCGGAGGTCTTTGTGCATCACCTGTGGAGAACAAGGTTCTGCTTTTTATTCCCACACAAAACTCAACTTTCCGTGTTTGTGTATTTGAGAAGGAACCGGTTTCTAGCAGCAACCACAACACAAAGGGATAGCGGATGATTGCTGCTGCTAAACGATGTCAGAGGTCAGAGTGGATTGTGTCACGCTGTGGATTTGTAAAACAGTTGTCTGCATGCGTTTGAATATGATGTGAGCTAAAAGTACATTGAGAGCTTTGTGCGATTTGGTGTCTGTGGAAGTTAAGTGCGTCTGGTTGAACGTGCGGGATTAGAGCTTGTGTAAAAGGGCGGTTTAAACCATTATGTTGCTGACTGTGTGTTGCTTTTATTAACTGTGGCGCGAATGGCCAGACCTCTGGGGTAGAGCGGCTTTAAAAAGCAAACGGCCCAGAAACCAGGCGTGGGGCCAGCGCCTTTGTTCTGTGCACATACGATTTGTGTCATTTGACACGTGAACGCTGGGTTTGTCCAACGTTCCACTCTGGCCGTTCTTACTGTCACCCCGCTCTCCGGCAGGCGTGATTTTCGGTCGACTACGCATCAGACGGCCCTATTGTGCGGTCTGTTGACTACTTCAAAGGATTCACGCGTGTTTATTGTGGCTTGATCCTGACCCGAGGCTCTGCGCTTCTTAGTCACGCAACGTTTTGAGAAATCAACCTGCTCACATATTTTATTTGGGGGATTTTGGAGGAGGGCGAACCCAGAGGGGACGGAGGAGGAGGCCAAACAAAGGGATGTGACAACACAGTGTGAAATGGGATTTAAGCCCATGTGATTGTAGAGGGTGAACTAATGGGCTGAGGGAGGACACCACAGCAGAGTTGAGACTAGTAGATGCAGCTTTGGTTCAGCGTAAATCCAATTTGACTGTTTTCAGTTACATGCTAGTTGTAACGTGTCTGCCTTATTTTCGTTTTAGCCTGTTAGCCTGAACCATGCAGGAACTGAAACCACTCATCTTGGTCTTTAACTCAAGTCTTTTATAGGAAGTGCAGCGTGTAAGGCTTAGGGCCGGAGCCCTCTGATGACCCCCTGCATCCCAGTTTCCCAGCACGAGTGAGCCGACAGGTCTCCATCAGGTGGACTTTGCAAAGTCTTTCCATTTTATTTTATTAGGTCACTTTAATGACTTTTCCATCACAAACCACTAGCAGTATCTCAAAATCTATTTCCATCTTCGTTAAAGGGAAATGCCCTGCTCTGCCGTTTGACCCGTTCTCCTGCATACCCCTTGTCTCCAAGTCTGTTTTTAGCCTCAGCTATCGTACGCTACTTTGCAGACTATTTCCGTGTGGATTTCCAAGAAGCGGGCACGGGATGCCGTGACATTCAAGAAGCTTTGAGTACGCTATTAGTCAGGCTACCTGTCTCCAAGAGATAGCGCTGAACTCCCTCAACTCTTTGAAATGCCTGTATAGCAACACGGCATTCTAGCGCCACTGCCCTCACGCAGCACATTGATGTTTATGCATCCACAGGACCTGGCTGGTGATTCCAGATCAGCGTGTTCACTCTTAAAGGCTTTATGCACGCCAGGCCCCGAGCTCCCCTCCCTCTCTGAAGCACGGACACACAAAGGGGGAAATATTGGCACAAAGCCCACAGGAGCTCGCAGACGCATCTATGAGTTGTTATTTACAAAATGTTTTGTTTTCCCGTGGTGCTGAAGATGCCAAAATAACCTTCCATTTGTGTGCTTTGGAGCATGGACGGTATGAATGTTTTATTGTTCTCATGCACGCTAAATCAGAAGGGCAAGGAGAAAGGCTGATGCATTAGTCATGACTTCCTGGCTTATTGGAAAGTTGTGATCACCTTTATAGTCCGATCTGATGGACCTACAGCAGCTACAGCCCATATTTAACTTTGTGTTTTATACATATGAACCACAATATATTGTCTTACAGTAAGTGACTGACATCCCAGAGTCTCGTAGACGTGAGAGAATTGATTTAGTCCAATTAATTCTACAGCACCTGATTTGTCCTATTCTCAGTATCTGTAATTATTTAATTCCCAACTTTAAGTGGAAGCAGTAATGTTTCAGTAATATGAACAAATTTGCTTAGCTAATGATGTTGTCTGTTTTTGTTGGACATCGTAAATCCCAAGTGGGAAAAGACCAGATGGGTGTTTTTTTTAGCAGCAGGAGGGAAGATGATACACAAAGATACATGGGAGGGTAAATCAAGGTTAGCTCGCTCTCCTTTGTTCTGTGTTTAGGCGAAACACAAAATTCCACATTTTTACTGGTTGTGCCTTAAAGTCACATTCGGTAAGAAATCAGCTTCTTGTAGAAATATGATTTCAGCAGCTGTTTGTTATTGAGTGTCTAAGAACACTGGTACACTTGTTAGTTGGATTCAACAAATGCAACATCTGTAGCTCCAGAGAAACAGGTGAATTAGACCTCGTCTGACAGTAGCTGTCAGTTTAGAGTCTTAATTGGCTAAATGGCCGTTTAGCATGAATTGTTCCTGATCTTTCCGCCAAAATGACTTTTGCACACGGGGCCATGAGTGAGGAGTGCTGTGCTGATGCACGCTGCTCAAATTAGCTGGACCGTGGCCACAAGCAGAAGCCAAATGAAGATATTTCCTGGTGCATGTGGTTGTGTGTCAGCTTAATTGTCAGGATTTAATAGTTGCTTGGAGCAGAGATGCCTCGGAGGCTTGGAAACAGCTACGACTGTCAGACAAACAAGCAGTGATGTGATTTTTATTTTCCAGCCTGTTCCCAAATATTTTGTCGAGGTTTTCGAATATCGTCGTCCCCCGCAGGCGACTGTAGGGGATTCTCACAGGTAAAACTCTTTAGTACGTCTGCCGAGGAATTCAAAGTGACAACAGTGGAGTCCAGGAGACCAACGTGTGCGTCAGCAGCGAAGAGGCCAATGCTGCAATGGTTGGATGGAAAGAGGAGCAAAAGAACGTCTTCCTGCAAAGACTCAGTGTCACAGCAAGTTGTGTTGTTGTTGTTTATTTATTCTCTTTGTAAATGAGGTATAACATGTTAATTAGTGAGCTTTGAGAGGTACCAGGCGAGCCGTTTCCTGCTGCTTCCAGTCTGTGCTAAGCTAATTGCCTGGTGGCACCAGCTTAACATTAAGTGAACTAAAATCTACATCAGCCCTCCAGCTTTCCCAGAAGATCAACATCACAGGAGCTGATCGTTATCGATCCGTGGAGCGCGCTTTAGCCGGGATGTTGCTCACGTGCATCCGTCTGCATGTTCACTGGATTATAATTAACATGAGCCTGTGAGGGCGCGTGGACGCCGGCGCTTGCACTCAGCAGATTATCCGGGTTTTTCCTGGATCCATGTGCGATTTGAATGACAATGGGAGCTCAGCATCGCTTACAGTAGCTCTGAGTTTCTGGCTCTATAGGGACGATGTAGAGGCTGGCGTTGAGCCCCAGATGATGAGGTGACGTCTTAACTCCATTTATCTGATCTCATTGAAGACTTTTCTGATGATTTTTGTGGGATCGTTCTTCCTCTGTTCCGACACAATGCCACTCCTCCCTCTGGCTGTTCATTTATTACCGTGTGTGTGTGTGGGGGGGGTGCGCGTATGCGCGTGTGTGCGTGTGTGTGTGAGGTCAATGGGGAGTGAGGCTCCTCATAATCCGGTAATCAACCCAGCTGCCACCGACCCAACCCCCAACGCTCCACACCTCTTTTCCCTTCCCTTCTTTTCGCATTCTCTCATTCTCCTACTATTCATGCCTGTTTTTCATCCTTCTTTTTTCCCGTCTCAATGATTCTGTTTTCATATTTTTTCTTAACATTCTATTTCTGTGCTCTTTCCTGGCTGCCATAGAAAAAGTGAGCCAGCGTCAATACTGAATCAATTATTTACAGTAATGCCTCAATATTAACGCACTGATTTCACTGTGACCACGTCAGGTTAGTGGCCTGAGGATCATCACTTTGCTATAATAAACTCCTCATTCATCCTCACTCACGTCTCCTTCTCACAGTTTTTTCCTGTATTACCAGGCCTCTCTCACCCCTCACCCTCCATCCTGCTTCTCCTCTGGCTCAGTCTTTGTGTGAACCGCTTGCTCCTTTTGCATCAGGCCCCCTCGTGTATTGCATTCTCTCTACCCGCCTTATCTTGCACCCGGTCCCACCTTCACAATGCCTCAGTGTCGCAGCAGAAAATTGCCTCCTCATGCTGGTCTGGATCGTGGTTTTTCTATTTCTTACAGCGTTTTAGCCACGTTCTCCACCAAATGGCTTCACAAAGCACAACACAATTGATCCCCCCTGTGCTGTGTTGAATTAATAACTAGCTCTAAATGTGAGGAATTACAGTAGTGCGAGATAAGATGTTTCCTCAGAGGGAGCATTGCTTATATCCTTCTATCCATTTCTGTTTCGCCACAGAGCTTAAAACCCTCCTCCAAATACTGCAAACGTACCAAATGTACATAAAGTATCACTATGGTGTCTTTCTCCAGCCCTCCTCTGAACACACACTTACCCACCACGCCTCCCCCCCCTCCTTCTCCTGCAGATGGCGTCCACAGCATCTCGGCCCAGTGCGTCCTCCGCGTCCTCATCATCACCGAGGACATGCTGGGCAGCAGCGTCACCGTCCGTCTGCAGAACATGTCCCAGGAGCACTTCCTGTCGCCGCTGCTCAGCAACTTCCTGGAGGGCGTCTCGGCAGTGCTCTCTGTGCCCGTCGAGGACGTCTTCATCTTCAACATCCAGCCGGACTTGGACGCGGCACCGGGAGGGATCCTGAACGTCAGCTTCTCCGCCGCTTTGCCCGGTGGACACTTCTTCCCCTCCGAGGCCCTGGAGGAGCAGCTGTACCTGAACCGCTTGCGGCTGACGTCGCTGACGCAGATGGAGGTAGGTTTTAAAAAGCCAAGGGGAGTCTCAGGTTTAACTAGTCTTTAGCCGTGTCATGGTTGTTTGATGTAAACAGACACATCCACGCATTAGCACCACAGCCTCGGACTGTATCTACAAATAGAACAAGGTTACTGTAAAGGTGAATTGAAAAAGAAAGATTCATGAAGGTGGAACAGCAGTGACCAATGATACATGGTTTAAGGTGAGCGTGTGTGACTGTATCTCACTGCGACAGACGACACAATCTGGTGAAAATGCCTGACCCTGTGGCCTCGCATGAGCAAACAGATAAAACTGAGGCAACCTTGCATGGACCCTTTAATACATTGTGAGCGGGTGGATGTTGTTTCCGCGGTGACGCCGCCTCCTCCGTCGCTCCAGGTCCTCCCCTTCGACGATAACGTGTGCCTGCGCGAGCCCTGTCAGAACTACATGAAGTGCATCTCGGTGCTGCGCTTCAACAGCTCCGCCCCCTTCATCTCCTCGCCCTCCATCTTGTTCCGGCCCATCCACCCCATCGCGGGCCTGCGCTGCCGCTGCCCGCTGGGCTTCACGGGCGACTACTGCGAGACCGAGATCAACTTGTGCTACTCCAACCCCTGCTTGAACGGAGGCGTGTGCGCCCGCAGAGAGGGGGGCTACACCTGCATCTGCCGTGAAGACTACACTGGTGAGTAGTGACACTGAGAAAGCGTCAGGAGAGTCCGATTAGGTTGTGAGAACCTGCCAGAAGACGTCAGGACAGATAAATTGTTTGCTGTTTAGACATTCAGTGTAATTGCGATCATGCTGAGAAAATATAAGCTTAAAAAACAACTGAACAATGTGGGATCAATGTTTTTACTGGAGCTCAATTTTTAGTGTTTTTCATTTAATTTGACCAAATCAAACATCTATTCTATAGTTTTAGATTCATCCCAGCAGGCATTTTAATGTTGAATCAACATCATGATTATGGTTGAATGACCACTGGATTAGGTGTTGATTTAGGAAAAGTGAATCAACATTGATTCAGTGGCTTGCTGTTAACATTGCATAGCAATAAACGTTTCAACATTAAAGTACATCAATGTGACAACAATAGTCGACATTTCAACCGTATTTTAACATTGAAGGTCGATTGTGTGCTGCTGAGAAGTTAATTTCCAATAAAAAACGAAACGTATTTACTGTATGCTGCCTTATATAGATATATATTACGAGAGTCTGAGCTTCAGCTCACGTGTCTCTTTTCACTTTGTATTTGAATCCCAAAGGACCTGCATCACGGCCTTCTATTCCTGGCTAGAAATCCTCCTTCTTTAAGACTTTCTTATTACTTTAATACTTTCAGTTTGAGCTGCGTCTCAGCTGGGAAATAAACCCCTATTTTCACACAGTGCATGTAAAAACAACAGCTGCTCTTTATTATCTCATTGTTTGCCAATGTAAAGCTTTACATCCAGGAGGCTATTGTGGATTGATGCAGTTTAAGAAAAACGCACAATACAGTGTTTGATATATCTGAATGTACTTGACTCAAGCATTATAGGGTTTAATTACGTTTAGATGTTGCCTGACAAACAAAAAGTAAGCAGTAACCTCTGTACCGGTGATTTATTGGACAGGATGGGGTGCTGTATGTTAATGTGCTTGTTGTGCAGCCTAACTGTGCCTTTGCGCTGGTAAACTGAAAGTGACTGAGCCCCTTTGTTCGTGTCCCACATTGACTTCCTTTTTGATCTGCACTGTTTTCATTCATGTTGAGCTGAACAACATGAAAACGCACTCTCTGCCTCCTGGGGGATCTTCCTCCTCCTCTCTCTACTGTACACACACACACACACACACACACACACACACACACACACACACACACACACACACACACACACACACACACACATCTACTGTACTGCTGCCACCACAAACCCCTTACTCTTTTTTACTCTCGTCAAGCTAATTTGTCCGCCCTCAGACACACAGACACAGCCTCACACTTCTTGTTACCTTTCCCAGCACACAAGGCTCACTTCTCCCTCTCTCCTGCTACTTCTTACAGCCACATTGCTTCAATCCTGAGCCACTGAGTTGATGTAGGAGAGGATAGATCCCCCGAATGCCAGTGTGAGTGCGTCTGTGTCTGGAGGATATTTCACATATCCTTTTATTTCAAATCAAAAGCGAGCTGAGGGAGTGAAGCAACACTTTCCTTTCATGAGAGAGACAGAGTGGTTTCCAAACTCCCACCAAGGCAGACAGAAAAGGAGATAAAGATGGGGTGGGAGGAAAAAGAGCAAGGGGAGGAATTGAAGAAGAAAGACAGAATAAGTGGGAAAGAGAATGAAGAGAGTACGATGGAAGAAAAAGGAGGGAGTCACAAAGTCTGATAATAATAGAAAGATGAAGTAAGAAGGAAAAATAGGAATGTGAGGAGGAAATAAAATCAAAAGGAGCAGGAATAAAGCTCATCATAGAGAATTTGCCTCATCCTTTTGGCTTTTAGGCGAAAAGGCTGCTGGAGTTTATCTGTGCGAGCCTGTTAGATGTTGTATTCTGCTGTGCACATGTCATAATTTCCACTGTTCCCACTGTTTGATAGTGAGCTTATTGGATCCATCTCGTGCAGCGTGACATGCAGTGAACCTACAAGATTGCTGTTATCAACGGATGCGTAGGGGCCTTAGGGTCAAATACACAAAGGGCAAGAGGAGAATAATAGATAATTGTTGGCTAAAAGGAAAGCGGCAGAAAAAGATTGGAAGGCAGGAGAGGGAGGAGAGAGAAACCGGCACGGAAGGGTGGGAATGTCAGCGCGAGAGACGGGAGAGGCAAATGGATTCGGAGAGATTGATAGGGAAGGAAAGCTGCAGGGGAGCAGCGACAGAGACGGATGGAGGATGAGAGGTGAGCGTACGGAGACGGAAGTCAGATGGTTCTGCGTGATTTGGGCTGCGCTCTTCCCGCGTAGGCGTCGGGTGTTGCCGTGTCTTGTCAGCGCCCCGGGGCTACAGGGAGGAAACGGGATCGGAATAAAGAGGGTCCAATTGATTCTGCAACACAGGCAGAGAAATCTCCCCAAGCCAAGTTCGCTGCTGCTCCTGATTCATTGTTTTCAAATTCTCCATCCGAACCTGCCTCCCTTCAACCCCTCATACGCGCTTTGCGCCTTTGAATCGCTTTTCCCTGAAACCATATGGTAGGTTTTCAACTGAGAGCAGAAACTTTATCTTTATTCCAGGAGAAATATTTTAAAAAATGTAAACAGTAGCTTCCAGGAACCCGATTGTAAAACTACAGACGTTTCCTCAAGTTAAGCCTTATTCAGACAGGATTAACATTACAGGGAAACGTAGGGGATAAACTAGTTCTTTTCTCTGTGTTAATTTACTTCATTGTTCCAACTATATGGTCTGTTGTAGACGTGGATTCGGCAGAACAAAGCCAGAACAGAAAGCCAAATCCTCCCCAGGGAGCGGCTGAGGGGAAGGAAAGATACTGAAGTCATGTGTCAGTCACATTATAGCTCATACACCAGTATCATGACTCACATTTCCTGGAGGTATTGTTACAGTATCATTTTAAATGTCACAGGAAGAAGACATCACAACCAAGCGATGAACTTCATTTTCTCCTTCGTCACGTTCATCTGTAAATGCGCCTGTTTGCTGATGTCATGCTTTCGTCCATGAGATTAGCCAAAATATTTTTCACCTAACCCATTTTAAACCAAAACATTTCCATTTATTAATCTCTGTGGAGGCGGTGACTACTGACCCACTTCTGTGCTCCAGGCTGGATTAGAGTCACTGACCAGTGAAGGTAATATTAAAATAATCACACTTTGCTGAAAATCATCAGTTGTGCCCATGGAAAATGCTCACAGTTCAACTCTCTGTAAACACTATTCAGAAACTTCACCTCCCCCCACAGTCTGAGACACACGCAGGTAAAGTCAATAGAACTGTGTGTAAACCACACAGACAGCCCCCGGGTGAGTGAGGCTTGACATCTGCTGGAGAGGTCTGCCGCTGCTTTCTACCCTAAAGATGGTAAATCCTGCCGTGTAAAGAGGTTAACACTGCTGTTATAGAGCCAGCCCCACAGACATGGTGCTGAGAAAACCATGGGAAACTGCCGCAGCAGGCGTCAGTAGACTATAGCGAACACTCAGCACTGGTCCAGGAAGTTATCAGGTACATGAACCATAGAGAAAACATCCTGGGACCCTGAAAAGAAACTGCTCATTTCTATGCACAAATAACAACATTGTTGCTTTTGTCAAAGAATTTAGTTTTGATCATTTCTTATGTCCAGACATTGGTCTCCAAAAGCAGAATTAGGTTAGAATGCATTTCAACCCAGTGATGTTCTCTTCCAAATCGGTCCTCTGAAATAAATCTATAATCTGCATTAAGGCAATTAGCTGCATTCCCTGTGAAATCCAGCTGTACTGCAAACAGTAAAATGTGCTTTCAGGCTGATGTTCCCATTAACACACTTTATACCATTAGATTGTGCTAAACTATGCTTTAATCTGGGGGCTGTACATTTTTTTATGCATAATTAGATTCTCCCCCTGTAGATAACAGACCCCTTTATTTCTAGGGCACCTCACTTCAGAGTAAATCTGCAGCGGGGAAGTTGTAGTACGACCTCCTGCTGGCACAGCAGACAGCCCCTGCTCTGCTTTACTCACAAAGAATTTCATAGCTCTACCCTCTAGTGCTTATTT
This sequence comes from Betta splendens, assembly GCF_900634795.4. Lineage (NCBI taxonomy): Eukaryota > Metazoa > Chordata > Actinopteri > Anabantiformes > Osphronemidae > Betta > Betta splendens. Next base: position 10,563,167 of record NC_040887.2, on the reverse strand, counting down.
TACTGAAAACGTGCTAGGCTGGCATCACTGACTGAGTGTGCAACAGCCACTAAGCCTGAAATCAAGCTCCGTGCTATGAGGCAAACAGCATGGGACACCGTGGAGGGTACGTCTCAGAGCTGAGACTAAATCCGTTTGTGAGAAGATGCAATAGGAAATGATAGGAAGAAATTAAATCTCTTAGTCACGGAGAGGTGATGTGTGTTTTACACCAAGGGAAGCTGAGAAACAGAAGAAGTGTGGTAGGCGGGGACGCAATTCGTTTCGGATGTGATGAAGCAGATATGCATGGGGGACTGGGAAATTTAATCCACCAGATAGCAAGAGTAAACAGATCACACACAGAGCAAACCCTCTGAAAGCGTATGAGTCCGTGTGTATGGTTGGCTCAGAATCATCACCTTACACATCAGGCTTAATGGCAGGACCTGTTTGTGGGAAGAGAAATGCTGAGGCCATTATGGCTCCGCAAAGCAGCAGAGAGGAAACAATAAAGTACATGAACTACGATTTGATGCCAGAACTGAAATCTGACCTGTCGATCTTCCAATTTGCAGGTTTGTCTCCCAGTGGAACTGGCCCCAGGAGTCCTTGATAAAGTGCAGAGAATGCTCCGCTTGTTTAACATATGTCCAGTGGCAGAGCTAATTATTAATCTGGCCCAATTATGTACTTGGCAACTTACAAGTCCCCAATGAAATCAAGAAAATGTGTTTTAAAGCTTAAAGACGAAAAATAGGGAAATTGCTGTGACACACACACATTAATATTACACTTAAAAGCGAAGATGAGCCTCTGGGGGATGAGATGGTGTCAGTTTTGAGTAAGAAAAAAAAAGATGCAGCGACATTTGCAAAAAGGAATGAAGGTCATGAGAGTTTGAGGATGAGGAGCCGGGGTGAAATGATGAGGAGAGGAAAAGGGTGGAAGATAACACCAGGCTGGATGGGTGAGGGTGGAGGGGAGACAGCGACAGAGGGGGAGAGAAAATAGCATGGGCCGAAGTCTGAGTGAGGTCATTAATAGAATGAATAAATGCGCTTGTGTGTCTAGGAATGAGACCAAATTAACTGGGGAAACAGTGACAGAGAATAAAGTGTGTGTAAGTAAGACTAAATGACTTTGGGGAAATTAAAAGATAGTGAAGTGTTGGTGGTGGATGTGTGTGAGACCGAGGGGGGCTAGCAAGCAGGACGACGAATAAATTACTCTGTGGAGAGTGGGAGATAAAAGATAAATGGAGCAATCAGCTGGAGCTCTGAGACCGTTTAGTTTCCAGGATGAGGCTTGGATAGAGCAGAGAAAAACAAGGGTAGAGACCTGAAGTCGGCAGTTTATGAATAAAATATACAATGTGTAAATGTGCATATTATATGGAACTGTAGGTGATATGATTAGTTGGCTTGAGAGGTAAATAAAAGCAGTGTGAGAGGAGAGGAAAAACAAGTTCATGGTTTTAAGTAATCAGAATAACTTGGAAAAGTAAAACAAACAAGTACGAGGATTGTGAAGGAGGAAACGGGCAAAAGAGCAAAGCGAGCAAAAAGGTCTTTGAGGTAGAAAGAAAAGCAACCAGTGAATGGCAGCAGCTAAAAATAATAGGAAACATGGAGGAAGAATATGAGTGTAGTGTAAAAAAGTTAAGGTCAATATAGATAAAAGCTCTAAAACTATATATCTCCTGAATTAAATGTAAAATGAGTTGATGACAGAGGAGCAAAACATTTGTACAGGAAGAAATGGCAACATCACTGAATCCGATTTCTGAGTCATATTCCTTCCCAAAACTTAAAATCACAAGCCGCCCTGAAGGCACCAACTACTTGTAGGGCTGCACAGAAGGAGCGAGAGATGCGAGACAAGAGGAAGAAGAGGGAGCGTAGCGTCCCCCGGGGATGTACCATGTGTTGCGTTGGAGGAGTGGGGGCAACGAGGTGGGGAGGAGCAAACTAAGATGCCGGGGGAGACTGGAGAACACTGGCTTTGATGAATAAAACATCTGCATGAATGAAGGAGGGGTGAATGCATTAAGCCGGGAGGAGAGAAAGAAATGGAGAGGAGTGATGGAGGAGGAAGGAAGCGCCAAGTGTGGGGCGTTTTATACATGATGATGGAGGGAGGATGGAAATAGGAGGAAGGAACGAGGAGAGGAAACGAGGAGAAGTGAGCCAGGCTGAGATGGTGTAGATTAAACGACGGCGTCTCAAATAAAGGCGCTTGGTGCGTTCAGGGTCCGTAGCAAGCGCTTAATGAGCACGTGTGCACTCGTCTTTGTTTGACCGCGCGCGTGTGCGCCGGCTCATTAAAAAGCAGCCGCGTGTGCACGTGCAGCCGCTTGTTTAGCACGGTAATTGTTGGACCGGCGTGTCCGCGTGTCGGAGTCTGGGCGGCGAGCGGCGCCGGTTTCCTGTCGCCTCCGCGCCACCTGGACGGGAGGCGGGATGAAAAGACGACGGTTGAGTCGGTGACGGAGCGATAACGTTTGCTTCACTTCCTCTAATTATTGTCGGACTGTGTGTGCGTGTTGTTTTTTTTTTGTTTGAACTTTAACTTCCTGCACGTGCACGCATAGGCGTGTCATCTGTCAACCTGCTCATCATGCGTGCGCATAATAAAATTGTGTTTGTAGTGTGTGTGTGTGTGTGTGTGTGTGTGTGTCACCACACGCATAATTCATGAGCATTAATGTCTATTTATTTATTTTAATATTAATGAGAATGTCTGCACGGTCGAGTGGGTGCAAGAGACAAAAGGCAGGCGATCTGTGCATTGTGTGTGTGCGTGTTATTTAATTGGGTCCCTGTGCACTTACACAGCAGTATATGTTTAATGTGAGAGGGCAGCGAGGATGAGAGGAAACTGAACAAGGACGGACAGATGTGATCATTCAGATGTCCTTGGGCGACTGTTAGCCGAGCTCAGTGAGTGAGCGAGTGAGCGGGTGAGTGAGTGAGTGAGCGGGTGAGTGTGTGTCTGTTGAGCTGGGAGATGTCAGCTGCCCATTGTCTTGAAGTGTGAGCTGGCGAGCAGGACGGACAAACGAATAAACTGAGTGGAGATAATGAGATTCAGGAAGTAGTGGGGGGGTCTGAGTCACACGTGTGCGCTGCTGGACATATCGGAGGTTGACTGCTTTTACAGTAGTCGTGGCAGCTTTTGCTCCTCACGTGGAGGAGGTTGAAGCAAAGGATGAGCGACTTTCCACTCGTTCCATTGTGGTTTTTGAATTTGGGTCTTACATTAGGGCCAACAGAGGATCTGTGTGAGTATGGTTTTCCACACACGCGGGGTCTCTTTATTATTCTCACCTGGAGCGTTTGAGCGGTACAGTACGACTGGGTTGAACAGGTCGGGAGAATGCATGACGATGGACCCCATGGGATCAGACCACGAGGGTCCAGCCCTTTTTGCTTCTAATTTACATGGTCCAGGATCATCCGTTCGATCTTGAAGCTGCTCGGCGACACGCAGGACTGGCGGTTTAATGGTTCGGGTCAGACTCGGGTCGAATTCGGGGTCAGACGCTGAATGTGCTGCTCAAGGTTGAGCAACGGGCCCGTGAGCGTATTCTCGGCACCGCCTGAGCCGGCGCGTGCTCGTGGGGCCGTCAGCGGGTTTTTAAGTGGGTCCTGGAGGAGCCGCGTGTCCCGGGGCCGGCTGCAGCTGCTTTCTGGTTGCGCCGAGGCCACCGGGTGTTTGCGTCCGTGTGCGCCGCATATCACACGATGCGCGTCTGGCCGCGCTCAAGGAAAAGGTGAAAACCAAAATCTCGTCCACCCACGCGCGTCTTTTATGAGGCGCTGCGTGGGCGTTTCTGCTTCCCCAGACGCCCCGGACCGGCGCCTGTTTGACTGGTGGCCAAATCCGCCTTTATTCTGGTCTCTAGGTTTGTTTGTGTTGGCTTTTCGTCTCCCACGCACTTATAAAAAAAGTCCGAGTCCCTCTTTCTCCTGCAAGCGTACCGTTGAAAGCACCGTATCGCACTGTACGTTATGTGTTATTCATTGGGAGGACGATAAAGGTTGGTCCTCGGCAGGTTAACGGTGGCCTCGACCCCGGCTCCCCGGGAATCGGCGCCCAGCTGCTTCCTCTGTCTAATCAAGAACTCATTTACATCCCAAGCGTCGGGCAAATCCAGTTCACAGCTTGACAGAAACGCAGACCTGTCCTGCAGAACGCCTGATAAGCTGTTGACGGGGAGGAAACTCCGGCTTCACACGTTGGGGGGAGCAGGGATTTCAAGAACCTCGTGTGAAGTGGCCTCCATCCGAAACCAACAGAAGGCTCTCAAGTGATACAGCTCAACCTTTCAAAGCGTAATAAAGGTCCTCGAGCAGCAGTGGCTGAGAAGAGCTGATTGCGTTCTGTACACAGTACATGTATTATTTATGCTATTAGTTCCTATGAGCGTCAACTTCCTGGACGTTTCTTATGTTTCGCTTCCACAGGCGACCGCTGCGAGTTCGACCGGCGCCAGGGCCGCTGCGTTCCCGGCGTGTGCCGGAACGGCGGCACCTGCCGCGAGCTCTCCGGTGGCGGCTTCCGCTGCGAGTGTCCGGCCGGCGGCTACGAGCGCCCGTACTGCACCGTCACCGCCCGCTCCTTCCCGCCCAAGTCCTTCGCCATGTTCCGGGGCCTCCGGCAGAGATTCCACCTCTCCATCTCATTAACGTGAGTAGAGCGATTTCTGAGCGCTTGGAAAGCTCGATATTCCTAAATGCACTTTCCATCTCCAAGTCTCCACGTATTGATATTTTTGTTTAGTTTTTGTTGCATCTCTTCTCTCCTTCCCCTCGTACAGCAGACGTCCCTCCTCATCCAGCCCCACTCAGGCATAGATCCATAGCCGCTCCTCTTTATGCCCTGATTATATTCTCTCTCTTTGCTTTAATCTATTTACTTCATCTCCGTCTCAGAAATCGATCCCGTTAGACATGACTCCCCTCTCAGCTTCGTTCCACCTCTCTCTCCAATCAAAAGTGAGGTTTCTCCTTTCACTCGCCTTTCAGCAGGTCTCTGTAACATCTCATTTCCTTCTCTCTGCTCATGTTTCACCTTGTTCCTCTTGTTTTGTTCTATTTTATAGAAGGGATGTATTTGTGTTGCCTGTTTCAACTTAAACCTTGGCTCCAACTCTCCCTCTAGTTTTTTACGGTGTCCTTTGTCTTGCTCACTCTTCTCTTGGGATACAGAGCGGTTGTTCATTGGACATCTGAAGTGGTCCTTGAGCCTGATCATGGAGTCTTATGGAATGGTTGCCATGGGTGATGTCAACTTACTGCATGATGGTTGCTAAGGTTACATTACCCTTGGGATATCAGATCTTGCGGTCATGGCCTTTTGGCCAAATGGACTTATTAATAAGTAAATGCGCCATGTGTCCTGTTGGTCTGTGACGCCCAGTTGTGTAGAGGCGATTGTATTTACCGTAAGTCATGGAATGAACTCTAATCTGTGTAGCTTCCACTGGGATTTGTTTGTTGAAGAGAAAGTCTCTCTGTGTTTAGAAGGGATGGACATTTTGTGCAAACTGAGTGAGTCCTTGTTGTTTTCAAGCCATTTCAAGGCAGAACTGTTGTTGGTCTCTTCTTTCACCTGCTCCACATGATATCTCATATCAGCCGTCATCTTTAAGATCGACTGGAGTGATATAGTTTTGTGTTTAGGTTTAAGACCAGGTACTGTATATGTGAGTATGAATACAGAGTAGACATAATGTTTTGTTTTTGATCAAGCTGTGCAAACAAGGTAGCCTTGACCTCAGCAGGTCTCCTTGACATTGCTATGGAAACTATTCATTCCACTCTGATTACAAACATAGTAAAACACTGCTTCTAACAGCAGTCTGAGCAGCTTTAAGGAATGTAAGTGTGGAGAACTATAGTGTTTGAATGTCATTTGTATTCTATATTATCTGTCTTTTAATGAATGAAATCTGAGTTTCTGCAATTACATTTTAAACAACCCAAAGGCTCAGAATCTGAGTATTTAATACAATATTGCCATTCCAGTGTAAAACAATATGGTGTAATACTCATATTTTGTAGTGTTTTCAATAAGAACCTTTCTAACGATATTGAATTTCTGTGCATTGTCTAGTTTTGCTACCATGGAGAGCAACGGACTCCTCCTCTATAACGGACGCTTCAATGAAAAACACGACTTCATCGCTTTGGAGATCCAGGAAGGACAAGTGGTCTTCAAATATTCCACAGGTGACCACTGACCGATACAGCATTAGTTCCGCTTCTCCCAGTGGCTGTGTTGTGTTTCTGATGCCAACATCCTCCCTGCAGGTGAGTCGTCCACTCAGGTGAGTCCCTTCCTGCCTGGCGGCGTGAGCGATGGAAACTGGCACACGGTTCACATCCACTACTACAACAAGGTGAGGCCACGTCTCCGATCAGCTCCTTTGCCCACTGTTATACGTCTGCGGATTAGTTTAACGTCGGGGTTCTGCGAGTGCATTTATTCACTCATATTGGCCACGTCGCCTTTAATTTTCTTCGTGTTCTTCCATCTTCCTCAGCCAGCTACACGCTATGTGAGTATGAGTGTGTCAGGGTGCACCTACACTTCCTCCTCCCCTTCTTTCTTTCTATTCCTGCTCCTCACCCGACAGTAAGCGAGGCGTGAGTGTGCGTCTGCTGTTACTCCCCGTGTACAGCGTCTGCTTCTTGTCGTACTAACTCAATTCTCCCCTTTCCCCTCTAACAAGCTCCACAGTAGCCCCGTAGATCCTGGCGCCGCCCGATCCCGCTGCCCGGTGCATGTTTTCTGGCCTCGCAGCGCCTTCCTGCTCCGTCTCCTCAGACTCCGCTCAACCTTGTGTGCTTGTGTTTCCAGCCCAAGCGCAGCATGAGCGGCGAGGCCCAGGGTCCGTCGGATGAAAAGATCGCCGTGGTGAGCGTGGACGACTGCGACACGGCCTTGTCGCTGCGCTTCGGGCTGCAGCTCGGGAATTATAGCTGCGCCGCGCAGGGCAAGCAGACCAGCAGCAAGAAGTGAGTGGGTCGTGCTCTTTTTTTATTTTTACATGTGTTTGTTGAAGTGGATATAGCTCATTTCATCTGTTTAGATAAGGTAATGGTTTTAGGATTCCACCAGTGTCAGATTGGCTTAAAGCAGCTTAAAACATTGGCCGTTGTGCAGTGAAAAGCAGCTGTAACACACGATTTAATGCACATTTACGCAGCGTAATCTGTTCAAATGCTGCTAAACCTTTAGCGGTGACAGGCGCTGTTTTTCCGTGGGAGGGATTTTCGGGGGATGTCAGATCAGGGTGATGAGGTGACGGTGGGGGGGAATCCTCAGACGTCTAATGAGGCTCGGCTGCGCCGCGTCTTCGCGCTGCTTCACGTCTGTCTGTGTCTGTGTCTCCGTCTCGTTAACGCTCTTTCCCTTTCATCGCTCGTCTCGCGATCAAACCGTTGGAATGGGCGCCTCTGGACGTGCCGCTTCGCCTCAGAGCGTCTGTTCCGCTTAACCTTGCCGGAGTTCCGTCCACTAAACCTGAGCCGAAGATGTGGACGGCACGAAACGGCGGCCTGTCATGGTGTCGATGTGGGGCCTCGTCTGTTGAAGCTGTAATCACGGTGCCTGTGTTCTGTCAGGCTGAGAGGAGACGAGGCCGATCAAAGACTAAAGCATCAACGCCCTCCTTCTCCCGTTCTCCACTAGCGCCTCGCCCTCCTTCTACTCAGCCTCGCCGTCCTCTCCTGATCGCGCTCCTTGTTGATATTTGCCGTAACTTGCGCTTAATCTCTTGTTTGTCCGGCTCAGATGCCTCCTCTCGACGCGTCTCACACCCGCCGTGTGTGAGTGGAGGCGCTGTCAGGGCGACAACGTGACGGCTCCCGCGTCTTTGTCTCTCAGCTGTTATTTGCTGTCCCCGTCGCTCTCGTCAGACGCCTTTGTGCTCACTCTCTCTTGATAATTGCTGTAACTCACACTTAATCTCCTGTTTGTTCATCTGCTTCTTCGTCTGCCTCCACGTGTCCCCTTTGTCATTGCTGTATTTCCCTGTTTTTCATCTCTATCTCGTCCCCTAACAGTCGCTGCAGCCTTCTGTCTCCTTTCCTCTCCTGCCTGTCATCTATCTTTTACCTCTGCTCTTCTGTTATTTGCTGTAACTCCCATTTAATCTTCTATTTCTTCATATTTTATTCTGGCGTTTTCAATTTTACACCCAGGAACATCATTTCCTTTCTCCCTAAACCCCTCTATTATTCTCTGATTCCTGTTTCTTTGACATTTACCTTCCGTGACACATTTAATCTCTGGGTTTTTTTAATCCCTGCGCCTCTCTCATACCATCTTTTCATGTTTTCCCCTTTCTTGTACCCCTTCCTTCATCCCTTTCAGGATAATCCTCCTTCTCTTGCTACCTCCTTCCTCTCCTTCAGCATCTTATTTACTCTACTTGTTTCAGGTCTCTGGATCTGACTGGCCCCTTGTTTCTGGGTGGAGTTCCCAACGTACCAGACAACTTCCCGTTTGGCACCAGAGAGTTTATCGGTTGTATGAAGGAGCTGCACATTGACAGCAAGCCGCTGGACCTGGCTGGATTTATTGCTAATAATGGAACCATCCCAGGTTAGCACTACTTCAGTGATGACACACTTCTAATGTCTAACCACAGGCCATAGATACAATATGAACACAAATAAAGGCTATTAGAGTCTGTTGATTCTTCTAAACCTGAATCTTTGGATGCTTTATTGGTGTCTCCTCCTCTTCCCCCAGGCTGCAGCGCTAAGCTGCCCTTCTGTAAGTCCAACCCCTGTCAGAACGGAGGAACCTGCAGGGTGAGCTGGGAGACGTTCTCCTGTGATTGTCCCCTGGGGTACGGAGGCAAGGACTGCAGCCACGGTAAGAGGCTACGCGAGTTCATATTTATCTGAGGCCATCGGTTCAAGTGGTGACGCGCTTAAAAATCCTGAGCTTCTTTCGCCTTTGTGTGTTGGACCTAATTATACTAATGCCTCATTAATTCCAGAATAATTACAGATGTGAACACAGCTTTCAGCCTGAACACTGGTTTGTTATTCATGCATTGGTTAAATTACAGCTATAAGCAGCTTTAGAAGGGGGAAAATGTGTCAGTAGCACAGATTAAAACACGCAAAATAGCCTGCGTCGCGCCCACTCCACGCTCGGCCCTTATTTCGTGCTGACACAACACCGTTGTCGGCTGGAAGACGCTGGTATCGGAGCTAAAGCGAGGGTGTAAGTGGAATGTGTGTTCATGAATCGATAGGTGAAGGACTTTTGTCTGAGTGGAAACGGGAGAAATGGATTTGCTTCTTTAAATCCCAACATTAAGTGAGAACTGCGGCGCGGCTCGCTGAGGCTCACGGAATAAGTTACTGGGTTTAATACGAAGTAGCCTTTTCTGTCTCTGATTTATTGGACTTTGACGAACCCAGAGGAATCCCCCACGCACCCGTGGACGCCCTGCAGCCCAGCTGGAGCCCAGTTGACAGTTTTAATATTTACCGGTGTGTCAGGTTTTTTCGAGCGCAGGTGGTCGAGCCTGTGGGGAAATCATGTGGCCGGAGAGGCCTGCGGGGTGAAACGAGGCCGTTTTCTCGGCCTCCAAGAGGAATGCGCTCTGGTTGCAGGCTTATTTTGCGCTCGTGTTCTGCTCAGTGGGACACAACATCATCTGGCTCATCATGGTGGGAAAAACGCTCCGTGATGTGAAGCAGCGTGTCGTCTTTACGGCCTTTCAATCATTTTCTAGATGTGTAGTCGTTTCCCCCTCAAGCTGCTGAAATAATTCATGTTCAGACTCATTACTGAACATTAATAAACTCTGCTTCCCGTCACCCTCCCTCCACGCAGTCATGCCCCACCCCCACCGCTTCCTGGGTAACAGCGCCCTGTGGTGGGACCTGAAGAACGACGTGACCATCTCCACGCCGTGGTACTTGGGCCTGGTGTTCAGAACCAGAGCGCGGGACGGGCTTCTGCTGCAGGCCCAGGCCGGCCAGTACACCAGCCTGCTGTTTCAGGTAGGCGCCCCAAAACCTTCCCCTGCTTCTCTTTTGTACCGGAACAATTAGCGATTGTGCCTCAATGCTGCATAAATCCAATCACTGGGACTTAGTGTGAGGTGCTAAATGTGTGAGCAGCTTTTATGTGGATTATGGCTCATTTGCTTCTGTTTTAGGTTTTTTTGAGTCGCTATTTGCCTTAGAAGCTCAAATGGTTTTATTGTCTTCAAAATTATATATGGTTTAAATTTCCAATTCTGCTCTCAAAGAGAGCGTTGAGTCAGCAGCATGTTGGCAGGAGTGCAGACGAGACGCTGGATTTCACACTCCCACACACAAAGATATTAACCTCAGCGTCTCCTCGGCTGCTTGTTTCACGTCTCCACCGTTTTGAAGCGATGCTTGTTCTATATCTGTCTGCCTGTCGTCCTCAGGTCACAGGTGGTCAGCTGGTGTTCTCGGTGACCCGCGGCTCCACCAGACCGGTGCGCCTGAGGTTGGATCAGGTCCAGGTGGCGGACGGACGGTGGCACGACCTCCAGCTGGAGCTGCGCGACGTCCGCAGTGGCCGCGAGACGCGTTACGTGGCCACGCTGCGCCTCGACTTTGGACTCTATCAGGTAATAGATGAGGTGAAACCTCCAAGGCGACTCCAATCTGTCTGCAACAAGCACACAGTTTCCTCATATCTGCTCTGTTGAATAATGAGCCATTTTCCATTAACTGTTCATTTTGAGTGTTTTATAACCCACAGCAGAATTACAATCTTAAATACTCACGTTTAATAAATTAGATGTTTTCTTTCATCTCTTGATTATTGAGTTTCATTTAATTTAGCTGTTCTACAAATAATCAGTCGGACAATAATATTTAGCCTCATCAGATGGGAAGAACTAGATTTGTGAAGCTATGAATATGAATCAAGGTGAGGCTTTCTATTAATATCCAATAAGTCACTCATCTCCGTATTTGAGGCAGTACGTCACTCTGCTATGAGTCATGGTGAAGAAGAGCAACTGCAGCATCCATGTTATCAAAGAATGTGCAGTCTCGAATGAAAAGAGTTGCCAGAGAAAGACTGAGACACACTTTCCTAGTTTAGTCAAAATACAAAAGAAGTGCACACCCCCCTGATAAACGTATTTGAAGTGAGTGCAAACTCATAGGCTCTATTTCAAAGTCTGTTTAATTCTCAAAACCTTTTGCTTATATTATATTTCTTTGACTGTGAACAAACACTGGCCAAATGATGCTGAAATGTGAAATTATCAAACACTGAAGCTGCCAATTAAACTGCTACTAGCGTTGACATCCTTTGTCACGTGTACAGCTCCAGCCTGATCATATTGTATCGCGTTTCGCTCCTGGGAGATGATAAACTGGATTCATTGATTTTATTTTCCTGGTTGTTGTGAACTAAGCTACCTGTCAGCGTGGCTTCAATGCACTGACAGCGATATCAGCCAAGCACTGACCTTCTCGCCGGCTCTCGCATGTTACTATTGTTTCTTATTTAATAAAGTCAGTCTTGCTGTGGAGACATGGTTCTGGCTCCTTAGGTGTAAATAAAAAAAAATTGAAGAATCATGACTTCCACGGTGCGTTTAGAATAAAAAACATCGGCTTCTACGAAGCACATCATGTTTCCCTGTAACTGAGCCTTGTTCAAATATTGTGTTCACCTATAGGTGTTAATAATCCTAATCTTTGCCTTTTCTTTCCCCATCTGTCTCCCACACGCCCATTAGGGAACAGTGATAGTGGGAAATGAGATCCACGGCTTGAAGGTGAAGCATCTGCACGTGGGAGGGGTGCTGGGCTCAGGAGAGGTCCAGAATGGAATAAAAGGCTGTATACAGGTGAGGATAGAGGATTCAGGTCTAAACATTTATTGGTTTGTGGTTAGTGGGAGGATGAAAATACAACATAGGAATAGGACAAGCACCATCAAGCTCCTCTGACTCTCTGTAGGGTGTTCGTCTGGGTGTGAGGCCGGACGCCCCTGCCCTGTCCCACCCATCAAGAGCCATCAAAGTGGAGACCGGCTGCAATGTTGGCAAACCCTGCGCCTCATCCCCTTGCCCCGCCCACAGCAGCTGTTTAGACCAATGGGAGCGGCACACCTGTGTCTGTGAACCTGGTGAGTGCGAGATGACGCTGATGATGATGATGAGTTACATCCTGTATCAGACTGCTTTTGCATTTGATCGCATTTGATGGTATGGTATATTAGAATTGTGCTTACATACAATAAACATTGAGTTATTTGCATATATGCTGACATCTAATCCAAAGATATCCTCTTAGCATTGGATGTTGTGTGAGCGGAAAAAGTAGAAAAGCTAGTTAGACAGTGAGAGAAGGATAAGTGGGTTAAAGAGATATTTGGGAATGCATAATGAGTTCGCATCCACCTGAGACTGAGAGACTGCAGGCTGACTCTCAGAATCTCCTTAGTCAGGTGAATATAATGAGGCAGAATTAATGTGTTGGGAAAAACCTGATTAAAAGAGATGGGGATGGAGGAGAAGTGGAGGGAGGAGGGTAAACATATAAGACATGAGACGTACTGTAGAGAGGAAGAAGAGCACAACAGAAAGATGAAAAGAAGGCAGAGGAGGAACTGAGATGTTAATGATTAATGAAGGGAAAGACGGCGACGACAGAAATAGAGTAAAATAAACACTAAGTGTTTTGAGGCAAGTGCAATAAGAGCAGAGAAGAAGTCAAAGCAAATACCCTGAAAGCGCTGGTGACACAGTTGGGAGTAAATCCACACACCACTGGCATGTATGTGCACCAGAGAGAGAGAGAGAAAGAGAGAGAAATGAACATGAGAACAGAAAACAGAGCATGAAAGAGGGAGCAGCATTCGATTTAATTTGAAACTTTGCCACTGATGTAGCAGCTGTAGTTCATTTCTGTTTTCAGGTCTTTATGATTAGACAACCATCACTCTTAGATGATTAAAGGCTATATGTTTATTTCCTTACTAAGAGAAGAAGATACTCTACAGTGACAAATTTTGAGGATCCTTATAAAAGATTTTATTTCAAGATTTAACATTTTAGTGGGTAAATAAACAACTTTCTCACAGTTTCTTATGACGCTCGCATCTTTCCGCAAGTTTACTTTAAGCTCCGGGTAACATTAAGTTGGGTCAATAAGTGGCTGCAAAAGAAAGTTGCTCAGGAGAGAAAAGTTTGCAGGGGAGAGCATGAGAGGAAGCCTGGGGGCTGGCAGCACGGGAGAGGAAGCAGGGAGGCGCCGCTATCACGTAGCATCCTGCACACGCCCGCAGCGCCCGCTCACCCGGGCGAGAGAGAGAGAGAGAGAGAGAGAGAGAGAGAGAGAGAGAGAGAGAGATGCTGTCACTCACCCACAAATGGAGTGTGCATGCACCTATTTACTGTAAACGCACGCGCACATACAGTACAGCACCCTCTCAGTTTTATTCTTATTGCAACAATGAGCATTAAAAATGGAAAGTGTTTTACAACGAGTGTTGCTGAGGAAAATCAAACTTTAATAAACGCTGAGAGAGAAGAGAAGACAAGAGAGAGGTGCACGCTGAATAATTCCCTTTCATGGAACCGGTGATGAAATGAGCCTAATGCTCCTCTGCATCTGATAGCAACTGGTGATTTGTGCGACACGGCATTCACACACACAGACACACACAGATGTACAATCATTTGCTTTGCTCGTTTTCACGCACTGACACTGACTTTTGTTACACTGCAGTAAAAATGTGATACGTACAGTAAAGTATGGCCACGTTCATTTGCATCCACTTGAGCTTTTCAGTTCCGTCACATTTAGACAATTCAGCATTTCTTGCCTGTTTTTTAAGCGACTGAACTCAAGTACCAAATGAATAGCTCCTTAAATGGCGTTTGTCAGAAAGGTGCACTGGTGAGATTGTTTCTGGACACGGTCCACGGTTGCACCACATAGAGCCAGGTCCCAGTGGGAGAACATGATGATGAGGAAAGCCTTATTTCCCATGCTGCAGCCTGCAGCAGGTGTTGGATCCTCAAGGTGCTGAGCCAGAGCAAAGTTCCCCGAGAAAAATGAATCTCTGCCGAGTAACGTCATTTATTGATCGGCTCAGAAAGGACACGGAGTCGACGTGGGTTTGCAGCATCGCCGACGGCAAAGCCTGTGATGAGAAATGTGTTGGCTGCTTGTACGAAGTGGCTGTTTTTACTCTAAGTGGCTTTGTTAACACCTGAGACGCCTCTGTCCGCTGTGCGGAGCTCGGGGTTTGTTGTGACACATGCCTTTACAGCAAATAGTTTTTCAACTTTAATGCGTATTTACTATACAGACAGTGTTTCCACTGGGAACACATTTGCCATTTTTCTGATTTGCAGCCAGTGAGAGGAAGTTGACCCGTCCGTCCTGTTCCTCATCGTAATCTATTACAGTGAAGTGTCAGGAAGCTGTGAGTCTCGCTGGCAGTGTGCGCACGGCTCAAACGCTGCTGGACCCTGACTGTGAGAGACACCAACAAACAGTCTCCTGATTTCCTGCCGAATCAAGCCTCGCTCACGTGCTCGCGTTGCTGCGACAAGGCCGGCGTCATTATAACCTGAAAACACCCAAGGCTGCCGTCGCCTCTCTTTGTCAGTTGCCATGGTGAAAGATGTATAGCACTGATAGGTGTGTGTGTGTGTGTGTGTGTGTGTGTGTGTGTGTGTGTGTGTGTGTGTGTGTGTGTGTGTGTGTGTGTGTGTGTGTGTGTGTGTGTGTGTGTGTGTGTGTGTGTGTGTGTGTGTGAGACAAAGCCACACAGGTGGAGAACATCTGACTTGGACAGAGAGAGAGATAATGAACATGAAGAAATAAATGTGCATGTGTGTAAAGACCTTATGAAACAAATAATTGAAAAATGAACAACTATGACTATGTCTTTACTGTGTTTGCATAATTTCTGAGACGTTTTCATTTTCAACGATGAGCAGAGAGCAAAACAGATGAAAATAAAAAGAAATTGTGGAGGTGGAAGGTAGAAAACAAGGCTGATGTATATGAATGCGTATTTTGTGTTTTATGTGTGGGTTTGGTTCATTTGGAAAGAAATAAGGGAGGTATTTAAAAAGAAAGGGAGTCACTTTTGTGTGTCTCATGTGGTTGTAGCCAAGGCCACAGGCTTTAAAAGCAGAGTGGTTTCTGTATTTTCTATAGAACACACACACACACACACACACACACACACACACACACACACACACACACACACACACACACACACAGACGTCTATTCATTGCTGTTAAATTAATCGGACAGCGTGAAGCAGGAACTCGTGTGAGAGGCAGATATGTGACGATTCAGGAAAGTCATGAAATGAAGAATGTTTTTGCAAAGATTATTAGTTTTTCACTTGATGTTTGAATTGATATAAATGCCAATATTTCTACATCATAGCCACAACCTGTACCACAGCATTTGCTCGTTTTCATTTCATCGTAAGATACTGGAGTGACCGACGCAGCCGGTCGTTGTCATGACCAGAATCTCGATTGAATCACACTTTATACAAGAATAACCTTCAGTCCCAGTATCATCAAAATGCAGAGTCATTGTATTATTAATAGCGCCAGGCAAAGTCTGTTTTGCTTATTCCTTCAGATCCATCATCAGTATTTGCATTTTTTCCAAGCCTTTAACTTAGGAGCATCTTTGTCATACATGTATTTTAACCTCTGGGATCTTGTCTAATGGGAAGCAGGTGTGGGTGAATCGCCTTCTTTATTTGTGCTAAATACATCCAGTGTACGTGAAGCACTCTGCGTTAGTCCTTTGATTGTGCGCTGGCCTGTATTACCATATAAGAGGCTGCTTTGTTTGTGTGGATTGTCTGGGGGCTGCCGTGGAGTGTGTGACGGCTTTGTTTACCGTGCTGCACCGGCGCACACCAAAGTGCACCGTGGGAACGTTGCTGTTGCACGTCGTACGATCAAGTGGCTCGTTGAGAGTTTTGAAGTGTGCAGTCTTTGCTTTCACGCAGACTGATTAGTGCGTCATGATTTGCACCTTTTAAAAAAAAAATTGCCTTCTGATTATTTTGAGACAAACAGATTATTTTCTGTCAAAACTCTCCTTGAATGTCAAACCAAATGTTTGGTATTTGTCTTCCTCGCACAAATCCACTCCAGCCAGGAGAGCTGTGAAATCAATTATTCACTCTCTAATTCTCTCTGCAGGTTTCTACGGGAAAGGCTGCACTGACGCCTGCCATCTGAATCCATGTGAAAATGAGGCTCAGTGCCACAGGAAGCTCAGCTCCTCCCATGGGTACATCTGTGACTGTGGCGACAACCACTACGGGCAGTATTGCCAGCACAGGTACACACACGCTCGCATGCACCCGGACACAATGGCTTCTGATCCGAACATAAGGTGGAGTCTTTGATGTTTGGCTCAAGTGTGTCGCTTATAGTGGGTTTAGTGGGGTCCATAGTGACACTGTAGACTTAATTTAATCTCAAACACACACGCACACACACACATTAAGGTCATCTGTATGCATTAAACTGTGTGAAACGAGCGTGACCCTGACCCGACTCTTGCTCCCTTCGTCTCTCCCCATTAAATCCCCGCAGCGTTACATTCATTTTTTAAGCCTGTGAGCGTGTTTCAGATGCTCTGATGTCTTTAATCTACAATGGTTAGTGTGCTTTCACAGAGACACACATCACCTGCTGCTGCTGATGAAATGATGTCTACAAGTCTCCAGGTCTCTTAATTTCCCCTGATGTCTCCCTCTCTCTCGTTTCATCCTCTCTCCTCCTATACCACAGCAAGACGTTTGGCTCATTAATCATTTTCTTTCATAGGTTGTGGGAAGGCAGTAAAACACTAAACCAATCAGTGTATTCCTCTGATATTACTGCTAACTCATAATAACCACACTGGCTAGTTAATAGATTTACAAGAAGATGAAGATGAAGATGATGATGATGACGACATTTAAAAAGAAAATGCTGTTTGTCCATTTTTAATTCTTTATCAATGTGAGAATTGTTTCGAGCATTTAGATATGAATGAAAGCGTGTTCTGTTCAAAAAGCCTAATATGATAAATTAATTGTTAATTTTTCATTTAGAGAAGACATTCAACCGTACGAGTGCTTGACTAGTGCTGCTTCTTCCTAATCCCCTACTTACTGTACAATTAGACGAGCCATTTGCCATTCAGCCTGTTTAAGAAGCTAAAAACACAGCAGGGAGATATTTTATGTTTTATTTGGATAAGAGACTCTGTCTGGAGATGTAATAAAACATCTCTGGAGAACCCGAGTCAATTGTAATATTCTATTAAGATCATTGATATCTGGATTCTCTTAAAAATCCCCGTTAGGCGCAATAAAGAGAATGAGCATTAGCTGTGAGGAAGGCTCACCTCCTCGGCGATCCATTAGACAGAGAGAAAAAGCAGCACATTAAGATGAAGGCACGGGTGACGTGCGCGTGAACAGAAGATAAGACTTTATTGGTTGCAAAAGCACAGTGTGCCTGACACATGTAAGGCTGCAATATGCAAGTTAATTTACAGTAGCTTTTAGCTCCGCTGAAGTATTACTCTAATAGCAATGAGCAGGAGGCTGCAGAACCTGTGAGATCTGGTTCTGATGCCGTGTGTTTGTGCAGGATTGATCACCTGTGTCCCAGGGGCTGGTGGGGGTCTCCCACCTGTGGCCCGTGTCACTGTGACACCAACAAGGGCTTCGACCCCGACTGTAACAAGACCAGCGGGCAGTGCCACTGCAAGGTAAAGGAAAGTTAATAGCATTTCAGCATTTCCTTACTAAAACAGGTTCAAACTGTATGCGCTTGTGCGTGATTGATGATCCATTCTCTGTGAATGGGCTGTGCTCCCGCGCTCGTGTCCCCGTGTTCGCACCCAGGAGTTCCACTACCGCCCGCGGGGCTCGGACGCCTGCCTGCCGTGCGACTGCTACCCCGTGGGCTCCTTCTCGCGCTCGTGCGACCCGGAGAGCGGCCAGTGCCAGTGCAGGCCCGGCGTGATCGGCCGCCAGTGCAACTCCTGCGACAACCCCTTTGCCGAGGTCACGAACTCGGGCTGCGAAGGTGAGGAGCGGACGCTGTTTGGCTTTGGCTCTCGTCGTGTTGGTTTGTGAAATAGACGAATAATGAACTACATGAAACTGCAATTTAATGTATAATTTTCAATAGATTTCACACAGTTGAATATTTATTCCTCGCTGTGTAATCATAGGTTTGCAGTTTCTCCTTGTATTGTGTCTTTCAGACAGGTCATGTTTGTCAGTCTTGGTCCTAAGACTGAAAAGACAAAGAACCTGTTAATTATATCCATCTTGTATTTAACATCTTCCAGTTAATTCTAGTTCTGCGTTTCTCTCTCATCTGTGCGTCTTTGTCGCTTTCCAGCTTCCCCGTTTGTAATTACACGAGTTAATTTATAACTGGTGTTTTATTCTCTGCGCTCTGTTCAGGCTCATTTTCTCTCTGCAGGTCACATGAAAAGCATTTGTTCCTCATTAGTGCATTTTAAACAAGGTGGAGGTTCATATTATTCTGTTCTCTTAGTGATTTACGACGGATGTCCAAAGACCATCACTCAGGGGATCTGGTGGCCTCGGACCAAGTTCAACCTCCCTGCTGCGGTGCCTTGCCCGAAAGGCTCTGTGGGTCCGTACACACACACACACACACACACACACACACACACACACACACACACACACACACACACACACACACACACACACACACACACACACACACAGAGTCCTGACTGGGTTTAACACAACTCCCTGCTTCTCCGTATGCAGGCGCGGCCATCAGACACTGCGATGGAGAGCGAGGTTGGCTGGAGCCCGACCTGTACAACTGCACCTCTCCTCCATTTGTGGAGCTCAATTCTGCCGTATGTAGAATGTAACCACCAAATAAAAATGAATGCTCAGGTAACTTAAAGATAAAAAAACGTGAACGGATTCCCTCTCCGCGTCTCGATGTTCAGCTGGATTCCCTGGAGCGCAACGAGACGGAGCTGAACACTATCGTGGAGAAGAAGCTCGCCCACCAACTCCGCGACATCACCGAGGCCACCTCCCGTCTCTATGGCAACGACTTGCAGATCGCCGAACGGCTGCTGTCCCGCCTGTTGACGTTTGAAACCCAGCAGAGCGGCTTTGGCCTCACCGCTACTCAGGACGCTCACTTCAATGAGGTACAGTAGGAATCAACTTCACGCACCGATCTCTTTACCTTTAAACTCACTTCTTGCAGGAGTTTATTTTACCCTGTGATGGTTTCGCTCGTTGGGGTTCGTTGAACGGCTGCGTTTACATTTACTGCTTGATGGTTAAGTGTGAAAAGCAGGAATCAGTTGTTGAGCTTAATGTGTGAACATTTAAACAAGTTGTGAAACTCTTCACTCCCACTGAAGACAAGTGTGAACCCCCAGATGACGCAGTGTATGACCACAAACATTTACTCTATGAATAAATCATTCCTATCAGATGGACGTTACTGTCACTAGATGTGCGGCATATTAAAGATAATTCAAGGTACAAATCTGCCAGTGGACGTGAAACAGCTGCCGTTCAGAACCGCAGATATGGTTCTCCTACTGTACGGTGACAGAGCCACTAACGACATTGGACAATGAGATGTCACTCCTCTAAAACGGGAGGTAATGTTGCTATGGTAATCCGGTGCCAGCGCCTCGTGAAATACTGCAGCTCACCACTTGTACATATTAACTGTCACCGTCTCACTTTAGCTGATGCTACGTCTTCAGCTTCTGACGTGGGATCAATTCAGTCTATATCAACCTGATCCTTGTCCATAAATATTTAGCCCATAAGTCACAATGAGAAATCACAATATAATGTAAAATTGCAGCCATTTCAATTTACTTGATGCTTGTGTGTCAGTGATTGACAAATTACATGTCACATGTGCTAAATGTGATGTCAAACAAATCCACATGCTTATTTATCAGGCAGGTTCAAATTTAGCAGAAAATGCTGGTGAAATTAGTAATTAATGAAATCTTTTTTGTGAGCACAGCATTGGAGACACGTTGGTAAATGGTCCATTCCTGAGATGCTTCACTGTTACAGTGGTCACTAAATGAAACAGAGGCTGGTGAGAACATGGAGTTGTGTTCATTCACAAAGTGTGTTTATACGAATGCACTTGCAAACCATTAAAATTCCAGTTTTAATTATGATAGAAGGCTTCTGTGGAGGTAAGCTGGTAAATCAGATTGAGTTGTGGGGGTGAAGTGACCATGGTGTAGGTTTATATCCTACAGTACCAGTGGTTTTTACACTGGTGATTTATATTAAGGCTACAAATATAAATCAAATATACATGTAGCAGGACCAGCTACACCCAGCAGTGCAACAGACATCAATAAAAGTGTCATACAGCAAAGTCCGAGTTGCTATAGAAACTACTGTTAGCAGCTGTAGTAATAATCCAAAGGATAAAATCTGTCTAAAATCTTTTTCTTTGACAGGAAAACTGTGAGATTTCAGTATTTTAGATTTTCACAGAGAATAAAAAACTTTCCGTGGCAAACCGTGTTTTGCTCTGCTGTAAAATAGGGAGAGCACTGCTTTTCCTCTGAGGTTAGCATTAAATAAAAATAAATATTTGATTTCATACATTTGGGTCTGTGAACCAAAGAAAAATATCAGATGATAACAGACAAGAGACTTGTAAGTGTGTTTTTTTTACTTTTGCCATGATGTGGAAGAAGCCGCTAGCTTGTGAAATCCAATTAATTAGCTTTAAAACTGTGTATTATATTTATGACCAATCCAAGACCGTTTTGGCTCAACCAATAAAAAGCATTTATTCACTCATCTGAGTCAATAAATGGCTCCAAGTGGTCAATAGAAAAATCTTTGGCTAACAAGCGCGGTTGCCGTGGCAACACAGCAGTTGCATTAGTGGCATCCTTTGATAATGGAGACGATGCCTCGCCCTCACCTGACAGCAGTCACAAACCGCAGCACTCGGCTTGCTTAAGGGGCTTTGTTGAACAAAGTGGCTGTGTGTTGGAATAGTCCGATGGTGACTTCTATCGGCGTCTCCGCCGGCCTCACCTCCGCCCTCAACCTCTGGCTCCAGGTGCTGCAGCTCATGTCGAGGTAATGAGGCAGCTCTGGTTTCTGCGTCCTGAAATAGAGGCGCAGACAGCCAACCCTTCTCCACAATAAAACATGTATAATACATGTGATAAAACGAGTCTCCTCACTTTAAAAAGCGTCTTTGGGGCCAGGCGGACAGGTAATGAAGAACACCGTTGCCACGGCAACCCAGTGGTGTAGCCGGGCCCCGCCGTTTTACATGGAGTGAAGCCATGATGGTGGTGTTGTCACATCAGGAGTGATAAATGATGAATTGGAAACGCGTTGGTGCGTTAGCTGCGATCGGATCCACGGGGCTCCCGTCATCTCAGCTTTGTTGATCCTGTTAGTCAGCACCTGCTATCAACATACGCAAAAGGTTCATGTGGAAACGACTAAATAGGCAATTAGAAAAAAGAATCTCTCCAAGTACAGTCATATAGATGCTGAGATGGAATCACAATCACTTTGTGGAACTACTACGCTGTCGGCCATGTTGCCCCCCCCCTCTCTCCTTATCATCTTTGACCTCATTAAACCTCGCTCTGTTTGTTCAGCTCTATTGTTTCTCACCCATTATCTTTTAAGAACAACAAGCTCATAGCAGAAATGTCTTCTTCTCATTCATTTCATTTCATTTCTACTCGTCCTGTTGTACCTGTTACTGAGTCTGTCTTTATCTCCCGCTGCTTTTTTTCCCTTCTGTTTCACTATGAATTTTCTGTGTTTGTCTGAGCGTTTTCTGGTGTATTTTCTCTCTCTGGAGCTTTATGTGAGGCTGCAGCACTTTATTGGCTCTGCTGCAGTCTGACGGCGAGGAATCATCACCAGCACTTTCTTCATCTCTTCTTCTCCTGTCCTCTTCCTCTTTGCTGGATATTACCCCGTGTTTGTTGAGAGCATATTGCATGGCTGTGCAGCCCAGACCGTAGCAGCACATATAATAACAGACTTGATTTTGTTTGGTAATTCTGTTTGTCGTATTTTTGTTTCTTGACCGGAGCCACAGAACCGGAGCCTTTACTTTATTTTTGCTCTTTCGTAATAAGGCATGAACTTGTGTTTTTTCGCTCCTTTAAGAATATTTCACAGAGCTGCAGTGCAGTTATTCAGTGCTAAGCCCAGAGTCAGGCTATATGTCAAGTTCCTCCTTCGCTTCTCCACAGGCTTCAAAACCAAGATACTCTTTGGTTTATTTATTTGTGTGTGTCTGGTGCTTTATTCGGCCTGCAAACGAAGACTCCGGTCTTTTGTTGAGCTCTGAGCAGCAACAACCACTGCTCCTTTTACTTCTAATCTCGTCCTCTCGCCTCCTTCGCACCACGACTCGTCTCCTTTGTCCTCTGGGAGCTGGAGTGTGGAGTTGGTGACAAAGCATCTCAGGTCATTTGAAAGTGGCAGTGTAAAACAGACAAAGGTCACAGTGTACGCACAGCACAAACACAATGGCTCCTAAATGTACAAAGTACCAAAACTAAAACTACAGTTTGAACAGAAAGCCATGTTTTACATCAGTGATGATTATATAGGTGAATTATAATTATTGATGTGCTGAAAGTGCTGCAGCTGCATCATGTTTGTTGCAGGTGCTAATCATTAAGCCTTTTTTTAGCATGTGCTGCTGATACTATTCTGTTACGATGAGCATACAGTATGTTTAGAATCTAAAAACTGTAATTTGGTTTCGTGCTGCTGGGCAGCTTCTGAATTTCACACGGTCTTTGTTCCAAATACAAGATCCATACAATCACAAACACTATGTAAAGCGAGCCGGTGCTGCAGGCGGCTGCGCGGCTGCACAGGTAGATTTGTTTGTAGTGAAAACATGTCACTCGCTGCGTCCCAGGCTCCGTCTGTAATTAAACTCCAGAGACGCGCCGTGGTTCCGCTGACACACAGGAAGCGCTGGGGTTGAGCTGTAATGTCAGTGAAATGTTAATTATGTGGAATTATCATGCACAATGCTAATGATGTTAAATGTTACGTTTAATGACCTTCAATATACAAACTGCAAAGAAACACGAAGGACTATAAAGCTCTGAGCTCCACACTTCATAGCTTCCTATAAATAATTCTTATTCTTTCTCCTGTTTTGTTGTGTTTTCTGGCCTCTAAATCCTGCTCCGACCTGCTGACAGATCATGTCCCTCTTTGTGTTCCATCCAGAATATTCTGCGGGGCTGCAGTGTGCTGCTGGGCCCCGGGACCTCCGGGCTCTGGCGGGCGCTCGCTCAGAGCCAGAACCACATCCCGGGCGGGGGTCCGGCCGGGCTGACGGAGCTGCTGGAGCAGTACACCCAAAACCTGGCCCAGAACATGAAGCTCACCTACCTCAACCCCGTGGCGCTGGTCGCTCCCAACATAGGTGGGTGAAGAGCGATGCTCGTGGTCCTCATCTCTCTCTCTCTCTCTCTCTCTCTCTCTCTCTCTCTCTCTTTCACTTAACGTCCTCTGTGGACCTCATCCAAACTGCTGTTAAACATCCCGGAATCGACAGCTTCATGCAGATTCCCAGACGGAGAGCGGAGAAAAAGGCGTCCACTGCCAGATTTCACACTCCCACACACACGGACGTTGCTCTCAGCTAATGGGTGGAACCAATCAAGTGTACAAGGATTTAGATTGAGCTCTAAACATATTAGCTTATTCTAAAATTTGTTGTCAGTCGTGAAACCACATTTATTCTCTTATTTGTTTTCTCATCGGTATTGTCATTGGATTTGTATTAGGAAGTCACGCACTGACTCATTTCTCCTCTCTGTGTGGATTAAGCAGCGCTCCACTTCTGCGTGCTGGGTCAAGTGTTCTCTCTCTTCACATTGACCCAGTACTTCCTGCTCGCCCCATTTGTTTTCCACCTCACTCAGAACAACATTTAACGCTCTGCGCTCCGTGTCCGTGTGCCTTCAGTCATGAACCTGGACCGCGTGGAGAACCACACCCACGTCCGGCGCCGCTTCCCGCGCTACCACGCCACCATGTTCCGCGGCCAGTCTGTGTGGGACCCCTACACGCACGTGATCCTGCCCCCCACGGCTCTGGCGCCGCAGCGGCAGCAGCACGGCTGGAAGGAGAAGGAGAAGGAGCGGGCGGAGAGAGAGCGTAAGAACAGACGCGCCGTGAAGGTTCGAGACGTTAAACCCACGAACGTGCTCACGCCCGTCTGTCCCGTTGCAGCCTCGGCACCGCAGAGCGCGGCTCCGGCGCCGGTCAGCCTCTCGGCCAATCAGACGGGGGAGTACACTGCAGCCAGACGCTCCGCCCCCCCGCCCGAGCCGCCCTTCACCATCGTCATCCTGCTGATCTACCGAAGTCTGGGTGCGGCCCTGCCTCCCAAGTACCACACGGACCGGCGGGGAGTGAGGTGGGAATGGGTTCCGCTCAGAACAGTGTAAATCTGATGATAGCAGCCCTCAGCACTCTGAGGAGAAAGCTGGAAATGTGAGGTCTGGGGTTTATAGTTGTTTGAAGGAATAATCAGGCTTCTCTTTGCTTATTTGTCTCACTAACGCGCTATGAACCTATAATTAGGGGACCATTTGGCTGTTTTATGTAATAAATAACAAGCCTAATAGCGGCCTTCACCTTGCTCAACCTCTGTTTCTCCCCCTCTCTCTCCTTTCACCTCTCTCCTCTGGGCCAATTTGACAAGTAACAAACTGTGCACATTCCACTGGGTGTCAATAAGTGGGTACCTAAGTCGAGTCCAGGCCGCCGGTCACATCTCACGTGTTTCCAAAGCAACCTGTGAGGCGCTAACCGCGTCCCTCCTGTCTCCAGGCTTCCCAGACACCCAGTAATGAACTCCCCAGTGGTCACCGTCTCGGTCTACAACAACCAGACGTTCGTGGCCGGACACCTGGACCAGCCCATCCTGCTGGAGTTCAAGCTGCTGGAGACGGCCAACCGCAGCAAGCCGCTGTGTGTGCAGTGGAACCACAGCAGCCCGTGAGCACGCAGCGACTAACACCTCTTTTTATTTCCCAATTTGAACTTCCGTTAATTGCCGCCTGCCTCCGTGACGTCCTGCAGGTATGAGCCAGGAGGGTGCTGGACGGTGAGGGACTGTATGGTGGTGTACAGGAACACCTCGCACGTCCGCTGTCAGTGCCAGAGACTGGGCACCTTTGGCGTGTTGATGGACAGTTCGCAGAGAGAGGTCTGTCGTCCAACCACATATTTATTATCATTTCATTATTATTATTATTATGGCAGTTTTAAATGATTCATGTACGTATGTGTCTCTAACACGTGTCTGTCTGTCTGAAGCATCGCACTGTGGTCATTTAAAACCCTACAAATTTCAATCCGGGCTGACTTCCTGCAGGCTAAAGGAAGCCTTGTTACAGCTCAAGAACATTTTCATGATTTAATGCAAATCCCTCTCACTGTGCTCAGGCAACACTAAGAGCCGATGCATCAGATCTCGACGTGCGAGACAGAAAAAGAGACGTTTCTGTGCGTTGTGATGAATGTAAAGTCTGAGGTTATGTGGTGTACATGTAATTGAGCACTTCATCGTTAAAATGATGATTCACTGCAGCGTAAAGAGCAGTTACCTGTCATCATGTGGATCTTTTACGCTTGCGAACTTTGACCTTGTCTCCGGCGCATCCCTTCACTCCTGGCCCAGTAACGCTCTCTTCCATCTCCCCGTGTCTCGCCCTGAGCAGCAGCTGGAGGGGGATCTGGAGACGCTGGCCTTGGTCACCTACTCCTCCCTGTGCATGTCCATGCTGGCTCTGCTCCTCGCCGTCCTGGTGCTCTCCTGCCTCAGAGGTCTCAAGTCCAACACCAGGAGCATCCATTCCAACACAGCGGCGGCCATGTTCTTGTCGGAGCTGGTGTTCCTGTCGGGAGTCAACCAGACGGAACAACAGGTGCAGCAGATACCAATGGAGGGTTGTGGGTCCATTTTAATGCCTTGCTGTTAGTTTGGCCATGTTCGTTGTCTACCGTACAATAACACAAAACCACTTGCTCTGTAGTCTACATTTTTAATTTTAAAATGTGTCTTTGTAAACTGCTTGTCTGCTGCCAGCGACCTTTTGTTTCGTGCTGTGTTCAGCGTGCCCCCTGGGGTTGGTCTGAGTTATTGTCTTGCTTCTATTTTTTTTTTATTTGGAGACACTGACTCACCCTCGGACAAACGGAGGTGTTGGAATGCAGTGCCGGTTGAATTTGAATGACGGTCTCCTCATTCGGCTAGACAAACAAAACAGACCAGAGGCTCCGGAGCGACGCCCTCGCCACGCGTGAACGCAGCCTGGGGCGGTTTCCTGAGACGCTCAGATGCTGACGGTCTGGATTAGCGATGAGGACGCTTCGCCAAATCGAAGTGCAGCCGCTGCCAACTGCGGCGTCATCGCTGACTTCGCCAATTCCTCCAATTGCATTGTTGCAGTAATACTAATAAGTTAACAGTAATTCTAAGTACAAGATAATTACCCTTTAGCCAAGAGCTTTTACCCACATCAATCTGTAATGAATTATACTTTATGTTTCTCTGATGGTTTCACCCATAAACACAGTCACTCTACAGTCTTATTACTCTACTTTAGCCGCATTCATAAATTATAATTTTATATATTTCTCGGGAATATGGTGTCACTTGCTAGAAGCTCTGTCATTAGTTGTGATGGTAATTAAGCCGCCATTAAATCAACACAGCTCATCTCACCGCTGACACCTGCTGTGCTGCTATTAAGCTCCGTGGGCCGTGTACCAGGACATCTGCTCTGCTCTGTCACAAAATCAATGCAATGGATTCTATTGTTGTTGTTTGTTTTATCATCTTCCTCTTCCCTTCATTCTGATGCTCCGTCCCCTCTCTGTGATGCATTGTTTCTATTTTGCCGTCTGCACCCAGGTTTGCACTCCATCCCCTGCGTTATTCGTCCCTTATTAAATCACTTTCTTCTCTTCCAGTTCCTGTGCACCGTTGTTGCCATCCTCTTGCATTATTTCTTCATGTCCACCTTTGCCTGGATGTTCGTGGAAGGCCTTCACATCTACCGCATGCAGACCGAGCAACGCAACATCAACTACGGAGCCATGAGGTTCTACTACGCCATCGGTTGGGGCGTGCCCGCCATCATCACCGGTAGAGATTCAGTGATATGTGTTACCTGAACTGCCACAAATGCACAAACAGCCACAGCACTGTCCTTGGCACATTTACACATTTGTGACAACGCACACAAGACACACACACACACACACACACACGCACACACACAAAGAGTGAGTCTGGTTTTGTAGATAAGGTGCCTGGTTGACACTTTTCATTGACATTTTAATATAGAGATAGTAAAACACACACACACACACACACACACACACACACACACACACACACACACACACACACACACACACACCTCTTCCTTGGGCTCAGGAGTGTGTTTATCCATCTGTCCATCTTTATTTAGGGTGTTTCCATCTCTCCTACTTTTGAAATTCAATTTAAAAATCTTCATTTCCCCGACTGCCAGAACCTTGACAGCGTTGTCCAAACAAGGAAACACGAGAAAAAAAGGCTTCATGTCAGTACATGTCAAAAATGTTGTGAATGTCTGGATACCTGAAAAATAAGGGCTATTCCAGGAGCTGATTAATTTTAAAATGATCTATGTCCTATTTCATATTAGATTGACTGAATGAAGCAAACGTCTGTTTGATGTGGCCTGCCTCACACAGGACTAACACTAACAGGACTAAGTGTCTGTGGTGGGTCCCATGTGACGCTCTGCCTCTGTTGCAGGCCTGGCGGTGGGCTTGGACCCGGAGGGTTACGGGAACCCGGACTTTTGTTGGATCTCCCTCTATGACAAACTCATATGGAGCTTCGCTGGTCCTATTGCCATTGTCATTCTGGTAATGGCCCCTGTCTGATTTACACTCTGTTCCTTCTTCATGTCTTTCTTCATGCTGTCGTGAGTTGGATTAAATGCAATTAACTTTTATTTGTGTTGATCTTTGCAGATAAACGGAGGGATTTTTACGATTGTCGCCAAGATGTCCTGCAACCCGTCTCAGAAGGAGACTAAAAAGCTGCCTGTCATGTAAGCGTCTCCCAACCACGCTTGTTTAGTCATTCCTTTGCCATCTATCTTCAGTCTGCTTATCTAAAACTAAACCCTTTAAACGGGGAAGCGATGTTTTGATAAGCTCTTGGGGACTGAAGGAGCACATGTGCATTTCTATCTGTCTGATCGAGCCACTGTTGATCTGTCAGACAACGATCGGGGCTTTTTCCTGCCGCCTCTCACTTCCTGTCGCTCTTTTGCTTTAATGGCCCGGTCCATCTGCCACAGAGCATCTTACCATGCTGTCCTCCTCCTCTGTCCTGTCCTCCTCCCTCCCGCTCTCACAGCGCTACTATCCGCAACGCCTTCCTGCTGCTGCTGGTTGCCACCTCCACGTGGTTGTGCGGCCTGACGGCTGTGAACAACAGCATCCTGGCTTTCTATTACATTTTCGATGTGCTCTGCCTTGTGCAGGTATGATCAAGGTCTATGCTCTGTGTAGTTGGTGAATTTTCCACAGCATTTCACTTAAAAATAAATCTCTGTCCTGTTCCCTCCCAGGGCCTGTCGGTGATGCTGGTCTTCACTGTGCTCAACTCGGAGGTGCAGGAGGCCTGGAGAGTTGCCTGTTTGGGCAAGAAGAGCCCTGGAGAAGACCCTCCAAGACCACCACAGAACACAGTGAGTACAGTCACACACACACACACACACACACACACACACACACACACACACACACACACACTAAAGGAGTATATTGTACTGTACTTCCACTACATTTATTTCTGGGTATTAGCCCCGCTGCCCTCCGTTCCCCAGTCCATTCTTCTTCCCTGCGCTCCGTCTCTCTCTTTCTTCTGCCTTCAGGGTTTGCTGCTGACCCACATAAAACAATGCACTGACCAGTGGAGCCCTGGCTCCTCTCTAGGCCACTTCTGCAGAATGCACCGTGCAGCGTGTTTAAAATAATGTGTCTATGTCAGCCTGTCCTGCTTTCCTTTACTCCCCTTTGTGTCTTTATGAGGTCGTAGAACTCTAAACCCTCGTTCGCATGTTCTCTGTTCACGTGCAGGAACATTGAAACATGTACATGTTCATCCTCCAAATGCCTTCATAGATCTAGGGAACTGGGGGCAAAATAGTGGTATCTTTAGAAAACACACAAACGAACAAGCCGGAAAACAAGTTTTACAGTATATCAAGAAGGAATGTTTTTGTGTTAAAAAAAAAACCAAAACATTTCTTTCTTTACTTTAAAAATTTCACCACTACTATTTGTTTTAAAAACTTGTTTTAGAATATGAAGCATGAATGAAAGCCCCATGGCGACCATAAATCATAGATGACCAGTTAGCGCAGTCATTAAAAGGCAGTAGCTCCTTTTGCTGTATGTGGCAACAACCAGCAGTTTTTTTTATTTCAGTCCGGACATCATCTAAATCTTCATCCTCATCTTCTCACACTGTGTGTGTCGTATTCGTCTTTAGACTCAGAACCCCTACCACAACGCATCGCTGCTGGAGCAGAGCGGGCTCCACCGCATCACCCTGGGAACCTCCACCATCTCCTCTGTCAGCTCTGCCAGGTACAGAAACCCAGGAGCCATTCATTCTGGACGGTGGAGATCAAAACTCAAGTGATTCTCTGGTTTGACATTGAGTTGCTTCCAGTAAAAGCCGCGTTGTGTATTTTGTGGGTCAGTGGGGTAAAGACTGGCTGAAGACTGGATGCAGCAGTGCTTTACTGTATGATGCGTATGTAGAGCAACACTAATGTACTCGGTTGATGGCCCAGTGATGTCAGTCTAAAGGTCTGTGTGTGTATGTGCAGATCTTCCTGTGTGTGTGTGTGTGTGTGTGTGTGTGCGGAGGCTTTATTTAGGATGTGTACTGGCCTGTGTGATGAACACACACTGTACTGTACAAGAATGTGCGCTGGTCTATTGTGTGTAATCACTTCTCTGCTCTTTTGGCTTTTAGGGAAAATCTTTTGGCTCGTCAGAATCTGGAACAGAACATCGTCCACACCGGAGCAACGGACCTGGACGTGGCCATGTTCCACAGAGACGGAGGTAAACTGGATGAAGCTTCACGTGTCTCGCCTTCTCCCACAACCTCCCTCTTCATCTTCTTTGTCGGTTTCCCCTCTCTCTCCCCCTCCGCCCTCCTCCCAGGCGAGGACTCGGACTCGGACTCGGACCTTTCCATGGAGGAGGAGCGCAGTCTCTCCATCCCCTCGTCTGAGAGCGAGGACAACGTCCGTCTCCGCGGACGCATACAGCGGCGATTCAAACGCTCCAATCACAGTGAGCGCCTCCTGACAGAGCCCGCCCACAACAACGCCAAAGGTGAGTCTCTAACCATTCATCTGTGTCATCTGTGAGAGGCACACGACACCCTGGTTGCCAATAACAATAATAACAAATACCTTCAAACCCTAAGAGCCCAGACCCATTTCTACTTACAGACATAATTTACAGGATATTAACCATGTGTAACACATTTCTGGACAAAGTATTTGTATTTTGTGACACTGTGGGTCCTTATGGGTTAAATGGCCTTCAGGAAACGAACCCTCATTAATCAATTATTTTCTTTTCTATGCTCCACGTAAATATACATCATGCATAATATATAAGTTCAAGCACATCAAAATGTGATATAAATGTCATATACAGCGTGATGTCAAAGGCTTAACCCTGAGAAAAGGTCAGACGCGTCTATAAATCTATAGAAATAATCAATCCTTGGCTGAATAAGCCATCTGGATCACAAGCCTTCCATTCAGAGTGGACTGAAGTTGTCAGCTGAACCGAGGAGGACGAGATCCAGATGCTCATTACAGTCCAATCAATACACCGATACTGAAAGTTGTGGCTTTATTGGACCGCGGCGCCTGATTCGCAGAGTTTGTGTTTCTCCAGACGCCATTTAACCGGTAGCAGTAAAGGGCGAGATGTTCGTGTGTGGACGTTGACGCCGGCTCTTTTTCACCGGCATGTGAACTTCGTTTAATGTTGTTATTACAGATGAATAAAGCGCAGTTTATTTATAGAAGCGCTGGCTGTTGAAGCTGTGCTTTATTAGATCACTGTTCCACCTGTTCGAACCACCATGTTGCTCATTCTCTGGTACATTACCTACTATTACAACATGCTACCTTTAATTTGCCTTGTCATTGTATAATGAACATATGCTTTTTGTCTGCTGACACCTGCTATTTGGTCACAACATCTGTTTTCAGTAGGATGCTCGAGAAGTAACTAAATGCTCCGTGCGCCGGAAAAAATGATTATCAGATTATTTTATGACAGTTCTCTTCCCTTTCTTCGATTGAATTCTCAATAAGGTTTGGCTGAACTTGATGTGGCGTTTACTAGAAGGCATTTTGCTTGTGTGTGCGACAGACCTGGACGGCAATGACCTTCTGTCCTACTGGCCCGCTTTGGAGGGGTGTGAGACGCACACTCTGCAAAAGTGGGGCTCAGAGCGCCCCCTGGGGGGCGATTACAGCAAGGACGCGGCCAACAACAACCAGGCCGACGCGGCGCTGACCAGCGGGGACGAGAACGGCCTCACTCAGCCTCACAGGCACCGCAAGGGTGAGAGGAACAGGAGGAAGCGACTTCAGATGTTCATTGAATCCCTGTCCGTGTCTGCTGTATAATGTATAATGTTTGACTTGATTTTGGACGTTTTCCACAGGAGCTCCAGATCATAAATGCCCTCTATCCTCCTCTTCATCTTCTTCATCCTCCCCCCTTCTAATGCTGCCTACGTGTTGTCTCCTCCCAGGTATCCTGAAAAACCGCCTTGGCTGTCCCCCAGCGCTTCAGGGTCTCTCCAGCGTGGGCCGGGTCCCCAGTGAGCTGAACTGGTACCGAACCTCCACTCTGGGCCATCGAGGCGTTCCTGCAGCGTCCTACGGCCGCATGTACTCCGCCACGGCGGGCGCCAGCGGAGGCACTGGCTCTCTGTCGCAGCCGGCTTCCCGGTACTCCTCCAGAGAGCACCTGGACTCACTCGCCCGGAGGCAGCTGTCCAGGGACCCGCTGGGAAGGCAGACGATTGGTGGATCGAGGGACCGGCTGGACTCCCGGGGCTCCAGGGACAACCTGGATCTCCTACCCAGGAGGAGAGAGCTGGGATTCGGGCAGGTAACGGGACTGGCGGGCCTGGGGCTGGACCACCAGCGGGTCTCAGCGTCCAGGGAGAACTTGTCCGGATCCAGGGACAGACTGGACCTTCACCACACAGGCAGCGTCCACGCCTCGCGGGAGGACCTGAGCGGGAGCGGGGGAGCGGAGGGGCACCTCGGCGGGTCGAGGTCGCAGCTGAACGCGCTGACCCGGCGGCAGGCCTCGTCGCGGGAGCACCTGGCGGGGGCGCTGATCAGCAGCCGGTCGCGGGAGCAGCTGGAGGCCAACGGCGCGGGCGCCCAGCCGTGCCGCGAGTGGCTCCGCACGCTGCCCCCCCGCCAGCCCTCGCACCCGGACCAGCCTCCCTCCTCGTCGCCGCCTCCCCCCATCTCCGAGGAGCCGCAGCAGGAGCAGCCGCTGCCCCCCTCGGTTCCGGTCAGGGGGGAGGTGGACTCGGCGCCCCCGTGTAGGTACCCGGCGCAGACTGTCGGCTCGAACCCGAACTCTCTGGGCCGACAGCCGTCCAGCGAACACCTGGACATTCTGTCCTCCATCCTGGCCTCCTTCAGCTCCTCCGTGCTCACTCCCCCTCCCGCCGCCTCTAACCCAGGACCTAACGGGTCGGCCCGTGGACCCTCCCCCTCCCCACCCCAGTCTCACACCTCCCACAGCATCTCTGAAGTGTCTCCTGACTCTGAGTAAGTCTCTCTGTCTGAATAGCCCCCACATTGATTCTCCTGTCTCTCTCTGCTCCACATCTTCTTCCGTGGACTCTGGCTCATCCCCAGTTG
Organism: Betta splendens; assembly: GCF_900634795.4. Classification (NCBI taxonomy): domain Eukaryota; kingdom Metazoa; phylum Chordata; class Actinopteri; order Anabantiformes; family Osphronemidae; genus Betta; species Betta splendens. The sequence goes on along the minus strand of NC_040887.2, from coordinate 10,530,074 downwards.
CTCCTCTGGGATCATGTAAACAGTTCAACTCAGCGTTTTCATCCTGACTTTCCTCAGCAGCATCAGTTCTACTTTCTAGTCTTCAGCCTCTTCTCATCCCCTGTGCCTGTTTTGCTCTGTTTTCCATCTCTCCGTCTTCTCTCGTCCCTCCTTTCTTTCTCTTCTATGCTTGTCATCATTATGTGGAATTGAATTTACAGTCAATGGAGGACTTGTAAACTAACTTTCCACTCATTTATCTTGTGTTTGCCTCAGAGCCAACAGAAGTGAAGGACAGTCTTGATGACAGCCTCCGCTGCCCTTCATGCATAGCAACTGCTTGGGCCAGAAGTTCAGAAGTTAATGGATGATCCTTAACCACTGACGAGCCCTGGGACACTGGAGGACTGGAAACAAGCCGGAACAGACGTCTGCTCAGAACAAAAGAGGATGTTTGTGGGTTGTACTGTATAAATCAGTTTTTTCAGGTCCCACTAATGACAGTAATCTACGACGGTTGTGTCAACCTTCACCTCTACTACCTAAAGACTCCATAGATTTCAAACAGTCACTTCAGCCTGATCCTCACAAGACCTGTAAATAACATTTTTATACATTTTGTATCTTTTTCATTGGAGATGAAGAAGAAATCTCTCGTGACGTTTTCTTTTTTGTAACGGTCGTGTCCGTGTGAGGTTGTGAGTGAGGTTGGTGCGAGTGCAGTCTTGTTCGTTGCTGAGGGAGAGATTTTCCCTTTCAAAGTAAAACAAAAAAAAAAAAAGTCAACCCAGACCGGTGCGCCTGCCATTTACTGTATCTCAGAAACCTCCCTCAAACCCATCAGTTTTGTGTATAGCGACAGGGGTCCGGCAATAGCATCTGATGAGATTATCAAAACCGTGAGATGTGGCAGGAGGAATGATGTCAAACGAGCCAGACGTGATTGTAAATAGCAGAAGGTGTTATATGGAGAGGTGAGATTAGGTGGAACGGGATGATTGTGCAGAAAAAGATGACCAACGTTTAGCTAAAACGATAAAACATCACCATTCGTTGGTGGTTCAGCTGTTGATGCTCGGTCACGTGTCTGCTCTTTCAGGCGACTGTGCTGTTTGTGGTTCGCTGTATATGAATGTGACCTCGTCATCCGTCTGTGTACAGTATCTGTGCCTGGTGCTGTCTGACCCAGACCCCGTCAGCCTCCTGATACGACAGGACCGCATCCCTGGTGTTGCGGAGGCGCGCCGACGTCTCTGTGTGTATCACAGAACCACCGTTCAAAGCCCCTCAAGGTACTTTTGCACTTTGATGCACCGTGACTCAACCTGCCTCAGGAGACGCCACGGGCGCCGCCGAGTCGCCCCGGCAGCGACCAGGAGACTCGTTCACGGACGCTTCTCATGCAGAGCAAACCCAAGCCAAAGGGACAGCTGCTTAAAACCAGTAACATCAGTGTTCTCCATTTTTGTGAGATTTAAATCTAAACCATGTTTGAGTCCCACGCATTTTTTTAATCATTCAAACTGTGCTTGATTTAAGAGAATACAATTGAAGATATTGAAGAAACGTGCAGCAACATCCACCTGTCTGTAGCAGATGAAAACCATGGCAGGATTATTTTACATTCCTATTGTTAAGGATGTTCTTCACACATAAAAATATCATCAAAACAACGCACGAAATGCATCGTGTGCCGACTTTTTAAGGGCTCAAACATTTACAATAGAGCACATTAATACAGATTCTCCTCTCGTACGATGATGAGTTCCTTGCACGTGTAGCTTCTGCAGCCTTGTACCTGTTTTCAGAGGAGAGGAGGTGTCCGTTGCGTCGCCACTAAAAGCCTCTAAGTGGTTTTCGAGGTGCGTGTCACTGCGTCAGGAGCTGCTTCTCCTTCACAGCTGTCGGAGGCGGCGCTGAGCTCGGGCCTTAAGGTCCGACACGCGGGCGTCTGCAGGCAGCGGAGGTCCTGTCAGCCTGCCTTCACGGGGATTAGGGATTGTGGCACACATGAAATGCTGTTTCTAAAGAACGGATGTGGGTTATAAAAGGCAACGTGTGGTGTGTAGTCCGCCTTCGCTTGGCCGGGGAGTCCTGTCAGAGTCAGAAAAACAGCAGTAATAAGCGCAAGTACAACCGGGGTCACATGCGATGACTGTGCGGTCCACAAAGTGACGGCACGCGGTGGAAATGAACATATCTGCAACCGATCATCTGTGACCGTGTTCTTGCCAAAAAGTGCTTCTGCAGGTGAGCACAACCTATTAGTCTGTTAAAGGAGGAGTAGAAAACCCAACATCACTCCCCTTTTGTTTATTTTCTTTTATATCATGTTATCTTGTACAGACATGCTGTTTATTTATTTATTAATAATTTATTGACATGTATCTATTTTGCCATTTTGTCCAAATTTTTCTTTTGCTCATGTGTAACGTCTGTTATAGTATCTTGAGTCTCTCAATGCAACAGATTCACAAGTGACGGAATGTTAAAACAAATGTCTCTTACACCTAAAATTACATCCTTTTATTGTTAGCTTACTTGGAAAAGGAAATACTGCTAAGTTTGTTTTCCTGCCAAGTCCAATTTCATACATTCACCTTCTCCAGACAGAATGTCAGCATCTAAACAAAAAGTCCTGGTTGTAAACAGCAGCTGTATTCCAAATTAAACACGTATGGCTTTTGTGGATGAAGCTACACAAGCACAAACTCCAGCTATTACCTAATTTACCAGGTTCTGGACCAGTAGAGGCCACGTGAGGAGGCGCAGACAGGCTAAAATGGTGGTAGTGGCTCTGAAAGCGTGAAAAAGGCGGAACGAGACAGAAGGAGAGGAAGGGAGGAGGGGAGAACGGATGGGAGATTGTCTTTGTAAGCTTGTGTGTTCATTTTGTGATGCCTTCCATCCTGCCGTCGGCAAGGAGACGGCGGCATGGAAACAGCTGTTGCCCTGTTGACGCGGAAACAAGAAAAATGTTGGACATTAAAGAAAAAATGACTTATTCATACAAGGCTCCTTGTGTTTATTCATTTCCTTCCTCTGTGTTTGACTGTTTTGTTTCATATTCATGAGAACAGACATTTGCAGGTGTGAAAAAACGTCTGGATCCCTGACTGAGTGGTGTTTTCTTCCTGCGAGGCTCTTTCTCTCTATGGTGATGACTCTCACATTCATACAGTAGGTGTTGGAGATGTTCAGGTGTCACCCAGTGATCCTTCAGGCTGTAAAACAGACCGGTTCTGTTTGCACCCTGCTGTGCCTGTTCCACTGTTGACCATCAAACCCACTGGTCTGTGATGTCTAAACTGTCTGTCCTTCAACTGACTCACGTTCAACCTGTCCAGGCAGAGACACATGCTGTTCTTGGCCTTTCTCTTCTCAATCCTCATCACTACCTTGCGTCGTCTCATTGCTATGACAACGACATCCTTCTTCTGTCCTTTCCTCGGCTGTCTCATCTCCTCCTGTTCTTTTTATGTCTCTGCTTGGGAAAAAAAAGAGCATGAGCTGAACCGAGTTCTGATCTTCCCATCTTAACATACGTCATATTAAACCAGCTGCACCGTGTAGAAATGTGCTGCAAATCGAATTTAAAAAACTCAAACTTTGCCAAGTACTAATTTATTTACAAAGCAAAAACAAGAAGCACAGACATTCATGCACTGCAAAGAACTTTGATAGTCTAGTAGTCTGATCAAACGATGCATTTCTACATTTATAGCGTTTTTTTGAAATAAACATTCTCTGTAAAACAGGCTTTGACTTTGAGCCCACAGCAACTTCACCAGCTTTTACGATTATGAACATTATGTAACTGCTTAAAATAGACAAAAACCCAAGAATTTTAATTTCAAGCCCCCTCGCAGTATCTTCTACAAAGTGCACAAAGTAACTCAAGTATTACAGAGCATCATGATACTGTTTGTTCGTACCGCTTCGGGGTGACATCAAGTGAAGCGTCCACTCTTGAATGAGAAAGCCTCATCAGGAAAAGCACACAGTCACTGTACTAGTTCTTGGGACAGAATGGAATCAAATTATTGCCACTCTTTGTGACTTCCCTAGTGATGGAAGTAATTGTTAGAGAAGAGTCCTTCTGTGTTGGACAGAATCCTGTGCCTGTTACTGGCATCATCTGCAACAGACCCATGTCTTCACTCCTTATAGAGGAAAAGTGTAATCAATTCATTTAGAGCAAATAAGATTCTTCCATTTGCTTTTAGTAAAAATCTGTGTACTTTATAAAAATACTATCAAGTTTCATAATGCACGATGGATAGAGAAACAAACACTAATAAAAACACAACTAGTGGTTCATCCTGTCGGATCAGGCGCTTTCTCCTCTTCGTCGCTGCTGGACGATGGCGGCACGTCCTCGCCCATCCTCTTTAACTTAGCTTTGTAGTACGCCTTCTTTATCCTGAAAGCTTTCTCCTTCTGCCGGGCTGCTCTCCTCTTCTCCCTCACCAGCTCCTGCTCCCACGCCAGCACCTTCATCCTGTTCTCCCACTCCAGGATCTTCATCTGCCGCTGCTGCTCCAGAGCATCCGCCCTCTGCTGCTGCTCCAGCCTGGACAGGTCCACGGAGTCGTGCTGGACCACGCGGTGGCCGGCGTCCTCTGTCTCGCTGCAAGATCCATGGAGTCGCTGGCTGAGCCTAGAGGTGCCTGGAAAGTCACCAAGATGATCAATTGGAGATCAAGTGGTTGCTCCTGTGATAAATCTGCAAGACTCTCTAATAAGCTTCCTTTCAACACACTTGGTCTCAACAACTGGACCTACATCATATTTCATCATCTCACCCCTACATGAAATACCGCATTGCTAACTAATACCTGGCAGGAGTTTATCTGTAGGTACCTGGTGTTGTGAAGTAGGCAGCAGGAATTGTTGCATCCTGCAGATCTGCATTGTTGGAGGTGGAGTCAGTGGTTGGGCTATGGTGCAGATCCGACCATTCACTGCCTGATATTCTGTCCAAGGTGTCACGCTGGAGGCAGAGGGCCACTTGTTCCTTTGTGTCCTCAGTCTGTGAGGGAGGGAACAGCTTATGGAATATCTGTGGCAGTTGAACTATCAATGATAGAATTCTTGTAAATATTTTACAGTTATTAAGTCTCTCTTGGTTTTATATTCTGATTCCCTTTTAGATACTTACCTTGTTTAGGCTGCTGTTCATCTGACCAGCAGCATTTATCATCATCATCTTTCCTACTAACAGTAAAGAGAAAGAGCAGACAGAGAGGGTTTAAGAACGTGGTTAAGGAAAACTAGGAGAGACTGCCTCCTCCTGGTGAGCGCAAGTAAAGACACCCTTGACTCTGCATACACTGTAGAGGGAAACACGGAATCAAACATTTCAACAGAATACAGCACAATAGCGAATATTATTTTTGGTTTCACATCAAGTAGAAATTAAGTTCCTGCTCACAATATAGCTTAAAATTCAGTAAACATTAAATATTGAATTCTGAAGTAACAAAACAATTGCAACAAGGATGCAAAGCAGATACAAGCTAATTTAAGGTGACACACCTTGATCAATGATCAAATTAACATAGGACATTGAACATCCTGTCATCTTGGAAACAATCTACCCTGCGCATGTGTCCTAGATTAGGAATAAACTAAATCGTAAACTTTAGTGCATCAGTTTAACATTTTATTCTTTGAACTGCTCTTTGTTTAGATAATTAAAACAATATTGTGAATATTTAACAAAAGCCGTGAATTTAAACTAAAATGTTGTTTTTAATGTTACACAGCTAACACCTTATTTGCTTGATGCCTTGATGTCACGTAAATGTGATATTTAACTATCTAATTCTGAAGGTGTAGCTTACTTAAATCAATTCCTGTATCAACCTATAAACTGTAATCTATTAGGCTATTTCAAAAAATATATGCACACAGAGTAACTTAATTACCACATTATTACCACACTTTTACCAGCTGCACTCAGAATGTGTGCGTGCGTGTGTGTTGTTCTCAGATCAGATCTGCAGTGAGAGGCAGTGGTTATGAGCTGGGACAGATGTTCAGCACTAGTCTACACCATTGCTGGATCTACCAACTACACACACACACACACACACACACACACACACACACACACACACACACACACACACACACACACACAGCAGCATCCCATGCACACGGCGATGGGCTAGTTAGTAGCACACATCTGGCCGAACCTCGTCTGACTGAGCTACCTTCCACTAGCTTGCGCACCGCTGCTTTGTGGCCAGCTCCCCCTGCGTGGCTGGTGAGCGCAGCCTCGCCCATGGTCTGAAGTTTAATGGATTTACAACAGGCGCGACATCGGGCGAAATGAATGTCCTGGATGTCCTTAACCAGCCAGTCTTTGTAAATTTCCTTCGACAGCCAGGAGTCTTGGAATTTACATTTCCCAGGCATAGTTAGCTGTGAAGTTAGCCGGACCGCTACCCGAGTGTCCTCTTCTTTGACCGCCTCCGGGTGCGTTCATGGTCAGCTCGGAAGATTCAGAAACAATTTAGAATAGGGATTGATTTTTTTTCTACAGTAAGTAAAACCACAACGTCAATCAATGTCTGATTATCAAGGTAATGTTGTAAGATAGCAATATTGTACATTATGACATATTTTGTAGCTGGTAACAAAACAACTACACCGACATTTTTATATGACGACTATGCTATTGCTAAAGTAATTTTTTAAAAATCACAGTCAAACGGAAAAAGTTGGGCTCATCTCCACCAAATCCAACAGCATTTACTGAACGAAAACATTTGACTGCCTAATACAAATTATGAACAAAACAGAAAACACCTAAAGGCAGCACTGATCACGTGAACACTTCCCCCCAATGCTAACACGGCAAACCTTTTCTTAGCCAACCAGCAAACAATTGAGCCAGGCGTGCAGTCGTATTGGTTGAAATGCGGCACTGAACCCGGAACAGAAACACATGGGTACTGTGGAGATCTAAAATGACATTTTAGTGAAGATTTCAAGTGCTGGTACGTTGTTAAGCTTCCAGATTCTATCAGCAATGTATTTAGCAACAAATACCTGGGGAATTATGTTGTTTTATTTGTATATTTATAATCACCACCCAGTAGTTTTTCTGCTAATATATCGTTCTGTTAATTCCCAAGCTAATGATGACTTAACACAGACTTGATGGAGTTTTTATTGTTGTGTACTACAGTGTCTTCCATGTACTGGGGGTAAAAAAAAGTTATTATTCAATAACATGGAGACAGCAGCTCTAGTGGCGCCTGTCACAGCTCTGGAGTTCCTTCATGATGCCTTTTTACTGACGGGTAGGTACTGTACTGTAGATGTAATCATTATTATCATGTTTTTATTTTATTTTTCTCGCAATGTTTGCCAGGGCAGATATATATTTGTCTGCGAGTTACTGCACAAACGAACCAATTTGTGACGTTTAAAGGTTTCACCACTTTAAGACTGTCAAACTCTGCATTTGTGGCAGGTGAGGGACCAGTTTTAAAGGCGTACAGTCTCCACCCTCGCCCCAAAGTCTGCACCTCACTCACTGTGCTCCAGCACTCCAGAATACATGGAATAAGACCTAGCGATCAGGCAGCTGTTCCAGCACAGTCATCTGCTGCAGGAGTCCATGAAAAGGATAAAAATGGTTTGTAGTAACTAATTAAATTCTGTTGCATATGGAAAGGTTGTTATTTGACTTGTGATAGGATATATTTATGGATTCTCTGGTGATTATAGAGATGTTATATACAGCTTGAAGCCAAGCAATGGTAGTTGCAGGATTATCAGCATTAATTATAGAATCGGTGACGTAATAATCTTGTTTTTTCTTAAAGAGGGAGTACTGTTGAAGAACTGATCAGGCTTAGGAAAGAATTTGCACTCACTTACACCCATTTTATGTTTTGTATTTATTCACAAAGTCCCTTCTTATCTGTCTATCCCCAGAACTGAGCCCCATTGCACAGGCCAACTTTCATGACCTAGCAGTATTTGGAGGTAAGGTAGTAAGGCTGGTGAGACTCCATGTGGGTCTCCAGGGTGAGGACCACCTGCAGTTGGAGATGCTTGGTCACCTCATGGAGCTACAGGACTGGATTCTGGATGTCCGCTGGCTGTCTGGAGGCAAACATCTCTGTGTGGCTTTAGCCCACAATAGTGCTCTTCTCTTAGACATTTTTACAGGATCTGCCCTAGTTCAGCGCTCTTGTCTGGAGGGCTGTCTGCTTTACTCTGCCCTCCTCTTGGTACAGGAATCTTGGGTGGATACTGTCTTAGTAGGAGGAACTGTTTTCAATCAGCTGGTTCTGTGGAGGCCTGGAGGTGGGAAGGACAATAACAATAAGGCTCCAGTTGAGAGACGTCTACAGGGCCACAGCGGTGTCATCTTCAAGATCTCATATCTTCAGGAGAAAGGCTGGCTGGCTTCAGCTTCTGACGATCGCAGTATAAGGGTCTGGGTAGTCGGTGCTTTAGGGGGCTCTGGGGGGAAATGCGGGGACTTGGAGCCAGCATGTTTAATGGTCTTATACGGACATCAGGCGAGGGTGTTCTCGGTGTGTCTCTCCCCTGGAAAAGTGTACAGTGCTGGAGAAGATGGGTCCTGTTTAGTGTGGGACTGGACTGGAGGTGGAAAAGTGGTACGGACATTAAAGGGACACAGAGCAGGGGGGATTCGTGCACTGGCAGTCAGTAAGGGAACAAGTGATGAGGAGAGATGGGTGGCTACAGGGGGCGCAGATGGAGGGGTGAGACTGTGGAGGATTAAAGAGAGTGAGGAGAGCAAGATGGAGGAAGTGGTGACAGAGAAATTAACTGATCTCCGATTTCCTGGTCAAGGCATGCCTAAAGCAGTTCGTATAGCAGCAGAAGGAAAAGCTGGTTGGAGCCAGAGTAACTTAGTTGTTTGCACTGACCTAGGAATAGTCTACCAATACAGTGATGGCCAGTGGGGGCAGGTATGGCAAGGGTCTCCTGAGTTCCAGTCCTATTGTGTGATGGAAACAATATCTATCATTCCATCAGAGTCAACAGCCAAATTGCATTTGTGTGCTGTAGGCAACCTCAGCGGGTCCATATTTGTATTCCCAATTTCTCAACCACAGTCTGGAATTCTTCTCACTGGTGGCTCAGGGAAGATTCATAACCTCATCTGGCAAAACGTAGGAGAAAGTGTGTGTTTGTTAGCATCAGGGAGCGAAGGGCTCGTCTATCGCTGGTTTATAAAGATACATTTAAATGAAGACCGTTCCTTAGACCTTAGCGTGAAACCTCTTCCTTCCTTCCTTCTTCCCCCCTGTGCCAAACGCTGGCTGACGGCTGCAGTTTGCCTCCTGTCTGAGTCACAGGAGGTGCTGTGGGTTTGTGGAGACAGGAGAGGCTCCCTGCTTTTGTTTCAGGAGGGAGGAAAAATCCTGCAAAAGAGAGGTGATGATAGAGAGGCAGCTGAAAGTTTGGTCACATACACAAGAGGTACAAGTGATAGAGAGAGACTAGATGTCACCGAACAGCAGAGAGAAAATGAAGATAAATTGAAGCTCTTGCCACTGAGCTGCTTATTTGGGGTGCATGGAAAACAGGGTGTAACTTCACTTTGTGAATACCAGGGGCTGCTCTATAGCACTGGGAGGGATGGCTGTGTGAGAGTTTTTAGGGTGCGGCCAAAAGCACCAGAAAACCTTGAAGGAAACAGGAATAATAGTACGGGAAAGACTGTAGAAAGCAAAGCACCGCTTCAGCTGGAGGTTCTGCGAGTCCAGCGGGCCTGTAAGGGTATGGAGTGGCTGGAGAGGATTTTGATTCTCAAACCTGAAACCCCAGAGGAGGAGGAGGAGGAGGAGGAGGGGGTTGAGTTCAGTGAGGAATGTGAGAACCACTACGAGACAAAGCGTAATTTGACAGAAAAGGCGGAGAGAAGGGAAATAGAAGCAAGGTTTGTCATTGTTGGGTTCCACGCTGTCCACTTTGTGGTTTGGGATCCAGTGAGGCAGGAGAGGCTGTTAGCAGTGCCTTGTGGTGGGGGGCATCGCTCTTGGGGGCTCTGGCCATCACTCAAAGGGGTTTGGCCTGGTTATGGAGCGCTGGTCTTCATTAAGCAGGGCAGCGTTCTGGTTTCACTGCCTCCTGGGGAGGAACCAAACTGGCCTGGGAAGGCGGGAGTGACGGGAGGATGGGGCCTGAGAGAGGGCGTCCATGGGAGGGGGATCGGGTGTGTATGTAGATTAGGGAGGATAGAGGGGACAGGAAATGCTGCTGAAACATCTGGAGAAGTGATTAACAATGAAGCAAGGGGGGTGGAAAGAGAGAAGAATCAATGGGAGATAGTGGTGACAGGAGGAGAAGACACTAGCCTAACCGTCCTGGCAATACATCCAAACTCTGGCAACATCAAAGTTCTCTCCGTGATCACTGATCACATTTCAAGTGTACGGACAGTGACAGCGGTAACGCGTCCAGAGGCAGGGACTGAAAAGCATCCACAGTCTCTCTCCGCCCTGCTCCTGTCAGCCGGCGGCCGGGCTCAAATGCAGTGCTACCGCTTACTGATCAGCTGGGACGGGCAGAGAGAGGCCCCCTCCTGCCAGGTGATCCAAGTGGCCGGTCACCGATTGGACGAACAGTGGGAGAGAAGGCGGAACCGGCACAAGATGGTCAAAATGGACCCAGAAACAAGGCAAGTTCTTGGTAGTAAGAGATGAGAAAGGTGCTGAAACTGAAGTATTGGCGATAATTACTCTCCAGTCTGTGGCTACTGGGAAGTGTTTGTCATCTATTTTTTATTTGTTCACTCATGGATTTGCAGGTATATGTCAGCAGTGGTGGTGGATGAGGAGACTGACGGGCTTCTTCTGGCTCTGGCCTGCAGCGATGGAGCTGTCAGGTGGGTGTTTATCACAGCAGAATTTACTGAAGCTTCTTCTCCAGAAGTGGAGAGAAAACAAATGTTACAGTTTGTTGAAACGCATCAGCTGCTAAGAAAAGTTTAAATTCATTTGCCCAGTAAAAAGCCATTTTATTAGTATATTTGTTTTAAAATGCTGCCCTCTCGTAGTTTTATGTGTCTTCACTCCGCCATTATTTTTCTTTTCAGATTGTTCTCCATTAGTGAAGTGAAACATCAAATCTTTTTGTTGTGGGAGTCTTATTTCCACCAGCGATGTGTGCTCAGCGTTGACACCTGCAGCCTTGACGATGCAAAAGGCAACAGGTGATTGAGCCCAAAATGCATAGTAATGTAGTAATACAAACTCACTGTATTTAAAGTAGGTCAGTATCAATATTCGCCATATTGTCTTGGTCTTTTGTGGGGCAATATAATAAAAATGCAAATCTATATGGTGGTGCTGCTTCCCTTTTTAGGTGTAAGCTGTTGTTCAGTGCTGCAACAGACGGGAGAATTGCAGTGTGGAACTTGACTGAAGCTTCTTCCTCAGCCGATGCTTCAAGTGATGCTCCAGCTCCACCAATCCCCTGCCTCAGCATTTCTGCCCACCAGAGTGGCGTCAACTCATTGGCTGTTTGGGCGAAAAAACTGGGACAACAAGAGGGAGGTTGCTTGGTAACTGTTGCTAGTGGAGGGGATGATGGGCAGCTGACGGTGTCGGTGATTAGGGTGATGTTCCCAGAAGATGGAAAGACTTCTGAGCCCTCTGTTCCCCTGCAAACCCAGTTACAACCACCAAAGCAGCTCCAGCTCCATGTCCACACCCAGTCCTGCATCCCGCTGGCTCACGCTGCTCCTCTGACTGCTCTGAAGCTCCTGAGGCAGGGCCTCATCGTCTCCACTTCTTCAGATCAGAGGGTTTGCCTTTGGAAGGTCGGCATTAAAGGTATCGAGCACAAGGGGGCGCTGTGCTCCCATGTTGCAGATGCTGCAGGACTCGCAGTGTGGGAGGGGCAGGTGACACAGGGGGAGGAAGAAGATGAGGAGGCTAAGACAAGATCTGACAGACTCGAGTCTAAACCAGAAAATGCTGTTTGGAGACTAAACGTGTATCAGGCAGAATTGGAAATGGAGGGGAAGACAAGTAGGAGGTTAAAGGACGAAGACACAGCTGATAAGACAGAACCTGTTGAAACAGAGACAGGTGACACAGTTTGTAAGAGCCATGATGAGAAGTCAGGAAAAGAGAATCAAGCAGAGGCTGAAGTGGTGTCAGAGAGGGAGGTGAACACGTGTGAGAGCAGGATAAAGGCAGAGACGACAGGATGGGTGCTGGTCTGTGGACAGGGCTTCCAGCTGCTACGACTCAGAAACTCAGTGGACAAATCAGAGAAGAAATCCTGACGACATTTTTAAAATTTAGTTAGGAATCATCTGTAAAATGACAAAATTGCAGCTACATGATGACACTAAATAATTGTATTTTGCTATTTTTTTTTTAATTAAAGTTAATTTATTCATTCTTTACTTCTGTTTTTTTAAAAGGCACATTTTCTTTCTGTAAACTCTTTATTCTCACGCAGAAAGTCATTAACATAAGGAGAAATCTGATGGCTTCTATTTCTCCTGTGGAGTTTCATGGTAATTGTGAATTGTAAGGCCTCCCTGGACAAAATCAAAACGCTGCGTTTGTTGTCCGTCAAGGAGACGACGCTAATAATAGTCGTGGCTTCGTGAAGTGAACATTAAAACCGTTTCTGATGGCGTTTGGGCCATCTGTGGCCTCCTTAAGCGAAGAGCAGCGATCGGCACAATAATGGCTGAAATGATGAGTGAGTTATTTTTAACACAGTCTGTTACATCTCAACCAGCCAGGAACTAAACAGACCCACAGGAGTCCATTTATAGCAAGAACAAGGTCAAACCAAGGACTCTGCAAGGACTCCATACATCACGTAAATACAGGGTATAAACATGTATATTAAATGAGGAATATTTTTCCAAAGGTAAGATTTTATTTATTTTTTTATTTTTTTATTTAATTGAAATTCAAATACTAGGTACGAGATAAGGTCGCTTACAACTTTCCTCATTTTTATGATGGCAGGTCATAATGGGACAGTATTAGCATGCGTGGCGTGTGTTTCTCAGCTATGCAAATGTGTGCGTGTGAGAGAAGGCTGGCAGCTTGTTCACCTGCGCCATGTCATGCACCCTAGATCAGAGTCAGATGCCTGAAATGTCATTATCAGCTGAAGCGTGCACCTGGGTTATTATCTGAAAGGTCGATGCTACAGCTAAATGAGATGCACTGAGTGTTTGTCAATATATCCGTGAGTGTGTGTGTGTGTGGGGGGGGGGGGGTCTAGATGAGGGTCAGGGCCCATGAAGGGGCCGACTGCAGGTATCATGAATATTTTAATATTTTAGCCTCGTCTCATATTGCCCTCTGTGAAGCGCTCAACCGCCTGCCACTGAAGATGGGGAGAAAGGAAGAGGAGAAAAGATGGAAAGTGACCGTTAAATAGGATGAAGGAGAAAGCCGGGATTAGAAGGTAAAGCTCCCAATTTCTTCCTGCTAGGAAAAAGAAAGGGGCAAAGTCCCTGTGCTGCTACCGCCACTATCACAAAGAGATTAGAGGGTGAGATAAAAGGGAGACGCCGTGGAAGCTATAGTGCTGACGAGGGAGAGAAAAATAGAGAGGGCCTGTGCTGCACACAGCGCCATTAGTGAAGCTACTTAGTGTGGGACGCAGTAACAGATGAGTAGAGCAGCATAAGATCTTAGAAGATGCAGAGGTGGATGCTTAAAAGGCCAACAGCGTCTGCAGTGAACGTACGGCAGTGTGTGTGTGTGTGTGTGTGTGTGTGTGTGTGTGTGTGTGTGTGTGTGTGTGTGTGTGTGTGTGTGTGTGTGTGTGTTTGTGTGTGTGTGTGTGTGTGTGTGAAGGAATGTGCAGGTGGGTCAAAGCCTCCATTACAGCTTCCTGTCTCGGCCCTAATGGGCCCGTCTGGTGCGGGTACTGGTCAGAGCATTAACCTTTGAAAGATGCCACCGTGAAAGTCCAGGGAGCACGCGATTAGGCTTGGTTTGAGTAGCTGCGTGCTAATAAGCTAAGTAACAACGACGCGACGCGTCTGCTCTGAGGCCTCCAGGTCTGTGATGCCGCAGCAACGTCTGCCCTCCATCGCTTCGTACACCAGCAAGACCCGAGGTGAGTCAGCGACGCTACAGCAGCAGGTTCGATGGGACGTATTAGCTCCGGATCTTTGTTTCACGCTGTCTTATGATTCTATTCGTCGCAGTCAAAGCAGCTCCAGCACACCGGCAGAAAGGCGCCCGGCGGCAGGCCTCCTCCTCCTCCTCCTCCTCCTCCTCCCACCCCCCTCTGGGGCCCGGCTCCATCCTCTCAGACAGCGCCATGACGCCCTGGGGAGGCCTGCCTCTGTCGGAGGCCTCGTTCGCGTCCATCGCCGCGCCGCCTCCCCCGCCGCCCCCGCCCCCACCTCCTCCCGCCCCCCAGCCCACGCCGGCCACCCCGCGTTGCGGAGGGCCGATCGAAGAGGAGCCCTCGGGGTCACGTTTCAGCTCTGGGGTTCCGTCTCCCCCTCTGACAGTCTATCAGAACAGAGCAGGTACAGTGTAACGGAGCGGCCGACAGCTTAATTATTCATCCACTAAAAAAAGTCACCTGCTTCACCCGGTTCCGTTCAGCAGGAGGGGGCAGACAACTGCAGGCGAGACGGCGGGCGCTGTCCCAGCGCCGGGCGCCCCGTCCCCCCCGCCTCCCCCCGCTGCGCCCCGTCACCAACCTCAGCTTCTCCCGGAGCTTCACCTTCTCCTTCTTCGAGCTGCCGCTGCACCAGTCGCCTGGCGGCCATGCAGAACGCACCAGGAACCTCATGCTGCTTCTGAGGCAGATACACTTCTGAAAAAGTCTGGTTCTCTCTGACGTGTCACTTTGCTTTAGTGTTTGGTATACAAAGGGCAATAAAGTGATGTAGATTTAGTGAATACACCCCAGCCCAGGTTTGAACTTTTACATATACCTGTTTTGTATCATGTAATAAATATCTATAACCAGCTGCTAACGTGTTCTTGGAGGTTTCTGTGGGGGGCGCTGTTTATTTTGGGAACTCTGGCTTCTCCTTTTTGAAAATTGAATAATATTTTAGTCAGAATCGTGAGGCACATTTTTTAAATTAATACTTTGCTGAGATCAGATTAAGTAACAATAAGTCATCATTATCCTGTTTATAAATTATAATTTTTCTGTCTTCTACTTTCTCACTCACGACCACACTCACTTCCGGGTTCCTCCGTCTCTCACGCACGCGACTCCCGGCCTGAATGGGCCGCGAGCGAAAGGGCTGTAAAGTATCTCACTGTGCAGAGTCCAAGGCTGATCCCCACCTTTCCTGACACACGTGTGAGAGCGTGTGGAGCTCCGTGGGCGCGTCGCCCTCACACGTGCACGTGTGCTGACACAGGTTCGGCCGAACACATATGGAAGAACCGCAGCTGGAAATAGGTTTCATTCACACAAAGATGAGCGCTAACAACTTGCAAATATGTGGGAATCATCATTTACATCTTAGTATTAAAACTGATACCCACTATTGTGGATCATCAACAAGCAGGTCCACAATAATTTTCCTAAAGTATGGAATGTTTTGACAGCGTTTGTCTGGTTTTACGGAGGTGTCAGTTTTTATACAAAGGAATGAAACCCAAACTCGTAGCAGCTGTGTGGGACGCTCGTATTCGACCTTCAGGTGTCTGTGGTCCTTTGACGGGGGAGAATATTTCATCACTGTGGAGACTTGAAGCTTCCTTTGATGTGGAGCTGCTGCTTTAGAACGAGAGTGGGTTCAGGAATTTCTGAAGGCCTCAATTTTTCAAGGGTACAAGGTTCATAACACGCACCAGCTACTCATTCACAGCAGGTTTTCACCCCACGTTTCACCCACCGCGGTTGGATTTTTCGTTTAGCTTCAGCACATTCAGGGTCGCTTCTAAAAATGATTTACAGAAAATCCTACATGTTATATTTTTTACTTGGTTAAATGCACCTACAATTAGCAAATATATTATGAGCTCAAGCTCCAAATGTAGTCTTGCCATCACCATTAGGCCTGTGATGGCTAACAAGGGGTTGCCTGGCAACAGTGTAACCCAGGTTAGTTAGATTGATGTAGAGGCGTCAAAAGTAAACGTGGCTTTACAACTCCCCTTCTCTATACTCACTCACACACACACACATTCACACATTTTATGGCGCATTGTGCACAAAACCACTGAGTGTGTGACATCATAGCCTGAATCTAACACAGCGGAGACGCCACTAGACGTGATGCTTCAGTGTTTGTATGTTCATGCTGTATGTGGGTGACACAGCAAAGGCCCTGATCCGTGGATTGTCCTTGGTCCCTCTGGACACTCAGCGGATGTCATGGATGGGTTACACATCAGTAATGGATGATTACCTGTCAGTAATCCGTCCATGGCCAAACAACAGTCATGATGAGGTTTCAATTTCTGCTGTGGCATCGAGAGACCAGAGCGTTCAGCTACTGCTGCTGCGCTTTGGTCACTGCTCCTCCTCCTCCTTACGTACGTGACAGGCCTGAAACGCTGCTTCAAATCCCCTTAAAGCATTTCTGTTAGAAATAAATGATAACAACCGACAAGGGCTAAAAACTGCTAAATATAAACTGCAACAACTTGTTGATGTTTTTCATCCCTTTCTGTAGTTTGATAGTTTGTTTTCTTGCCAGTTTTTTTCCAAACTACTAAAATATTTTTGGGTTTCAACTATGAAGTCACATTAACCCTTGCTGTGCTGCCATGCTCTGACCTCTGACCTCTGGTTAAAGGATAAAGAGCAACTCACACGAGACTTGGACTTCGGGAGCTTTGTCATTAACGTTAAAGTCCTTGTACCCATTAACCGGCTGCTGTGACGATGGCCAAGCGGCGCCTCTTCATCGCTCCCGACCTGGAGATCCTTAAAACCACACACCTAGATGGAAGTGAGCGCGTGAATCCCACTCACAAACGAGAACAAGTCCAAAGTGACTGCAACTACTGTAGATACAAACACAATGGCCGTGTGGGAGTGAGTCTGTGTGTTTTCTCCCGTTTGATTCAGCCTCTGATTGCAGAAATCACAGAGAACCTCATGTGGGTCTTGTTGTAATTCCTCTCTCGCCTTTTTATCTTGATGCGGACCATCAGTTCAACCTGGGGATGAGCACTAGCCAGCGTTCTCCTCTCGCCTTTGATTGCCTCATTGTGGGGGAATTCTGGGATTTTGATGTCTGGCTGCTGAGGCTGCTGCTGCGACTGACAAATGCAAGGTTGACCTCAAACTCCTCCAAGGATGCATGTTATTACCCTCACATGGGATTCCAGGACGAAGCCGTGGAAAAGTGACTTGGTTGCTTATCAGTTATTTGCACATTTCTCCCCACTGTCTCTGGACCATAACCTCCGATGTGCAAAGAGGCGGTTTCCATTCAAGAATGATGCCTGCAGCTCAGAAAGGATCCTGTGAGGCCTCTGGTTTAATGACAGTTTTCACTAAATATGTGCCAGATGCGACGTCACATAAATATTAGAAATGTGCCTTTAAGAGCACATCATATGTTTAATGGCTGTGTGTCATTTTCCAGACTTTATAGGCTGCTCTACAGGGAGTCACCAGGTCTGTATTGTCAGTCTCGGTGGTCGCCATGGCGACACCCATTGGAGGCAGGATGCCGAATGAGAGCTTTGAGAGGAAGCTGCCTGTCAACATACCCTGGGAACTTAGAGTATGTACTGTATAATAAACACTTGCAAGCATCCCAGCACCCATCACCAGAGCGTGACCTCGCTGGTCTTCACAATCTATAGCCATGCAAACACATGGGCATACACACTGTGAGTAGACTCATGGCCATAAGATGCTCCCAGATGGACAGATGCCACAGTGATGAACTGATGAGTGACTCAGAATTATGTAACAATCTGTTTTTATCTTCAAAACCACAAATCTCCACGTACAATTATCTGCACCTGGCCTCTGACTCATCATCATTCTGCCCTCCTTTGGCTCCAGAAATGCAATTTAACAATTAAACAGTGTTTTTACACATTTTAGAGTAATTGGTGGATGTTGATGTGATTAAATGTATTACATCACAAACGACAGAAAAACATATTTGCAGGGTTTTAATCAAATGCAATGCCCAAAAAGAAATCATATTACATATACAATCGTATTGCACCACGTGGTTATTATTGAAACAGGGTTAACAGATCTAGAGTGGTTCAAGATAAAGGAGCTGAGGGTAAATGATCTTTAAGCTTCTCACTCCTCTGTGGGTTCACATCTTACGTGTAGCAAAATCAGCCTGATATTTAGATGCAGAATACGCTTTATGCTTCTGTTCCAAGTTGGACATTCTGCAGAAAGTGTCACGTCCATTGTTCTTCTCCCACAGATTGTCCTGGTCACCAACCTGTCAGTGCAGATGGATCTGGCTGCACAGCACAAAGTTGGTGGGACACGTACCCAGTGGGTCAGTAGAACTGTGCCACTTGCATTGTTTTTGTCATTTGAACTCTTAACCTGCAGGTTTTATCGCGTCTGAGACGATGAATGTACAGTATGTGTGTTTGTTTGTGAAGGATGCGGTGACGCGTCTTCAGGTGGACGGTGTCGTCCTCTGCAGCTAAAATGGCTGCTCACAAAGCACAGTGGCGTAAACAACAGAGAAGTCACACTCCACTGTCAGGATGATTCATTTGACTTATCCAGCGCTGGCAGCTATCGTTGGGAACCTGCAGGGAATGTGTGTGTGTGTGTGTGTGTGTGTGTGTGTGTGTGTGTGTGTGTGTGTGTGTGTGTGTGTGTGTGTGTGTGTGTGTGTGTGTGTGTGTGTGTGTGTGTGTTGCCTCCAGGTCTAATCTGTCAGACTTCCAGAGAGCACACACACAAGTGCTAATAATTATTTCATATTTTTACAGTATCTGTTTAACACGTCTTTCTTTCTGTTATTTCAAATAGGACCGTATATGTATGTACCATATAGATTTTTCCAGATTCTGTTTTGTTTTTCTTTCTTGAACTTAATTTATGCGTCCTCCACGTTTCTTATTTCCTGCCCTCCTCTTGCTTGTCTTCCAGGCAGACGCTCATTAATATTCCCTTTTGTCTCCCTTGTCTTTCAGCTGCTTCACTGTTCTTCTGGGTCACATTCCTGCTACAGATTCTTACAGAGATGTTGGGACTCGACACTGAGGTAAACTCAATGTGTCCCACAGCTTTTTGAAATGCCTCAGACTCAGCAAGCAGAGTAAAGTTAAGCTAGTCCTCATTTATCTATTTGACTTTTTTAAGATTTTGACTATGAATCACCTGAACAGAGCATCTGGCCAAGACAGCAGCGCAATGTTAAATGTTTTGCCTAGACGGAGTGAGGAACATGTTTGTAGAGCTGCCTTGCCTTTAGTAGCGGCTGTAAGTGTCGAGTGAGTGTGTGTGGGAAGGGGATTAAGTCAGTGTGTGCTCACGTCGGTGAAACCAAAGTATTTTAATAAAGTACTCTGACTGCTTTCTCTGTCATGTGGCCAAGTCACACTGAAAATAAATCCCGGGTTGAAATCGACCATCTGTCACACATCAAAACACCAAACTGTGACCAAAGGCAATCTACCTGAGCATCCCTGAACTTCTCACTGTGTTCCCTCCACCGGACTCTTGCCTCAATCTGTCACACAGCTCTGCTCATTTTGTCAAGTATCCACTGTGTGTAGTAAAGGTGAGCAGTTTTTCCATAAAGGCATTTTGATGCTCCTTTTATTTCTTCTATCCTCACAGATTAGTCCATAATAATTCTCCTTCTGTGAGCCAGGTACATTATGTATCAGAATATGTTAATTGTGCTATTTTGATCAGCTATGAATGGGAGATTACATAAAACTAGATTACACTGGAGGTTAGATAATGAAATCATACAGACCCACCTCCAACAAGCCTTAATAGATGAGGTACAAGTTGTGCTGACTTAACTTTTATCACCTCTATGACCCTGCTGATAAATGACGTTTCATCACGTGTGTGTGTGTGTGTGCGTGCGTGCGTGCGTGCACGTGTGTGTGTGTGTGTGTGTGTGTGACTGCACCGCTCTCATCTCCACCAGAGACACTGTGATCATTGTTAACAGGAAACAAGAGACAGGAAACAAGAGTTAAAATGTTAATGAATTAATGACCTTCAGTTATCGTATAAACCAGGATTTCAGACAAAGCGTCTTCCCACTGACATATGTCAAATCTGATAGAACAAGGTTTTTTTTACTTCTGCTTTTACTTCCTTTCCTCAGTTACCTCATTACTGATCTGTGTAAAATATTAAACTAACAGTGTAAACACTGTAGCTTTAAATAATATAATAATTAGGGACGTTTTTTAGTTAACTGGCAAAATATTTGAGCCATTTGTTGTGGGTACATAATATTACAGCTGACTCAGACATTCACTGAATTAATGTCAGACAGGCATCATAAATCATATTGTATCATAAATATCCGGTTATCTGCAACCAATTCGCCGGCGTCATAAAAAAATGAACAAGGGGTCAGAGGTCAGAGTTTAAAGTCTAACTCTTCATTCAATGCTCTATCAGTGAATTCAAAGACGTTGTCTCCTGCTCTTAATAATTCAATGCATTCGACAGGGGAGTCTGAATCTAATCTTGACCAAACACCCACACATTAGTAAAGTGAATTCACAAATATTTACCTCAACATGGCTCACAACACATTTACAATATAATACAGGACAAACTCTTGAGTCACTGTTAAATCTGTCTTCAGATCACTTTCACTTCAATTTTTCAGCCCCCCTTAATCACGAGTGTCTTGGTGTCTCCCAAAACTTTCAAATAGTTTTGGATTCCCTGCTGCAGCTTTGGCCCAGTCACATCAGAGGTGAGTGAGTGGAGAAGATGCTCGATGTTGGTAATTCAATGCACCATAAAAATAAGGTTTAATGTTTGCTTTTGTCTCAGTAATGTTAAATAAGATGAGTTATGTGGTTCACACCAAGCCTGACATGCTAAACCGCTTCCTGCGTGGAAAGCTCTAAAAACAGCTGCATATCTTGCATCATTGAATGGTTTAAACTGACAGAACCCTAAATGTTGTTATTTCTGGCCAGTCACCGTGAGTTAGCAGGTGCAGTCAGTGTAATCATAAATGAGCCAAACTGACGGGGCTGAAGTGACTGAATAATCTGACCACTCATGCTGATGCAGGTGCTTTTCACAAATGTTTTTAATAGTGACATGGGATGCTGCATGTGTGGAAAGCTACAGAGTCACAGCGCTAACTCCATTTCCAAACGGAAGCGCAGGCTCCATGTATGGCTGTGAACTTTGCCCTCTGGCTCCACAGCAACATCCAATTTCATATCTAGATTTGGCTTCAAAGTCTTAAGTCGCAGCGGAGGAGCTGCAGCTGACAGACAGCGGCTGTCTTTGCATCAGACAACAGGGGAAGGAGATAGAGGGAGCAGCGCGAGGTCAGGGGTCCCTCTCTGCTGTGGATTGAAAGCGAACCTCACCGTCCTCCACCGGCTGCAGCGACGCGCTCTGACCTTTTAATTTGGCATCACTCGGATTCACTGGGATCTAAAGGAAAAGCACCAGATTTGAGCCTTGAGACTCCTGCACGTAGGCTGGATCCAAGCTTTAAATGGGGAACCTTGCATCCTCTCACGACTGAAGGACGACTTCCCTAGTGGAAAACTGGATAAAAGACAGAGAGATACCACCCAAAGAACTACATCAAAGTAAATAAAAAATAAAGACCACAAGCCCTTGGAGTTTGGATTCAACACTTTCTGATAAAACATCAACACACCAAGGTAATTATTATCAGCCTGTTCAAATTATGCTCCAAAATCTGCAGCTCTGTGTCAGAAAAAGCAAATTATAAAGGGGTAAAGATGTGTCAAACATGCTACTTAAGAACATGTGTAGTATGTATTATTATCCCTGTGTTCAGCTTAAAGCTTGAAGGCGTCATCAGTCTAATAAACAATTTCAGTAAGTGCAATTAAAACTTTTAGCAGTGAAGTGCAGTGAGAGGCTCCAGTTGAGAGTAATATCTCAAATCTGACTGGTAAAAACCTTTTAGATTGTATTTAGGTTATTGTAAAATATTGATTTTCTTGTTTTTCTACATCTGTTGCATCTAGTCTCCGCCATGGCAATGAGACGACACCTGGCCTACAACATCCACAGGGAGATCCTGGACGAGGAGACCGTGGAAGGCCTGGCTCAAAAGTCCGGGTCAAAAACGTCTCTGCGTGATCGACTCAGAAAAGCGACGAGGTAAAAGTCCCTAAATGTGCTTCATGGCGCTGCTGCAAAAATGAACAGTTAATTTGTACAGACTTGGGGAGCGAGAGGTCACTGATTAACATGAGGGGCGCGGCTAAAGTCATCAACAAACATTAAAGCTACAGCTAGTGGCTCGGAACCAAGTGGCGCAGAGGTCGGACGCCAGAATCAGAGCAGACCACAAACGCTGCACGTTCTAAGCGAAACACGTCCTCCGTGTGGAACTCAGGTGTTCTGGTCCCCGGGCGAAGAGGTGCCTGCTGGAAAGCGTTCCTGTTCTGTCCTGGCTGCCTCGTTACGCCATCAAAGACGACGCCCTGGGTGACCTGATCTCCGGCATCAGCGTGGGGGTCATGCACCTGCCGCAGGGTGAGGCTGGAGGCGCCCATGGGCTGCGCGGCAGAGGACGAGTGTTGTAGCTACGCCTGCTGGTACTGTACGTGTGTCTGTGTCCTAGTCCCTGCTCTCGTCTGGTGCCTGCAGGTATGGCCTACGCCCTGCTGGCCTCCGTTTCACCCATCTTCGGCCTTTACTCCTCCTTCTACCCCGTGCTCGTCTACTTCATCTTCGGCACCTCCAAGCACGTCTCAGTCGGTGTGTTCTTCGACGCTTTGTGCAGAGTTACGCAGCATTTACTGCTTTGAAATCCGCAGTCCACGTCACTTACTGTATTTCCTCCAGGAACGTATGCGGTGATGAGTGTCATGATTGGAGGAGTGACGGAGAGATTAGCTCCGGACTCCAACTTCATGATGTGGGACAATGTGACCAACTCTAGTATGGTGAACGAGGCGGCTCGAGATGCAGAGAGGGTCAAAGTGGCGGCAGCCGTCACCTTCGTTTCTGGTTTATTTCAGGTGTCTGAATCCTTAAATTTAACATTTGCGAGACATTCTGATAACAGATGGCAGTCTCTGCAGCAGTGGGTGAACAGCTCTATCTGTCTGTCACGTTTAGATTCTGCTCGGTCTGGTGAAGTTCGGCTTCGTGGTGACCTACCTGTCTGAGCCCCTGGTCCGAGGATACACCACAGCCGCGGCCATCCACGTCATCGTGTCCCAGCTCAAATACACCTTCGGCATCAACCCCCGGCGACACAGTGGGCCGTTCTCCCTAATATACGTGAGATCAAGAGCGCCTGATGGTTTCAGGTTTCACCACCAACAGGCTGAGTGTGATGCGCTTCTGCTCCCAGACTGTGCTGGAGGTGTGTTACCTCATCCCGGAGACCAACATCGGCACGTTAGTGGTCAGCATCGTCACGATCGTCGGCCTCATCCTCGCTAAAGAGCTCAACGCGTATGTGCAAAAGAAGCTGCCCGTTCCTTTACCCGTGGAGCTGCTAGCTGTGAGTGACATGAATGCTTATAATGCAAAATGCCCAACGCCAGATTCTTTGCTGCAGTAACTAACTACGTCTTTACGTCCAGATCATTATTGCCACAGTCGTTTCCTGGCAGGTGAACTTGGAGCAGAAATACGGAGTGGACATAGTGGGAGTCATTCCCTCCGGGTGAGAAACAAGAAACATACAGAAATATACTGTATAAAAATGAAGTGTTTGTGAGGATCAGCGTTCTACTGTCTCTGTCCACCAGGCTCCAGGCTCCCGTCTTCCCAGACGCCTCTCTGTTTGAGCAGGTGATCGGGGACGCCTTCGCCCTGTCTGTGGTCGGCTACGGCATCGTCATCTCCCTGGGACGAATCTTCGCCCTGAAATATGGCTACAAGGTGGACAGCAACCAGGTGAGCTGAGGATGGATGGTGGATGGATGGATGGATGGATGGATGGATGGATGGATGGATGGATGGATGGATGGATGGATGGATGGATGGATGGATGGATGGATGGATGGATGGATGGAGGTGCTGAGAGGACGAGTTGTTTTGATAAGCGTTCTTCTTCTGGTGCTGTAGGAGCTGATCGCTTTGGGCCTGAGTAACTCCATTGGAGGCATCTTCCAGTGTTTCGCCGTCAGCTGCTCCATGTCCAGGTCCATGGTCCAGGAGAGCACTGGAGGCAAGACTCAGGTTTGCACTACCCCCCCCCCCCCCCCCCCCCCCCCCCCCCTTTCTTTCTAAGCAAATGTTTCATTTCATTTCTCACTTCCTGTGCCTGTAGCCACAGTGTGAACCCGTTCAGACTTAGAGGTCGAGCGGTGGAAAGCCGGCTGTAATTAATGTTACTCCGCTAAGCGCCGTCATTAAAAAACACTTAGGGAATCGACTGTCGCTCGCATCTGTGAACTCCGCCTCCACAAACACACATTTGCTGAAAGGCTAAACCGGTTTTAGCCCGGTGACACCACTAAACACCCAAGTCCCATTACAGCGGAGAAGTGAGGCCTCCAATCCGAGTAATCATGTACTAATTCATTCTGACGGACACCGCGTCCTTCATCGTGGGTAATAGTTCCTTGACGACATTCCTCCCATCTCTCCCCCGACTGCTCATCACCTCCCCTCTGCAGGTCGCCAGCGCCATCTCATCGGTAGTTATCCTGTTCATCACACTGTGGATTGGGAGTCTCTTTGAAGATCTACCCAAGGTACCGTGAGTGGATCCTACAGTGTTCGCCTGCTTTCGGACCCCCCCTAATAACTCATGCTACTTCTGCCTGATACTCTGCAGGCAGTGCTGGCTGCCATCATCTATGTCAACCTCCATGGCATGATGAAGCAGTTCATGGACATCCCTGCGCTGTGGAGGAGCAACCGGGTGGACATGGTGAGTGGAAGGGTTGACGGATGCATTCGACTGACTGACGGACGGACGGACTTCACCCCCTGACGCTGTCTGTGCTTCTCTCCAGCTCGTCTGGGTGTTCACCCTCATTCTCACCATCCTCTTCAACCCTGACATGGGCCTGGCCGCTTCCATCGGCTTCTCCCTGCTCACGGTCATCTTCAGGACACAGCTGTAAGAATGTACCCCCCCCCCTCCATAACGGGCGACGCCTAACAACAAACTCTCACATACAAATCACAGGAGTTTTTGTCCTTGTTCCAGACCTAAATACACCTTGTTGGGGCAGGTTCCAGACACGGACATTTACAGGCCACTGGGGGACTATACTCAGGTAAGGCACATCATCAGGTGAGCTCTGCCGCTCCAGACATGGCCAGAGTATACAAATCCTATTATAATGCTGTATGTAGAGTCACCGGGCAGATTCTTTGGAGTGAGCAGTTTATCGCATACACCTGCTGACACTTCGCTCACTTTTTTCAAACATTTGAATTGCCCTGCGTGTTTTGGGCTTCAGGTGAGGCAGGTGCCAGGGATCGCGATCTTCCGCTCCTCTGCCACCCTCTACTTTGCCAACGCAGAGATGTACCAAGACGCCCTGGGAAAGAAGGTAAAGAGCCCTCATCTTATCCCAACTTGTGGAAAACTGCTGCCTCCTCACATGTCGGTGCTTTGTACAAACAGGAAATAAAACAGCCGGCAACAATCTATCTGTCACAGTCGTCCAAACAATGACTAGCGTGATTTCTGACGCGCTAATAACTGACCTGACATTTCACCAATTCACACATCACGACTGTGACAGACATTGTTCGAATGCCGCGCGATTCCTCCTCCTTTCTTCAGCCCAACTTTTGTCCGACGCCCCCTCCCTGCCCTCCTCGCGTTTCCCTTTCTCTCTCCTCCTCCTCGGTCACACCTCCTTGAGATGCAGAGGAAGACAGATTAGGGGAAGGTGGAAGAAGATGACAAAAGATGGGGGGGGGGGGGACTGAATGAGGGAGTCTGGACGGGAAAGTCTCATTCATTACGATGTCAGTGTGTCAATGCTGCGGGGTCATCGTTTTGTATCTTATCTGCCATGCACAAATCAACTTCAAGAAGCTGCAAGTTTGGTGCAAGGTGATAAATTGCCACAGGAGGAGTGGAGCACATTTCTGAAACCGGATGTGGTTGTGAGTGGGTTGACCTCGAGTGCGAGGAGCCGGAGCTCCACAGACGGCGCGAGGAGACGCAGGTCACAATCGACTGTCGCTGTGGAAAGGTTATTGTTAACATGTCCTGCAGCTCATGAGCCGCTTTTGAAGCGATAATTGCTATCGATTTTGTTGCTGGAGAAGCGGGAAGGCTTGAAGGGCTGTCATTAAAGCCTGATCCACGTTGCGTTTACCAGGCGTGTAATAAAAATCACAAAACAATGCAAACCTGATTGGCTGTTGATGAAAACTTTTCTAAGCTTTTTCTGGTCTCCGTTCATGAATCCTGTAGTTGAGCTCATTGCACGTGTCACATACTCTGTAAGAAAACTGGTTTATGCAGTTCCTGTAATAGTCAATACTCAGTGTGTTGCAGGCACTACACTTACAGTAAACGTGTCCTTCAGACAGATTTTCTGATAGTTTTTCACAAGGAAAACAGGAAGCTGTGCTCGTCCCACCTGCTCTGTTGCATATTTTCGGGTAAACAACCAACAGAACTAGCTTAACAGGCTAAGATGAAGCTCTGTGCCGCTAACGACAGGTTGAACCACCTTTGGCTGTGGATTCAACCACTAAAACGTCAGCCTCACCCAAGACACTTCTGACCAAAAAATAATAAAACAACA
This sequence comes from Betta splendens, assembly GCF_900634795.4. Classification (NCBI taxonomy): domain Eukaryota; kingdom Metazoa; phylum Chordata; class Actinopteri; order Anabantiformes; family Osphronemidae; genus Betta; species Betta splendens. The sequence goes on along the minus strand of NC_040887.2, from coordinate 10,503,240 downwards.
ACTTTCAAGAGTTTGCATGAAATCCGCTTAGAAAAGCACCTTCTCCCGCCCTTTGCTTGCTCCCATAGTAAAGACTTGATGAGGCAGCGGGTCGCCAGTGAATTTCTCCGTCTCGTTTCAGTGTGGACTTGACATCACCAAGCTCCTGTCTGCCAAGAAGAAACTAGAGGCCAAACGGAAAAGGCAGGAGAAGAAAGCTGCCAAGATGGCTGCCAAGGAGGGAGCAGTGAACGTGGTGAGGACGGCCACAGCGTTGGTTCTTATTAGGGTTTTCCCTTATTGCAACTAAATGAAAACTCGACACTGAAACTGGTTCCGGTCCAGAACGGGGAGCAGCAGAAGGACCTGGCCGTCATCGAGGTGGACGCGGAGCCTGATCCCTCACGCCCAAGAGTCCTTGTCCTGGACCTCAGCCCTGTGAACTTCCTGGACACTGTGGGAGTCAAGACGCTGCGCAATGTATGAATATAGCATTTAACACACATGGGGGGGGGGGGGCTCAACGTGATCATTCTGTCCCTTATCCACTTAGCTCCACATTAGAACACATCCTCTTTTCCTCCCGCTGCCTCTCCCCTCAACATTTAGCGCCACAGACTTCCATTTGCTGCTACAGTAATTAACTTGTCACGCTAATTAAACGATCCCCTGACTTTCACCCTGCGCTCGTCTGTTTCAGATCCAGAGAGACTATGGGGAAATTGGAATAGAGGTGATTCTTGCCGGTTGCCAAGGTAAACCTTTCTGCATTTCAGGACTCGAAGGAGGAGTCAAACAAGGTCTAGGTGGATAATCTGAGACAATAAATGTCCTCAGACGAGAAGAATATTACTATATAGTAGGTTTTAATTGTAGTGGTTTGTGTTCACTGTAATGAAGTGTCTACTTTTGTTTGTTTATTGTATCAGCCTCCTAATTTAATTGACTTGGTGCATAGGAATAAGCGTCTCTCTCCAGGGGAGAACATCTTTACACCTCCGTGCTTGGAGACAGCTAATTGGCTCAGACTGCGTGGATAGTTATGAAGGAGCTGCTGTAGTTTATTTGATTGGAAGAATTATAAACAAGGTTCAGTTCCTGAAGACTCTTTACTTTTTGTATTGTTCTACCTGCTTCACATTTCTGTTTTTTTTTCCATTTTCTTGTCCGTGTGTGTCTCCGTCCAGGCGGCGTGGTGGACAACCTGCAGACCGGAGGCTTCTTCACCGGCAAAGTCACAAAGTCCTGTCTCTTCACGACGGTCCACGACGCCGTGCTGTACGGCCAGTCTAGCAGCGCGCGCGGCCAAGATAAGGTGACGTACCGTTCGCCTGCGTCCACAGCGGCGCGCGCGGTTTTTGACTAAGCTGCAGCAGGAAGTGCTGTGATGGCACAGAGTCAGAAACGTCTGTTTGAAGGAACGTCTTAACGTTTGTGTGTTCTGCGACTGTATTTCACTATTGATTTGTGTGTGTTTTTACATTTGTGATCCCATAGCAGGAATCTAACAAAGAGCAAAGACGTGTCACTGGTCCGTGACAAGCAAAGCAATGCGCAGGTGCACATTTTCATGGGAGTGCACGTTAGAGGGGTCAGTGAATGGGAGCGCACGGGTGGATGCTAACACACATGCACAGTAGAACGCTGCATGTTCATTGAGAAGCCGATGATAGCTGGCTAATGAATGGGGTTCACTTTGCTTTCAAAGAGGGATGATTTTTGGGTGGAGGTGCACAGAGGAGACGTCCTACGCAGCGGCGGTGCAGTCAGGAAGTAATGAAGCACTATTCCAGCCTGTGCCCTGCTGAGACGGAGTTTCAGGCAACGTGTTCCGTTCCCCCTCATTTACCTCCACTGAGAGCGCAAATCTGGAGCATATTTTGTAAATCAGGCGGGCGCTGCGTGCTCCTCTCCCACCGGGTGTCTTTCATGGGCTTTCTCCCTCTCGTTTGCCTTGGTCTTGATCTCTTTCCGTCTCGCTCTGTTTCGCAGGGGACCACGATGACACATTTCTGATCCCTGACAGCAGCAGCGGCGGTGGTGGCGGAGTGCATGGGGAAGTGACGGACCATTTGTGTGAGGATTTTCTCCTCCGAGCGTCAGATAACTGGGACACACTTCAGATGAGTCGCTGCACAGACGCACAGGAGGGAACGAACACAGCAAAGAACGAAACTGTAAATACAGTAAATTAGTTTAAATAGTCCCGTGATGCATCTTGTCTACATTTGTGTCATTTACTGTGTTTTAATCACATGAACACCAACTGCAAACATGTTACTGTTTTATTTATAGAAAAAAATCTAAAAATACCAATGTTTATGTACTTGTATTAAAATAAATGAATAAATGAATGACATCCTACTCTGAGTCGCAGATGTTTTGGGTTCAGAGTTGAAGCTTTCCAGGAAGACATCTTGATTTGGTGATGCAACAACAGGAAATCTGTGAAAACCTCCTGAAATGGTTTGGACTGAAGGAGCTAATGGCTCCGATGTGAATGCTCAGTGTTCAGCTTTCCTGCCTCGCTGGCTCGGCGCTTCATTCACACGCAGACGGCACAGTCTCGCCCTCTATAACGCCACAGATGTGTTCAATGACTCTGACGGCACACAGAGCCGCTCTGCCAGATGTGGAAGATGCTCGTCATCGTCATTCAGGCACAGATAATGTCACGAAATGTTGTGGTATTGCACAGAACTGGCTATTACTTTTATTTTGCACGCTTAAAAATGTGCAGTTGCTGTTCATTTGTGGAGCGCAGGTCTGTGAGCAGAGAAGTGGGTTGAGATTGATTTAGTGTCAGTCCCCTGATCACTAGAAGCAGGTACGTGAGTCATTGTTTATTAGAACGGGAACACGCTGAATCATATTTAGTTGTTACAAAACAATCATCCAGTTTCCGGCTTGATTAAGAGGAACGAGCCCTGTGTTTTCTGTGGATTTACTCCTGTGGACAGATCACACACACACACACACACACACAGAGCACATCATCATCTCTTGACATTGGCCCCAGTGTCTTGCCCAAGGACACGTCGACATATCGACCACGGCGATGGGCTCTAACCCCCAACCTTAATTAGAGGACGACCTCCCTACCGACTGCGCTATTGCCACCCAACAATAAGGATCCCATGACGCAAACACATTTTAAAGATCTATAAAATTGTTTATAAGAGTCTTGTGTATGTAATAAAATGTCCTGTCAGTGTGTTTTGACCCGCTGTGCAAGAGCCTCACACATTTTAGGCCATTCACATAGTTTTACTACTATCACTACGTTTTCGTTTACTCTGAATACGTATTTCTGCCTTCAACAGTTTGAGGTTCAATTTGTTTGCTTGAGACCAGTGAACTGCAGTAATGTGGGATATTGAACCACTAGGGGTCGCTAGAGGGCGGAGGGAACTTTAATTTCATTAATCCTTCTTTTCCTTATAGTGGTTAATCTTGTTCAAACATCTTCAAACATCTGTTTCAGTGCTTTTATTATATCCTTCCCATATTTTGTCCCCAAGTGGCCAAAAAAAACAATCGTTGCAGCTTCAACCAGACAGAGTTAGGCGCCGAAAGCCACATCAAACAACAGCATTTTACAGCATTACAGTGAAGGAAAACAATGTTGCGCTTCCAGTTCAGATCAGAAAACATGAGTCATGTCTGAAGAAATAGGAGGTGTTACTTCGCGTTCACTTCATGATCCTAATAATAAATATCAGGTGGACTCATCTACATATGTAAACGACACTAAGCGGTGGGAGGGGGCTGTATCCCCGCCTCTGGGTAAATGTGTACGTGAAAGAGTTTTTTGGGAGAGGGTGAAGGAGGAAGACCGTGCGTGTGCGAGCTACTTATTTAGTTTCTCTACAAACGTCGCTGACTGCATTCTTCTCTTGGGTGGCGAGAACGGAGCATCTCTGAGAGAGAGGCGGAGAGCGAGCGAGCGAGCGAGAGAGAGAGAGACGGGAGAGCCCGAGGAGAAGCTGAAACTTCAGTGCAGACGCTCCAGTGCAGGTTGGTTCGGTCGCTATAAAATTATTATGAATGTTCCCACGGCGGTTGCAGCGCAGGACTCAGTTCTGACCTGATGGACCCTCCGGAGTCTGTAATGTTTTTTTACGTGTCGTCGTCCGGTCTGTGCCGTGGCTTTTGGTTGTAACCATGCAACTTGTAGTTTTGGATTGACACCAATGACTCTTTCACAGGACGTTAAACCCGTATGTGAGTAGTGATGCTGCGGCGCGTATTCCACCACAGGCGCTGACTCCCGTCTCGGCAGCTACGGCAGATGGACGCTCTTTGCGCGGCTACACGTTCGACATTTGCGTTGCGGAAGAATGCAGCTGAGCCGGGGTCATCGCGTTGCCCAGTTATGTGGAGAATTTCCCCGCGTCCGAAGGTGGAAAATGTTTGATTGCGTCGCAGAGGGAAACAAAAGGGAGGTTTTGCGCACGCATGTCATGACAACGGCTTTCAGGAATGATGCACTGGCGCGTTTATGTGTACGGATAATATTCCCATATGGGTGATGCTCATTAAGAACTATTGTTCAGATGCATTCGCGTTCATATCCCGTTGGCTTAAATGATTCACGTTTCCCCATTTCTGGCCATCATAAATACTAATAATTAAAATCCACACTATCATTACCACATGGGTATTACAAGGCGCTTTTTCGTAATGCAGGAGGTCAATATGTTGAATGGTCTAATAAACACCCGCTCTCCTACAGTATAGCCTATAAATATTAGAGTATACGGGCTGTCAGGTCCCCAAACACACAGGCGCCAGTTTAACTCCAGAAAAAATGTGGACCTACTAGAACTATTTTTTACCTGCAGTGGAGTCCTCGTCGCACTACACTCGACTAACCAGCTGCACCGGATGCCAGAGAGGCTCCATTGATGCAAGTGACCGAGAAAGAGATAGAGGAAGGAGCGGTGTTGCAGTGTTGGCTAAAGAAGAAGTGCATCGGTTCTTTTTTTTCTGCTGGTTTGTTTGTTTTCTCCCCGCTTCTGTTTTGTGCTTTGTTTGGCAGAAAGACAAAGACGGAGCGTACTGGCAGAGGCGCCACTGTACAGTGCGGTACATCTGCTCAGTGCTTATGTTGCACCGGACAGATGCGCGCGCGCAGCAGTCTGAGTGACTGAGTGGGACTAAGACATAGCTTAATGATTACCAGCGTATGATAATAAAATCAAATAAAAGGCATTTTTTGGTTTTGGTGGTGATATGATCGCTCGTCTTTTATGCAGTGAGTCAGTTGGCAGATTAAACCCTACAACTGTTCTCGTAAGTGACAAATTTATTGTGATCGTTACAATTAGGCGCGCGCGACAGAGAGCGCGAGAGGGGGTGGAAGAGGGGAGGGGTGAGGGACCTTATGGAAGGCAGAGCGCGTGCTGTCGTGACGTAACGCCGGTCGTGGCGGACGCTCTTGACAACCGCGCGTGTGCGTGTGGAGCTCGGGATCCGATCACAGCCAAACCCACGGACCACCGCCGTCCACGACGCGCGCGTTAGTCGACGATGAACGCCGCGTGCGCCGCCACCTGCCTGCTCGTCGCCGTCTGCAGCTACTACCTCTACGGCAGCGACGTGTTGTCATCGCTGCTCCGTGTCCCCGTTGCAGAACCGTCCATGCCCGAGCCGGGAGCTGCTCCGCGGCGCAGCCCGCAGGGAGTCCCCTACGCCGAGCTGCCGCACATCGTCAACGCCGACGGACTGCACCTGTTCTGCCGCTACTGGGAGCCCGGCAGCCCGCCAAGGTCAGTGCGGATCCGAGCGGAAGAAGTGTGTTTGTGTTTCACTCCATCTGTCCCCGTGCGCGCGCGTGCGCGCGCGCTGCCCTGTCAACAGCTGTGTTCGAGGTCCGTCGTGTGCTGCACTATTCCGTCCAGGAGTCACGTGATGACGTCTTACAGCGTCCTGTGTGTTAATGTGTGGACATGTGTCCACCTTAGGCCTAGATCATAAGGTTAGCATCACTTACAGCTAAACATACTGCAACCTAATGTAGAGAAGGATGTTCCAACCTGGCAACCCAGCACCAAAACAAACGGGCTCTGCAGCATCTTGCTCCTAAAGTGCAGCCAATCTTGATGTGTTCTTTGACAGTTTGCCACCTTAGTGTATACGATCCACCATTTTCTATTATATCCACAGTGAAATAATAATTTGGGGTGTTTTGTGTATGTGAACACAGTCTCTGCTTAAAAGAGGAACAGTGCCAGTCATGTTACTTAGTATGTACAACATGAGATCAAAGTCAGAAGGAGAGCATGAGGCAAAGCTGGTGACTCCATCTTGACAAAAACATCATAATTATGGTAATCTCCTCACGACAGATGCACCAGGGACCAATTCTGGGTCACGACCTCGTTTAAGAGCGAATACAAAACAGGAGCAAGTATTTGTTGAATCTAAACATGCTGGGAAATATATTGTCAGATCTATTCAACGGCGTCAAACAGTAGTTCAGTTGCAAAAGCCCGAGATCGTGACTCACCAGGCATTCTGGTGTGTGAAAGAGTCTAAATGGCACTGCTGTCTTTTAGCCAGCAAGACACCACACATCACAACTAGTTGATTAATGGAGCCGCTTGATGAAAACCCACTTTGGTTTAGCAGCAGTGCTGCCGTCGGAGGCCTCCTGTCCCCGCACTTCCTTTAAGTGCTTGCTTCGAGGCGGATGTCGCCCCACGTGGTGGTGGCTCTGCGAAACCCGAACCACGTGTCCTATTTAAACTCAAGAAACCTCAGAGCCGCACGCACAGATGCAGCAGCACGCGACCGGCAAACATCTGGAGCCAGTAGACGAGCGATGGTGCACAGACGTGTCTCTGTACGGCCGTGACCCATTAGCTCAGTCTGTGCCTTGTAGCGTCATAAACCACGGCCTGTGTGCTCATCCTGATTACATAGAAACCCTTCCCAGGCCTGTGCCCACACACACACACACACACACACACACACACACACACTGACCTGGTCACATTTAAAACATGCTTTGGTGATTTTCTGCTAAAAATGATTCTAACAAAAACAAACCTCGTGTGTTGGCGATGATAAGCTGAATCACCACCGGCTGAAAATAGCTGCAGATCCATGTGTGTGGTGTGGTACAGATAAAACTTTGGAAGGCTTATATAAGACCTTTGTCAATGGAGGCCTGCCAGCGGACACTAAAAACGTATGGAGTCATGTTGCAAAGAGTCAAAGGAACCAGAGGATGTGTTGAAATCAATGCGTGGTTCAGTAATTGAACCAAACACTAAATCTGCAATTCTCAGACTAATGAATTGTTTTAGAGAAAGCAGCTTCGAAAGGTTGTTTATTGGTTTACAGACAAAGCAGAAGCTATTAAGTATAATCACAATATAATAGCAGCGGGTGACGCCAGCAGGGTTAATACGCTGCTTTTTTTTTTCCTGGTACCAGACTGTGATGGCCGGGAAGGTCAGCAGATTTAGAACAAGATGCTTCGTGCATCTCTAAATGCCGCTAAGCACAAAACGAGACATTACAACTCACTGTCTGTCGTGCAGCCCACGCTCCAGGGACGACACACCTACTGCTTTAGCGCGAGCTCTGGCGTTTCACAATAAAAGGCTGCATCCATCCTCCAGACTCGCAGCTACCCACATGCCACAGCAGCCAGAGGAGCAACTTAACACCGCTTGACCCAGTGTGTCAGTACATTTATCTTCTCTGAGGCTCTAAATGCAGTTTAGACAGAGGTATTTTAGTTTAATTAAAGCTCTGATGGGAATAGGAAGTATTTTTATGTGATTGTGAGTAATTATAAACGCAGTTAGGGCCTTTCTTCAAGCAGCAGCCTGTGCATATTACATAATATGTTATGCATAGTTCTTTAATTTGTTTATACATAATAACAGACGTGTGTGGGGTGAGAACGGTTCCAGTGCTGACAGTTCACCACCATCATAAACCCTCCGAAGGTGGAGGCCGAGCGTTCACTCACTCAGCTCCACCTACTGCAGCGTTCGCAGCAGGTTGATGGCAGGGAGTGCCTGTTTAGCGGAAAAGTGGAAATTTTAAAGATCAGATCTCACACCGAGGGAACGGGAAAGACCTGAATGTTGAGTGTGATCTTTGTGTGTAACAGCAGGGGGGCAGTGAGGTCAGCAAGGGTTCAGTGACTATAGACTGTGGCAAAGGGGGAAAAAAAATTGAACTAGCAGTGATCCGGATCTTTTGAAGGATAGAACACATGGAGGGGAAGGATTATTGGCCTCCAGTCAATAAAAACAGTGCAGCAGGTCATAGGTGTAAATGTACTTTAAGGATGACTTAAAATGTGAACTAAGCCTAAACGAGAACATACTGTAGTGTTGCAAGAAAGCCAAACCTCAGTGTAACCTTCCTGGTATTGATTATGTTGTTACACTCACTTTTTGCACACTTCAGTGCTTTAAGGTTTTATCAGTGTCATTTCAAAAGGGAGATTTTAAACGTTTGGATGAGTATTAGTGCCACATGCAGTAGCTGTGCAACGCTAAATTAAACCTTTTTCCTAACCGAGCATGTTTGAAGTCAGTTTAGTTTCAGGAGTTTCATGAATTAAGATGAGTTGAAAATGGGTCAAAGGTCACAGGCTTCTGCGAAACCTCTTTACTAGAACCAGGAAATAGGCTGAAGAGACGAGGTAAAGGGGAGGAGCACTGAGAATGATTGACAGATCCTCCAGTATTAACCTGACTGAGGCTTTTACTGCACATCATCTACAACAGACAATCACATTGTTACTGGATGCTGTGATGTTTTCATTAGTGTTTCGATAAGGCTGCTTCCCTGCTTGTGCTGCTGGTCTCAGGCTGTTTAGGTTCCCTTTCATTGGATCCTGCTTCAAAACATATAAGAATTATAATGAATTCATTCATGTTTGTGAAAGTCTCATTCATGAAAACAGCAGGCTGAGGATATTTGAGTTCAGTTGTAGCATAGAAAAGTCAAACCTCAAGCTCCACTCTGGGTGAATGCAGTGTAGGTTTTGCCCATTCATTGCCCCACAGCTCATCTTCCTGCTGGTGCCTCACGCTGTCTGCCCGCCGTCTTTTCTTTCCATTTCCTCTGACTGTGCCATGTGTTCTATGACTTCTCCATTTCTGGAATTCGCTCTCATTCTTCTTTTCACACTCGATCCCTCGGGCTCTGTGTCATTTCCGCCTGTCACACTGTTCCTCTCTGTCATATCCATTTGTTTTGCTCCGTGTGCATCAAGTCTTTCTGTCAGCAGGGATTCACCAGTCCGAAGGTGTCTCATCCTTGAGTTGAGCAGGATGAATCTATGTTGCAGTATACAGTGGGTGTTTGTATTAGTGAGGTAAGAGAGAGTGGCGTACTCCGTCCCAGTACTCGTGCTACTACATTACCTGGTGGTGAAGTAGTATGAATTCTTTACACATAGATACTTATAAAAATAAGTTTTTAAAAAGATGCATTTCAATGATTAAAATCATATCATCTATGGTGAACTCATACACCAGCTGCTCTGTCATTTCCCTCCCTCTGGCATTTTCTCCCTGGGTCTGCACGTCACTTCATTCAGAACGGGTTCTGAAGGAGGGAGATAAGCTCGCAGCTCGTTAGCTCAGCAGCCAATAAAGTCGCATGCAGCAGTCTATTCACAACGCGTATTCCCACGAGGAGAATGCAAGCGCTCCTCTATCGCTTGGAGACAAACGTGTGAATCTGCTTTAAGCAGCGTTTCAGCTTATTTTAATATGTTTCTGACAAAGCAGCTGGACAGTTGCTGTTATGGATACAGGTGTAGTAGGTCTATTACAACAGCTCTTGGATCCCACTCTGTCTGGGCTCCTAAAGCAACTGATGTCTCACTAAGACGTTCCGCTTCCATCTTTGGCTCGCTCCTCTTTCCATTTCGCTTTAATCTTGGCTTTTACGACTCCATACATATGTATTTGACACACAGCTGGACCTTCACTGGTCGCTGATGTGGTTGGCCACCCACATGCATGTGCGCACACCAAGGTGTGGTTACCCGCGTTCTGGGACTTCTCACTGACGTGGTGCATGCCACAGCTCATTACCTAAACCTCCGCCTTCACAACTTAGTGCCTGATCCCTTGGCCTTAAACCTTAAAGTCTTAATCTTCAAACAGCTCTTTGAAGGCGTGACGCCAGGCCACAATGTCCTCACAAAAAAATAGTACTGGAATGAAGTTTGGCCAAACAAACACATGAAGTCACACCTACAAAAAATAAAAAATACAATGCAAGCTATTAATAATAATAGTAATAAGTCAACTTTTGTGGATGTACTGCAATAGGCTAAACAATAGTAGCAGTACTTTCACCTACACGCCTACATCAGTGTGTCTGCTTGATTAAACCTGGTTCTGCCACAGTAAAACAAATCAGCTGAGTCATAAAGTCTTACTGTACATCATTCCCGGAAAAACACAGATGTTACTGATAATTCCACAGAAAACAGCAACCCGCCCGTAAATGAAGCAACTGAGTGGAATTCTAACCAGCAACAACACGTCTTTCTCGACTTTTATTTTTTTTTCGTGAACAGGGATGTTTTGGATACAGTAGGAGAGTTAATGCTGTGAATACATCAGGGCTGTGGCCTGACATTTGAAATTTGTCATTGAGCATATGTTAGATGCCTGAAATGCCTGTGTGCCTATGCAGTTCCCAGCTGACAGGGCAGAATGTGGCATCGGAGCCCAGTTGGAAGGTGTGAGAGTTCCTACATAACCTTGGAGTGACCAGTCGGCGCTGCATTAGGGGGATTAGGGCCTCGGCTTTGTTTTGGGCCTGTGCTTGTTCGGAATGGCTGCGAGAGGAGCCAGAGGGAGGACTGAACTCTCCTCTGTTCTGAAACGGCCGCCAATAAGCCGCGCTGTTCCAGCAACCGAGACTGTGTGGGAGACAAGTGGGTCCCCAGTTCCCATGAGAAATGAAATAGTCGGGAGTGATAAGAATCAAAAACAGAGTGGTTCGACTGGGTTTGTATTGCTGCACAATGCAGGACGTCATATTTAGAACTGAATGGTGACATCATAGTAACAGATACAGGTTAAGAGAGAGCTTGTAAGAAAAAGTTGTGGGTAGAAACCCCAGGCAGGTGAGAAAGTGACCTTAACCTCATTAGTGCAGCTGCGCCAGGCATTAATAAGGGTTTTAAGAAATGGGTTGAAAGCATAAGTAATTGAAAGATCGGTTAAGATCCTGTGGACAGCTACATTATAACCAGCAGGTGGAATTCATGTTAAAGCTGCTTAGAAGCTGCAATTTGTTATTTTCAATACCTGCTGTTACTTGAATAGAAGGAAGCGTCGGTCTGTAACAAGTAGAGTCTAAAAGTAGCTCATAACCAGGAAAAACATGAGGACCAGTCCTGACATAGACGTTAAAGGCAGTCAGACCTGCACGCTGCTGCTGTTTGCCTCATTTCATCATCCTCTGTTAAACAGTGGTTGAGTATGAGGGCCGGCGTAGATGAACATGTCACTCACAACCCCGTTCTACTTCTAAGTGTGTAAGCGTGAGCTGCTGTTCACAGTCTCGTAGGTGTCGAAGTTACAAAAGAAAACCTCATTCTGATGCAACTGAAGGTCTAATTTTAGCCCGAAAATGATTATTAAAAAAGCAACGTTTTCAAGCCTGCCCTCTAAACCAGACTGTGGTCAATGTCTAATGCAGGTTAATGTTAAAGTTGGAAATGAGACAGGCTGAAAAAACTCAGACCACGGTCACAGAAGTGGAACTAGACTTTTCTTCCCCGGAGAAGGTGATGGATGGAAATGAAAAAGAAAGATGGCAAATTACAAATGTCACAAACTGGCTTTTTTTTAGTGCGTAGTATGGAGTATTGTTCACCATAGAGTCGTCTTTAGGCTGAACCCAGATTAGCCTCATCAACCCCCTGCTGGCCCTCGCATGGGCTTTACTGAACAGTTTGTCCAAACAAAGGCCGTCATTGATGCGCTCACACTCCAGTATCTTAGCCAGAGGCGATGGCATCAGCAATGAGCGAAATCGTGTGTCTTTGACTGGACACTCACTGACATAATCCAACCCCTGCTCTGATGGAACCCTAATCTAACCATAATCTCAAGCATAAAACCTCCACACAGCCACTGGAAGCTGTTAGGGTGGACAATAATGTCCTCAGTCTGTGGTTAAATAAAGCACGCACACGCACGTGTTTGCATTTTCATTGTCACCAAATGCATTGAGTAAAATTATTAGCTGGACCTTTGTCGTGGTCCTATGAGGAACCAGGGGTGAGCTTAGTGAGCGCATTTAACCTGGAAGGAAGGGGGAAGGTCTGGAAAAACAGGGTAAACAGAATCCAAACGCGAGGAAATGAGACACAAAGCCACACAAAGATGAAAGCACACGCACAGGACAATAAGTATCCAGGAGCAGGAGACACCTAGGAACAAGGCAGGATGACTGGGTGTGAAGGCCCAGGTCAGACGGCTGCAGCGCGGGCAAGCGATGAACGTACGACCTGCAGGTCGGCAGACGGAGAGAATGGGCCGGGAACTGAGGCGAGGCCAGACAAAGTTCCTTCACACACGAGCTGCTCAGACGTGGCGTGAGAGTCAAAGTCCCACAGGCGACAGCGTGGACCGAGCAGAGGAGACGGGGCCGGGGTCAGTGACACGAGGCCCGTGTGAACAGACAGGTCAACAGGTAGAGCGCCGCCAGGGAGAAAGGCCAGAAAGTCGTGTTGTGTGTCACCGCGTTTCCTCAGTGTGTGTTTGGAGTCAGGCAGCCAGATAGACGGACAGATGGATCATAGCTGCTATCTCTGAAAACACAGGCTGTCTCGTTCCAAGTCTCTGTCTGCTGATCTTCCTCTGCCTTTTTTTTTAATTCATCCTGCACCGCTAAGTATTTTCTCTCTGGCACATACAGTAAACACACACAGACGATGCTCAGCACTAAATTCCACTCAGGAATCAATAAAGAATTCGATCTCAAATCAAGGAAACACACACACACACACACACACACACACACACACACACACACACACACACACACACACACACACACACACACACTCTCTTAAAGGACCTCTTCTCTCCTCCCCAGGGCCCTGGTGTTCATTTCCCATGGGGCGGGGGAGCACAGTGGGCCGTATGAGGAGATCGCCCGGCGGCTGAAGGACCTGTCTCTGCTGGCGTTCGCACACGACCACGGTGAGTCACACGCGTTACAGTGCATCACATTAACGCATGCTTACATTCACACCTACACCCGTGCTTGGCCCCTGTGTTCCTCGCCGAGTAGCTTGTGCAGAGCTACAAAGGAAAGAAGAAAACCCATCGTCCTCCTCCTGTGTCTGATAACAGTCCCTGGTAATTGTTGAGTGAACTAAGCCTGTTAGAGGAAATTAATTAGGCTCTTTGGAGCATTGCTCCATTGTTCCGCTGCCGCCTGTGTACAGGAGCAGTTTGTGGTCTCTTTAATACACTGCTCATATATACAGTGTGTCAGTACAGTCGACAAGGTTATACATTCAGTATGAAATGCCATAATAGTTTGTTTTAGGACAGAGAGCAGAGAGTCCCAGCCTCATTATTCAACGAGGCTCCAATCATGTCTGGAAATTTCACATTGCTTACTGTACGAAGCCTCCGATTTCAGTCTGTGCAAAGATTCCCATTTTTCTAGCCCACTGTTTTATTAGGACACCTGGGCTTTCCAAAAAAAAAAAACCTGATTAGTCTCATTGCTGCGAGCTTTGCGATGTCATTAACGCTGAAACCCAATTAATGTCTGAGAACGAAAGTGTGGTAAAAAGCAGCGGTGGTTTCAGCTCACTCAACCCTGCAGGGTGATATGTGTGTGTGAGTGGGGGGGGGGGGGGGTCTGGGGGTCAGGGGTCCACCGCCCCCCGCTGACCCGCCGCGTCCGCGATCAGCTGTCGGTCGGAGACGTGCGAGAAGACACACGCCTGGAATCACAGCGCGGGAGCCGGGAGGTGTGAGCTGCACATGCTGTGAATGTTTAGTGATGTTATTGATTTGCCGGTCGCCGTGGCAACCAGCCTCACCTCCCAGCCGCTCGCGCAGAAAGCTTGGGGAGAACGCGCACGTTTAGATATGCCTGCACACAAACACACATATTCATACAGTGCCACGTTCTCTCCATCCTGTCGCTCGTATTTGGCTCCTGTTTCCACCATTTCTTCTTGATTTGATCCAGATCCATTTTTAGGGGTTTCTCCTCAGCTCACGCTTCTCGTTCTTTCCTGTTTCCCTTCGCAGTCGGCCACGGTCAGAGTGAAGGAGACCGGATGAACATCAAAGACTTCCAGATCTACATCAGAGACGTGCTGCAGCATATTGACATGATGAAGTCCCGCCACCCAAACCTGCCCGTTTTCATCGTGGGCCACTCCATGGTAGGTCGTTCTTCCTGCATTGACTTTCACCGTCTCCTGCTTTAAATTCCATTTTATCCAAAGTGGTCCTGCTGCTGCACCACGCCATTTATTTCCGCTCACTCAGGTGCTGCTCACCTTTCACTTGGTGACACACTTTCTGCACAGTCTGGTTCAGTGAACCGCTCAAGGCCAATGAATAGCGTGTTGTCACTCAGCCAGTCCAGGACTCTAATGTTCAACTGACCTCGTGTGTCTGCGGCAGATTTTCACCTTTAGCCTCACTTTCCGTGAGCCGCTCATGCGCCAAAAAGCAGTTTCCCAAAAGAGAACGCGCTTTTTTCCTAAATGATTCATTAAAGCCTCTGCCTTATTTGCCTGGTTACTGGCAGGTTTACTGCGTAATGCTTGGAGTGGCCTCGTGAAATAGTCCAACCAAGATCCTCACTGAGGAAGATTACATAATGGCTGGACACAAAAAGCATCCTGGCCGGCCAGGCAACTATTTTTAACTGATCAGTTTATTCCATTTCTCACAGAGCTGCATTCACAGCCTACTTTGTGCTCAGTGACCCACTAACTCCCAGTGCAGCCAACAGACACAAGCAGTAGTAAAGCATTATATAATAGACGGTCATTACCGTAAGTGTTTGCGGGTTAAATCAGCTTGCGCTTCTATAAACTTGTCACCAAAGACCAGATTGTTGCCTGTTTCGCGCGGAGGAGCGGGTTCCAGCGCTTCGCACAGGCTGCAGCCGCCAACGTTCTCCCAGTCTTTAATGTTTCAGCTCACAGCTGGAAGCGGAGATCGCGGAGCAGAAACGACAACTCAGCACAGCGCCGGTTTGAGCCTTGTTATCTCACACGGCGCAGCAGTGAGTCCTGTTCCACAGAAGAAAAGGCACGAGTGGGGTCCAAGCGTCGCACAAATGTTTGTTACCTAAAGGAAAAGTTTGTTAGAACACGCTGAATGCAATGAATAACAATAACTTTGGGAAGTCTACATCATATTTATGGAGCTCCGTGTCTGTTTTTGCAAACCTTTTAGGGTTCGCGGCAGCGGTGCCTTGTGTTTATGCAGGATTCAGACAGCCTTTGACGTCTCCTACGGTTGCAGCAGCTCAGACGCACATAGTTAATGAAACCACGGTGGCCCAGATGGAGGCAGAGCATCTGTTTAAACAGCACAGTCTAAATATTAGTCCAGTGTTGACCGGAGTCAAACATGCACCTCCTTTCCCTGCACCACCCTTCTTCACTAGAGCCGGTTGAACTGCTCCTCACCAATTATTCACTCCCTTGTTTCTCCTTTTGTTTTCGTTGCTACAGACACCTTTGCTCTAACTTTATTTTGACTTCTTTAATGTCTGTCTTCACATTTGCTTTGTTTTATTCCATTTTTCCCTGGACACAGACAGACAATCGAGGAAACCCAACCCAAATGAAATATTGTTTTTTGTTGTGTTTTTACAGCCGCCATTTCCCCTTCCTGTGTGTCATCCTGTTCCTCTGAGTCCTTGTTTCTATCAATGTTTGTTTATGCGACCAGGCGCGATCCCAAGCCCACAAACACAATGGAAACCACCTGTGGATGAGGCCATGGCGCAGCTTTACTGAATGATGAAGTCACACATCAGCGGCTCTATTAAGAGACTTTACTTACATCAGATTGTTAATTTTTTTGGACTATTTTATGACCAGAAACACTCAGTGCTGATCTCGTTCCCATCATCTTAAGTGTATTAGTCAATCAGCGTGTCCATTAAATAGCCACTTTGTTCATATAATAGATTAATGCTTATTTGCTACGAACTGTAGATGGTGTGATGTCAGAATGATGACCTCAGTATGTCACCTCCTTCATGAGCTCCACTCACACAATACAAGTATTCATCGTCTGAGCCCAGGTTCAGAGCCAGGAAGTGTAAGAAGGCCTCCAATCAGACGTTTTAAAGGGCCTCTCTGTTCCCTATTCACATTTTTATCTCTCGTGTGTGCATGGGTTTGTGTGGAAGGGTTTGACACAGGATGAGCTTGTGCATCACACTGTTAAATTAAACCTGTTATGCTCTGCGCTGGATTGAGCACCCAGAGGAGTTTTCATCATTTGACTGCGTGCGTGTGTCGTGGTGTTTACACACAGAGCTTGGAGCTTCGATGTGATGTGCTTGCGTGGGAGCCGAGGTGCGTGTCAGTGTGGCCCTTGTGTCTTTTCGAAAGTGAGATTCTCTGGTGGGAAATGTTTTGTCTTGCCCTGCTTAGTGCCTCTTTTCCTGAAGCAAGCCCGTCATTGGCCATGGCCTGATGAATATTCACACGAGTGACAAAGAAAGCTCACATAAACAAAGTTGAAGCCAATTAGTCTCCAGAAAAAGAAACAGGAACTGGGACAGATTCGCTAATGCAGAACCACTGTGTGTGTGTGTGTGTGTGTGTGTGTGTGTGTGTGTGTGTGTGTGTGTGTGTGTGTGTGTGTGTGTGTGTGTGTGTGTGTGTGTGTGTGTGTGTGTGTGTGTGTGTGTGTGTGTGTGTGTCACCTGCATGACAAGCAGAGCTGTGCCAGAGTCAACCACTGAGGCCGAGCTGAGCCTTGGCTGCCACAGAGCGGCTAATTATCATTGCCCCGCATCATGAGATTTAAATCACAACACCGAAATGTCCCCGCGCGGCCTCATGTTGCTGTTCGCTGCACATGTTGAGCCCAGAGGGCGGCGGGTCGCGCTCAAATTTCTCTGTCACTCTGTGCAGAGCGAGGCAACAAAAGAATGTCACGCCCGTCTGAATAGCTTTCCCACTCTTCTTGACTTTTCCTTCTCCTCTTCTGGCTGACCTGCTTCCATGTTACAGTAGAATTCAAGACAAATTCTACCAACTTGTTTTACCTGTTCATACACCTGTTAAAAACACAACAGCTTCTTTTAAAAGATAAATTAATCTATAACAAAACATATATTCTGTGTATTTTCTGACTCAGGGCGGCGCCATATCCATCCTGACTGCCTGCGAGAGGCCCAGTGACTTTGCCGGAGTGGTTCTGATCGGTCCCATGGTCCAGATGAACCCAGATTCAGCAACGCCATTCAAGGTACCACATCCCCGATCAACTCCTCTCTCTTCATTTTTGCAGTAACCGTTCCTCTTTTCCTCCTGATTGTCAGAAGTCACTAGTCCTCCTCCACTCACACCCGCTGTGGGTGATGAGCATAAGATTCATTTTGTGTAACTGAAGCGCAGGATTTACTAGAAGTACCACTTGAGGAGCATAAATCATCTCTCGCTCAATCAGATACAAGTCAAGAGAGGCTGTTCGAGGTTAAACTGTGAAGACTGGTGTCAAAGCCTCCACGGAGACTTCTAACATGACACTGATGAATAAGACCTATAAATAAAACTCTTGCTGGTTTTGCTTCTCACTCTCTGCAGGTTTTCATGGCGAAGGTTCTGAACCACATGGTGCCCAGCCTCACTCTGGGCGCCATCGACTCCAAGTGGATTTCGCGCGATAAGTCACAGGTGCGTGTTTGAGCCTATTGTTACTGTGAGACAGGTACATGTACTTTGGACCCGCTCCAACCTGCCGGTGTTTCCCAGCCAACCTTCTGTGTATTTGGGTATTGTTTTATTTGTTGTGTTATGAAAACAGGTACATTTACAGTGTCGCCTACAGGAAGTGAATGGAAAGAACAGGAACAGGCAAACGTGTTGGGTGTATTTGCATGTGTGCATCATGTGGGTTTATGCTCACGTTGCACCCACGCATACAGGCACGCCTGCACAGTGTTGTCATTGCAAAATAAGTGAGCTGGATTTTCAGCAGTTGCCATCCTTGTCCATCACCTTCATTGTGACAATGCAGTTTAGCTGAACTATCCAAAAAAACACTTAGTATATTAGTTTTTAAAGGACTGTTTCACCTCTAGGACAAGTTTCCAGTGTCACTGAGCTGCTGAAGCGTTTGAGGTGTGTCTCAGCTCAGCTTACAGACTAGGCATCGGAGAAGCTGCTTCGCCGAGTGAGTCAGCAGCTACAATTAAGCACCATAAACGGAAATACGTAAAGGTCTACGAGAGCCAGCGCAGGGCGAGACCACTGCTGTTTAGCTCTAAAATAAACTAGTAAAAGTAGCCTTCACTTTGTCTTAGTTTTATTTAGTGCTGTTCCCATAAAAGTCCTTCAGTCATTAATCAAACTGTTTTCCCAGGATTCTTCTAATTCCCTCAATTCTCAAAAGGAGGGGTATAAAAAACCTACAGTAGTTGTTATTGTTATATTGGCTTAAGGTTTGAAAATGAAGGAACTGAAGGGCAACACGACATCCTTTTGTTTCCGCGTCTCCTCCCAGGTGGAGGCGTATGATGCTGATGAGTTGATCTATCACGGCGGGATGCGCGTGTCGTTCGCCATGCAGCTGATGGGAGCCGTGAACCGCATCGAGAGGGAGCTCCCGACCATTTCCTGGCCGTTCCTGCTCCTGCACGGTGGCGACGACAAGCTCTGTGACATCAGGGGCTCTCAGACGATGTACGAGAAGGCCTCGACAGCCGACAAGAAAATCAAGGTTGGGATGAAATGTATTATCACATGATCATAGAGCCCCTCTCAGCCATGACCTCGCCACAAACACAAGGGGGGAGTGAGAGAGGCTCCACGCTTCCTGCTGTTCATCCCATCTTCACTCACTCTTCCCTCTCTTTGGCCCTGAATGTCCTTTCAGGTGTATGAGGGAGCCTACCACGCCCTTCACCACGAACTCCCAGAGGTGGTGCAGTCCGTGTTAAAGGAGGTGACGACCTGGATCACGGGGCGCCTGCCAGCTTCGACGCTGCCACAGCAAGGCTTGTAGACTGGTACATCACGGTCGTGGCTCTGAGGCAACCTCGTCCCAAGAAGCCTGCTCACGTTCCACTAATCTGCAGGCGTAACAACACATTGCACTCTTTAGTCAGAGATATTACTTCCTCAGATTAAACGTTTACTAACTTTATCCTCTGGGCATATACAGGAGAATCTTACAATCTCCTATGGACCAATCAATCACCCCACCGTTTTAAACTGAATAATTTGGGTCAGAAACATGTTATAGATGCCCAGCACAAATCAGTGTCACTTGGAAATCTGCTGTCAGGGATGTGTCCCAATTATTTTGGCCTGCAGGCTTATAACCGTTACATCATCCCCACTAGACCTCACCCAAGTGCAGCTCCAATGCAGTACAGTCTAAGCGACAAGATGCTGGGCTTCGAAGTGCAATAATGCAGTCTGCATCTCATACTGTGCGCATGCAGGCCAGTGATGTAACACAATATTGACCCGCACGGGGACATTTACCTTTTTGGTTCATTTTCAGGGAAGCGAGGCCAGAGAGGTCAGAATGAGTGACGCATGCGTTTTCATTCCTCTAAATCCTACCTGCAATAAGATCACACATCCTCAGAAGCAGTGTGAAATCAAAAACCATATCAATTATGGAAGCCTATATTTTTGGTAGCTGTTAATTATAAGCTAGACACTGAGCCCAACATTTTATATTGTCAAGAGGGCTTTAATTAGCAGGTCCTGCTACTTCACTACCTACATTTTTATCTACTTCCTAGTCAGGAGTTGCCAGTGTCCGCCCTCCCTCAAGGCCAGTAGTGGTATTAGCAGTGTGTTACAGCTCGTGCATCACATCATCTGTCCGTTCAGGGTGCAGCTAGTGGTCACACACTCAACTTTCTCATTAGCTTTTTTCCTTTTCTCAGTGTCCTTAGTGCAGGGAAGCATCCAGGGTGACCGCTATGTAACCACAGCAGCAGTCTGGCAGGAATGGTGATTTATCATTTAAATTTACACATGTAGTAACCAAGGTGATCGCATCAAGGTTGATGGAGAATGAGCTGAATTTCTGGCTGTGACACAGCTGCATAACCCCTTGCCCACTGCTCTCTCCCTCTCTCCCACTCTCTCTCTCTCTCTCTCTCTGGCTCACTCTTTGTGATCCCTTTAGTTGACATGACCAGTGCTCTTTGTTCTGCCCATCACAGACCCCCTTGTTATACTACAGAGTCAAACATCTTGCAGTGTCTTCCACCACCGCTGCCCCTAGTGGTGAAGCATCAAAACAGGAAAACACTGAAAAGCTGATATTTTGTAGTCTTAAATCAGAGAAGCTCTGTCAACATATTTAAGCATGAATGTGCTGTGGTATTTTTATTCGTAGTGCTCCGTTTTCTCAGGCATCACAACTTTTTATCTAGCATCTGTTCCATCATTATGGGTGCAGACAGAGATGGAGACGCATTAATCAGCCCCAGTTGGAGTCAGACCCTTAACCTCAACAGGAACTGCGTGAAATTATATCACAGGGCACTTCAGAGACAATCTACTTCTGATTGGGCCGCAGCAGGCACAGCACTGGCACACAGAGCTTGCACAATCACACTAGCATTCAAACCTGTAACATCACATTCAGCCTCGCAGGAGAGTTGATAATGTGTGTACTTTTATACCTGTCAGACCACACGAATGCACGGCACTGCGGTAGTTGGATGTGGAGGCAAAGCGGGAAGGAGGAGAGAGGGGGAAGCTGTCAGTAACCAAGGCAGCGGCTTAAAATCAACCAGAGAAAATGTGTGTTCATTAGTGGTGCAGGATGTACAGCAGATACCGCTACGCTCTCGGCGGCGCTCGGAGGATTCCCTTTTGTGTGAGCATTGCGATAAGAGCGCAATTAGCGTCATCAGTTCACAATGAATAATAAGAGCTGTAAGATTTTTCTATCAATTTATTTGCTTGATTCAGAAAGTGTTGGAGGAGTGAAGATATGGAAGTAGGCACCACTTTCTCTTTTTAGATTAAATAGATTTTATACCCTCTTGTTTTAACGGTATATAACTTGACACAGTCTTTACTGCAAAGCCATGAAACCCTTTCCCTAACCAGGCTAATGTTCTCCTACTTACAATACTACAAATAATACTCATACCATTATAGATGCATATGCAGGTTTGCCATAGCGAGAGACACCCTTTGGTAATATGTAATAATTCACTCGACTGTTAATATTTTTTTATTTAGGACAGAGGTTCTATATAGGTTAAGGGAGAGGAATAATGAGGTCATTGCTGAATCAAACTGGGATGCAGGTTTTGTAATGAAGCTGAAATTTACTTCACCTGTGCTTGTATTTCTTTTTATATATATATATTTTATTCTTGACTTTATGACTGTTTCTAAGGAAAGAGCTGTTATATGTACATTAGGGGACCAAGGGTCAGAGGCCAGTCTTTTTTTGGTTTAATGAGATTCAAGTGCTCTACAGTAGCGTGAAGTCTGCATGAATAAAGTCCAGAGTCTTTGCGGGCTCAGGCAGCAACAAAAGAGCAGAAACTTTTCAAGACGCAGTAAATGCATGAAGAATAATGTAACTACTCTTTATATCTGTAAAAAGAGTGATCGCCTCCTGCACGAACAGAAGTTTTACAAATTACATTTTGCAACAAAACACAATCTAAATCCTGAGGTTCTTTTTAATAAATGTTTATTGATATGATGCATTTGATTGCTTAATTACTGAACACAATTGTAATACACTGTATAATAAATTAGCAACAAAACTTGACGAAAATACAACAATCTTTTATTTATCTCATCCAGAGTATTTATAGGAATTAATTTTATGTATATATGCTATATATTGATTACACATCATTACGAGGCACTTTTTATACTATAAAAAGATTACAAAATTTGTTGATGCTCAGCCGCATGAAGCTTCATAACACTCGAAGACTGGCTCAGTGTTCAATCCCAAAAATATCCAACACTGTATCTGATATGATTGTGCATAGAGAGTATTTTACTACTGTTTGTTTAAGTCTGTGTTGTGTTGAAAGAGTTTAAATCCTGAGGAAGTTTGTCACATGAATATCTAAAACATCTGGTATTAAATATTTCTGTTTTCTAACAAATTCTTAGGGACCAGGGATTCAGTGCTAAATTGGGGAAAAATCATGTACTTCCTCTTCAATTTGTTTAGGAAGGTTCACTTATAATATCTGAAATAATTATGAATTATAAAACCTAGGTAGCTTCCTTCTATCACAAAACCTTCTGTTCTTTGTCTGATACAAGATTATTCATTTAGCTAAGAATTCCACACAATTGAAGGAAGTAGACATATGTGTTGTATATTGTTTGTTTCCTGTTTCCGGGTCATGGTCTCAACATTGTTTGTGCCTTATTATTATGACAAACGTGTGTCTTGGTGTTTTCTAGTAGTTTGTTACCACAGGTTCCTGTTCAGTTATTGTACTTGACTACTTGTCTTCCTCTGTCTCTTTGCATTTATATCTCTGTCTTTCTGGATTTCTGCCCAGTCATAGGATATAAGCAGATGTGGTTCAAAGTCAGCTTCTGAATATTTCAGTATAGAGTGACACATATCTTTGTTTTTAATTTGCATAACAGCACCTGTGAGCAACAAGTTACATGGAATATGTTGATATGTATGCATTTGTTTTGCTTGGTTTGTTGTAATGGCAGAATGATTGTGTAACATTAACCTTTTCCACATCCGGTTTGCCCAGAAAAGAATGGAGAATTTACAATATAATTATAATAATGAAAAGATTTATACTCAACAGCACCAGGTGTGACTTTTTACTGTATGTGTTTATTCAGACAGTTTGAAACGTGCAAGCTCATTATTGTTGCTGTTTGGACATGGTGACATACATGTTGTAATTTTAACAGTACATTATCAACTGGGCAGAAGAGTTGAATGTTATAAACGGATGATACAAATTTAAATAACTGTTTTTGACACACTCTAAAAGTACTGTACTGTTATGTACTGTATTCAGTCTTGGGTTTTAAACTATAGGCTACATCAATACAAATAAATAGCGACACAGCGTTTGGTTGGCAATGCTAACTGGCTTAGAAGCCTTTAAATAAATTGCAGTATAAGGGTTTTTAGATTTTTCATGTTGTAATGTAGAATCCAAGAAGGTGAGGTGCTAGAAAAAGCAATAGTCGTCCCATCAAGAGAAACTTTATCAGCGCAATGAAATAAAGCTTTTTGTTATTACACTGAGGAATAATGATAAATCACTATTGTGAACATACTCTGATGTAAATTGTCACATCATTTAAAGGGAGGCGATAATGGACCATATAATGTTAATGCTGTGGCATTATGTACTTAAGTCTTCCCTGTAAAGTTAAATGAGTGGCGCTGTAAACGTATGGTCATATGCTGATACTCAATCGCTAAGGGACAAAAGGTTGATTTTCAACAATGTGCATCTTTTATTTGCTAAATATAGAGTATGCAAAAAAAAAATTATTTTAGTCAAATCCAAATTTTAAAAATGATCTGTCTCATTGGTACTTAATATAATATGTATCAGCATTAGACAGTTTATTTCACGAGTGAAAGAATGTTGTAAACAAACTGTACATACAGTCAAATGTAATAATTGATTTCAGAATCACTAAATCAAGTACTTGTAACTAGAATGTTCATAATGTCCATACAGAATAAACTATAAGACTGTTTAACTGCACTCTCTTGGTTCTGTTTATTATCTCATATACATGTATCTTATATTTGTACAATGGAGTCCAACACTGCACAAAAAGAAGCCATCCCGTGTGAGGCATGTGCGGATACTTTACTTGCATACATTTTGAATGTCTGAATGTTTCTGTCTTATGAACACAACCAAAAGACATTGCATTTACAGAAAAGAATCACTGGAATGACACATGATCTCAAAGGTTAAACAGGAGGGTAAAAACACACATTAGCCAGAAGGTGGCAATATTGCATTGGAGAATGTATTAACGACAGCTTGAGTTATATGAATGTAATGGTAGATCAGTGAATGAACCAATGAGTAAAGACTTAAAATATAAAGATTTCTTCAGAGGGTTTTATTTGGCTTTGGGGTCAAATGTTTAACCTTAGGGCAAGAATTTGTTCTTGCTATACTGTCACACATACACAAAGGTCACTGTGTAATTAAAATTTGATTGCTGTTCCCCAGATGCAAGAAGTCAGTGGAGTTCTATTGCATTCTAATCTTCTCTATTCTATCTATTACTGACTATTTTGCTCCCGACAGTATGTTGTTGAGTGATTACACAGATGAGACTGAGCAAAGATGAAATGCAACAAGGTTTCCAGGCCAGACAACCCACATCACCAGGAGCATATGCTTCAGTAGTCATCATCATTCTGTTTCCTCTGAGCCAATCTCCCTTCTTTCACCCTCCTCCTTGTTCAACCTCATGTCAACACCTGATAACGACTAAAGAGAAAACTGGCTGTACATCAACAGCTTCTGAAAAAGATGTGTGTAGAGGATGGACAGACTGTGAGAACACACCAGTGCACAGACAGACATGCTCTTGCAGATCCATCAATCTTTTCCACTCTCCATCTTTGCCGGTACTTTCTTTGGTTCATTTTTTTTCTCTCTTTTACTATTTCTGTGAAAATGTAGGTTAGTAGCTCTCCTTGAGACATTTTTGGAGTTCACTGAAACCACATTAGCAAAACCTCCCAAGGGATGGCACTTCATGGAAAGCCAAAGCCACCGTTTTAGATGTACTGTGAATATATTTCAGTCACTTACAGAAGAACCAAGTTGCCAACTGTTTATGTTTCCTTGAGTTGACTAAGAAACTAATTGCAGACAAATGCATGTAATACAGTATATAACAGCCAGTCTGGTTTTATCACGTATCCATCCCATCAGTCTAAATCTTTGAGAGAGTTTAGAAATATGCACAATTTGCTTACAGTAGAATTTTTGAGCAATACTATTTCTAAACTTTCTTCTCCCAGCAGAGGGAGCCTGGAGGTCTGCCTTTCTTTGTGTATGCTGGAGACACAGGCCTTAGCCAATCAGAAACTGGTTCTAAGAATTAAATCTAGGCTCCCTGTGGCCATGGCAACGGCTTTACCTCTGTGACAGCTGATGAATGGAAATGAAAGCAAGGATGCTACATGGACTGCGCTGGTGCTTAGCAAACATCTCAGAATAGGTACCTATACATGGTCAGCTTGAGCTGGTTCATTTCGTCTGGAGAAACTGAGTATTGCAAACACATAAAATAGGCAGATGGATGGTGAAACATGAACCAACTGGACTGTACTGAAGCAGTGATGACAGGTTAGAGGGATTGACGGATTGATTGCAGCGCTGATTGCATTTCAAATACAGACTCTCAACAAACAAATGCATTACTAAATCTGATTTCCATCAAATACATATTGTCAGGCTTCCATATCTATTTAGTCGAGCATTTGTAGTCATCTATCAAACTGACAAGGCCACTTCAGAAGGTGTGGTCCTGTCATGAGTGTTCTAATATGGCTCTGCCTTTAGCCCGCCTCTCATTATATACCTACACGCAAGTGGCTGAACGTTAAAACGGCTTATCCTGATTGGCTGTACGTTCTGTCAATCAATGTCAAACGTTTTCTGCTCATTGATCTACCACGCCTCCTCATGCTTGTTAGAGCCAGTGGTTCAATCGTGCGCGCACAACTGTGGAGTTCCTCACCGGGAGGGGGGAAACGTGTTAGCGCCTTATTTTTACTCTAGCTTTGGTTGTAATTAGCCACACGGTTGGAAGAACGTCAATATACGTTCTTGATACAGCGGGCTGCGAGTGTGTTGACGCCGAGCTGAAGGGTTTGACGCCTGTCTGCGCTGGGCGAATTGGCGCGACCTGCGTCTCGAGGAGAGCGGAGTCGCGAGGCGCAGTTGCCCTGAGAGCACACAGGCGGTTGCTAACAAGTAGTTAGCAAGACACCCAGTTAGCCTGCCCGCTAGCCGTCTCTCCCTGCTGCCACGCTAAGTCCCACCCTCAGCAAGTGCGTGGACGTCGCAAGAGGCTGCAGCGCTGAAGTCGAGGGCTTTTTCCTGTCAACTTAGCCAGCGTCGCTAAACAGCTGGCTGGCGAGACAAAACCACCCCTGTACACGTTAGCTAGGCGAAGCTAACACAAAATCGCTGGCGTTTCGTGGTACGGGTGTCTTCAGTGGAGGGACTCGCGGTCGATAACACTGGCAACGAGACTGGTTCAAAAAGAAGAGGCGAAACAAGAGAGAACAAGGAAGACACCGTGAAGGAGGGGACTGGCTAGTTTAGCCGGGGAGACGGAATCATACGTAAGTGACACACTGTCGGCAACGCCACACTAGCTTACCGAACGGCTTACCGGTCCTCCGCAACTTGCTGTGCTTGCATGGCAGCGTTTATCCAGCCAGCAACTTATCTCCGGCTTAGCACCTACAGCCAGTGCGCCATAAGCTAGCGGCACACGGCTTCCTTGAAGGTGGCACTAGCTAGCAAGCGTGCTAATATGTGGTGGGTTTAAAGTGAGGCTTCACATAAATTGCAGCTCGACTGCATTTGCTAGACACACACTGTAGTAGCTAATGCTAAGGTAAGTACAGTTGTAAGATCAATGATTTTATCAGATCTCTGTCTAGGTGTCACACGGCACCAGCTAACAGTTGTCAGGAGTATGGGATAATTAGCCGCTTTGCTAGCTGGTCGCAACCGACTACCCAAGTTTATAGCTCAATTTCTGACGGTTACTATCTGTAATGAATAACTTTGGCTATCTGCTTTTATTAAATGCTAGCAGATGCTAGAGTCATATATTTTGGGTGCAGTGTGTATTCTTCGGCTCAGCTCTAAGTAAGTGGCCGCTCAGCAAACGTTACACTTCATGCTCAACGTTATACTATTTGCCACTATAGCACGGGGTCATTTGTCAACATGACGTTTATTTTTAAATTGGCGTAACTTGGATTCCCGAAGTCTTCAGTGACTTAAAATGAACTGACCACTTTCCCTGCACATAGTGTTCTTTCATAGTACGAGTTGAATGTTAAAACCAACTTTCGACAGTCGTTTATCAGATCACACTGAAACAAATATGATTCTTAACCTACAAAACCATCATTTTTTTCCTTCTTCTCTAACTAGATTGCAAACGCTGCCATCTAGCCACACACAACCATGAGTATTGAGATACCAGTGGGGTTGACAGAACTGCTGCAGGGCTACACTGTGGAGGTGCTACGACAAAGGCCATCAGACCTGGTGGATTTTGCAGTACAGTATTTCACTCGTTTGCGGGACACCAGAAGTCAGGATGGCTCCAGTGTTGGTGGGAAGATGGGGAAAGGAGTGATGTTTGATGGGGAACCAATGCAGACAGAGTCCAACGGAGATGATGACGAAGATGACGATTCTGACTTTGAGCGTGAGTTGATGCTTTGTAGTTATGATTATCAGTGCTTTCTTTAAACATGGCTCTGTCAGAGCATTTAGACTAAAGGAAAAAGTTTTGTGTGAATGCTAGGAAGATAAATGAAGAAAGTTAAAGTTAACCTTGAAGCATTGCCACTGCCAGAATCTCAAGTCTGCCTGAAAAATGCAAGTATGCTGTATTTGCATAAACTAATTCTGACATGAATTGAATCTGACGTGAATTAAAAAAAATAGTCAGAGTGTGTGTTACTGTAATGTACAATGGATACCAGCAAGTTAAATACTCCCAGTATACAATCAAAGCAGAGCTGAAGTTAGAAATGGTCAAATGTATTTGTTCGAGGAACAGTTTATACATTATTATTTAATCTCATACTGACTGAAATCTTTACTTTAGCACTATAAGTGCCCCACATACTGTAGCATATTACTTGGAACAGGAGCAAGGTCACGCCCCTCTAGTATTATAATGTCAGGGGAAAGCTGCTTTATAGCTCTTCTTGAGAGCAGATCCTAGATCACGCCAGTGTGTTCTGGTATCAAGCACTGTTACCTTGTGAAGGGGGGGGGGGTCTCTGAATCTTTTATAGGTTTATCTTCTATAACTCAGTTATGCGAAAATAATTGTTTAAACCTAGTAAATGAAGCATAACTGAACAGCTGTGTACATTTTGACAAACAACTATATAGGTTATTTATGCATTTTAGGTTAACCACATTTATCATGCCCCATTTATAATTACCATCTCTACTAAGTATAATGTTACCCAACCTTGTGGATTGGTGCAATTTTATGTTCACAAGTGGGGTTTGACCTCTGATGTAGTGATGTGTGCTTGGACAAGTTTATATTGTTTGAGTGCAAATGCAGTTCATTCATTCATGCATGTGTGTGCTGGGGAAAGAAAAACAGATGTGCCATAACTTGGATTTCAAACTGGTTAAACTTGTTCTTCTTCTTATTAGCATTCAGCTTTGTGCATTTTCTACACCACTTCTAAGGTTGCCCTAAAATACAGAGACTACTTGGGGAACATTTTACCTGTAAGCTCTGGGTCATGCACATGACATGCATGACACAAGATTACCATACCCAGCCAGACGGGTGTTCCCCCAGCCATTTATTTCTCAGGGTAACAAAGGGCTGCTTAGTAAAAGATATCATGTGCCTTTCCTAACGAAGGTGGTAGCCTATGGCTACTGTAGTGACTCCAGATCAACAGCACATGCTGCTAACTAATTTGGTTTTGTGCCGACCAAAATAACTAAGTCATAATTACAGTACATATACAGGCATGGCTGTGATGCTTACCAAACCTATTTTTATTATTTGCAACCCTTGTGATACTGAATATCTGTAAGAAAGTACGTACCACAATCATTAATCATCATTAATTAACCAAATGCAACATAAAAGAAATAAAAGCAAATCATGCCTGTATTATAATTTTGACTATGTGTCTTAGAGGGCTAGGTTTTCAAGATTTATCTGACTCTGATTAAGAATTAATTTGAAATGTTTAATGCTTTCAAAATAAACATGAACACCTGTGTCATTTGTATTTGTATGTAAAAATTGTTGACACAATTTTTTTATAATTTTTTTTGTATGTCATTAGGGAGCTTAGACCGGGACTTTGGTGAATCACCAGTGTGGTCTTAACCTTTCATTTGCTGCAGGAAATCGCTGTGTTCGAGTGTTCCGGCTCAGCGCCTGAAATGTTAATGAAGTTGATAGCGGGTTATGTATTTTAGTGGATAGTAAGGTCTACTCCAAAAATATGACACACTCTTTTACATGCTTTGTTTTTCTGACTCCTGCAGCCTAAATCCACAGCTAGAACATTACACAGGCCTGGGGTAAGCTGCTTAACAAAAGGAGATATTGTTTTGAATCCAGACTGTTGTACCTACATCATAACTGGTGATGGTAGGTAAACATTTTTAAGTAACCGTTTCTGTATTGGGGCTGAACTTTAAAATTTAAGAATATTATTGTTGGCCTCAAACAGACTTGTAAGTATCTGGATCAACTGCTGTTTGATTTAATTTATTTTTTGAATTACAATCTGGTAGTGCTACTGTAACGGAGATAAAATGCATGCATACTTGTAATACAAGTGAGGTCTTCGTTATTTGTGCAGGACTTTTCTCTACTAAGCTGGCCTGTGTAGTGTCAGTCTGGCAGTATGTGTTCACGGAGAGAAACAGGAAGGGATGAATGGATGCCTCTGTGACTGAAATGAGTGGGGCTTTTTATTAAAAGATGGATAAAGGGACAGATGAGTCCCAGGGATGATAATAGAAATGAATTAAATGAGATTTTAAAAGAAAGAAAGCTGGGATAAAGTGAGGGCTAAATGAAAACATGACTGAAGCCAGAGAGGTTGACAGGAAAACACTGGCTCATGCAAAATCTCATCAGGACATAACAGAGCTTTTTAACAGTGTCAGTTGGATACACAGCAGACCTCAACTTCAGCTTTTAGTCATCAGGACAGTGTCTGTTTCACTGATGGATAGGAAATTGCAGCTTACATTATTTTTCATGGAAAATTGGGGGATTTGTATTTTGTTCTTTAAAACCAGTATTCAGTATTTATAAATTGTATCTGTCTATTTTTTTGACATGCTGCTATGTGCTGCTTTTTTGGGAATACTTGTATCAACAGAAGCCAGTAAAACATTTCCTTTTGGATTAGTATATGATTTACATACTGGACAGATTACACAGACGCCTGGTATCTGAAACTTCACATCATAACAGTTTGTAGTTGTGCTTTCTCTGTTTACATTGTTGAAAGGGTCCACATCATTTACCAATTTGCAAAGTTCTTTTCTATTTGGTTGTAAAAGCATACAGTAAGATGCGTGTAATTAGTGCAATGAGCAGAGCTGAGACTTCTGAGTCCTGAGAAAGTGCGTGTGTGTGTGTGTTCAGTGTAGTGTTTTGCAACAGGTGACCTGATTAGTAGGCTGCATTGTGTGTCCATTGAGCTTTTAGCCCCCAGGCAAGTTGATGCAGTCTAGAATCCCTACAAAGTCCCGCTGGATTAGTTGAGTAACGGTACTAAGTGGAAAAGCCCTCAGACAGCTCATGACACTCAGTCTGTGTGTTTGAATGTTTTAATACATTACCTGTCATCACAGCTCATCAACTCTGTCTGTACGTGGAACTGTTTTTGTTTCATTGCGCTAGTGTGTCCCCTGAAGTTTAAGATTTTTGAATAACCGTCTCCTTAATGAAACTGTTACTGGTTGTGCAGGCTCTTTAGACTGCCAAAGATATGGTTCTGCTTGATGCATCATCAGCCTTACATTATGTAAATTACCCGGTCCTCCTGTCAGCACTCTGAATTGTATCTCTGGCCATCCCAGGTACTGCCTACAGTATGGATCTGCTCTTGTCTCTTTGTTCCTCATCCCACAGGTATTTTGCTGTCACTGCTATGCTGGTGACACACAGCTCTTTCTGTCATGTAAATGAACACCTTGTGCAGCCACTTGAAATCTCTAGTCCTCTTCAGATGATACAAAGTTCAGCATCATCTAAACCAAGGTTAATGCCTGTGCACTGGCTCCTTAGTGACTGCTTACAGGTACAATACTCTAGCAGAGTGGTCAGAGAGAGTGATGGGATCTTTCTACCCAAACATCTTTATCCACATCTACAATGACTCTCTCCCACTGCATGATTTTTTTGAACACAGCGCAAGATGTTTTAACAGGCACACCAGTGTGACTATCAAATGTCACCATATGTTTATTTATTTTTAATTTCATCATTAAATCGTCATAGGTTATGTGAAGACACTAGGAGGGAAAAGTACAAAGATTGTTATCTTAGTGGATGCATGATGATGGGACAGTACTACTACTTTGCTTTCCAATTCATAAAGCTGTTCTATCGCACGCGTCTAGGGCACAAAAAATTATTTGCCTGTCATGACAATTTTTTTGCTTTGCTTCCTTGTACATCACTTTTGATATACAGTATGTCTTCATTCAATGACTAAAAGTGCTAATCTGCTGAATCTCTGAATAGCCTTATCTCTCTACTGTATCTGTATCAATGCCTCCTGCATTGACTATGTATTTCTCAATGCCTAGTCCATAGTTTAGGTCATAAAGACATGCTTTCAATACATGCGCGAATGATGCAATTTAAGTCTTTTGTATTGTCTGTAGGCATATTGGTGTTCTTCACGTGAGGTGCTGTATCTGCATTCAATTGCAGAGCTTGACACACACGTTGATTATCCTTCTTATGGTTCAGATACAGGAAGAAAGGTAAAGACAGAAAGGGTATTGATATAGCAAACTACTGCAACATTTTAATTTGTCTGCTTTTATTGGTCTATTATATAACCTTTGGTACTTCCTTCTTCTCTGTGTTAACTAGTCTAAACACCACAACATTTGTGCTACTGAAAAAAAGATTAGTGTGTGTCCTCAGTCCATTTTGACATTCACATCTCCCTGGTGGGATGACTTTTTAGAAAGTATTCAGACCCTTTCAGTTTTAACAAGTTGATTTTCAAACATTTTTTTCTTAAGCCCCTATAATAGCTTAGTAGCAGAGTTAGTGTTTTTGCATGTTGCAAAACAACTACTCCAATTTCCCTAGGTAAATGTAAAATTCAAACTTTATTGTTCCTATGTCTAAATGTGAACCCTATGCCTTGTAAAACTTGCATTAGAGGGCAGATGTTGTGGACATAAATTGACCTATTGTTCCTCTCTGGACTGAGAGAGAGAGGAGGGGGTAAAAGTAGGAGGTGCAGTAGGATGGGTCATATGGAGATTTTTCTTGAAACCAAAACGATATAAAATATTAAAGCTAATCCTAATAATCTTGCATTTTAAAACTGCCATCATTTGGAAAAAGATTGTTGGCTCATTTGTGGCCTTTCAGTAGTAATTTTCTCTTTTGTAATTTAGTTACTACATGATGCAGTTTTAAAAAGATAAGGACACTGGAGTGATACGTAAACCTCAGTAGTACTGAAAGAGTCCCTATTTGTTGACAAGTGGCTCAAGGCCGAAAGGTTGAACACAAGGGGAAGAAACAAAGCCAGTGACGAAGATGTAGGTGTAATCTGGCTATTTCTTCCACACCAGCTCTGATGGCTGTTGGAGACTTCAGGGCAGAGGTTAAGGTCCACAGTCCTTCCCGACATCCACATAGCTTGTTTGTAATACACTTTATTTTGTCCACCAGCTGCAACAGAATGTCAGTAGGTTCAAGTAAAAAATGTTTAGAAATTTGAACTAGGACTGTCCATTGGCATGTTGCTGTTAAGTAGTATTGAAGTTTGTTCAACCAAAGCCTAAGATCTCCTGGCAAACACATTCATCTATATCTCTGCATCATTTTGTCCTTTTAAGTGCTTTTGCCACAATTCAATTCCCTATAAATATGCTTCCCGTGTGATCAGATTCCGTGTGGTTGGGAGATTGTTTCATTGTGGTAGTCATCTTTGTCAGGAATATGTTCCCAGCTGAATAGTTATAGTTACATGTTGTCTGGGAATTTCTTTTATAATTTCCAACAGGGGAATACTATAATAGCAGAATGATTGCAGTGTAGAGGATTAGGATAAACACAAGAAGGAAAATTAAATGTTGTGGCAATATAGGTGTGTTACAAAACCATGCACTCTGTACAGCTCACAGATTGGGCGGTTTATAATAAAATCTGTAGAAAGCATTGTAAATGTATTGAGTGATTTGATTAAATTATCAGCACTGTTTTCTGCTTTATCAGTCCACCATAGTTTTAATGAAACAAAGGCTGGTTGCTCAACTAGATAAACCCAGTGTTTCCCAACCTGCTATAGAGACTTGAGATAAGAATTAATTGACAAAGGGTTTGAGAACTAGTGGGTTACCTAGCATGCATATTTATAATTTTGGATCTGACACTTGCACAGGAACAGCTTTTAAAAACAGGTCACAGTATCACATTTAATTTGTCTTCAATTGTTGGGTCGGTTGCACGGCTTTTATGACAAATAACAAAGGTCATGGTCCGTCGTCGTCGTCCAGCCCCCCCCCCCCTTTATTCCAGCATCAACCTTGAGCCTTGAGACACATTTCTGTTGCTACCTAACCACATAAGAACCACTTCCTTTCCCCCTATCCATCTTCCACTCTCGTCCCCAGTTTCCTGTGAACATACTCTTATTCTCTCAATGCCCCATCAGTGTAAAGGCCCAATCTTATTAGAGCAGACGGCTTAGAGGAGGTTATTAGGATGGGTTATCAGAACAGTTTCTAGGTATACTAAAAGAGGGAATATTACCAAACAGGAAAGAGAGAGAGAATCAAATATGAATTTGAATGATTGATGAACTTCAATGGACTTGAAGATCAGCTAATGAGTTTGTCTGCATTTCAGCCACTTTGAAAGACAGGATGGAGATATGGTTCTCAGATGTCCCAAAAAACTCAACTCAAGTCAAGTAAACAGTTGAGACACAGTTGATGTGCACTTTTCCTAACTTACCCACATTTGCCTGAAATGTACACACATGATGGTTAGAGGCAAACCTCAGGTGGGTAGACTGCTTGTAGAATTATGAAAGTACTTATGCTCCAGTCAACTAAGATTATCCATTTCACTGTTTGAACAGATTACATGACTATTCCTTAGATTCTTATGTGTAGAGAAGTCTAATTGATTGGTTTAAAGTTAGCACTTCAGAGCTTTTTGGAAACCCAGCCTTCTAAAGCAAATGAAACAGAACATGTCAGAATGGAAAAATATATTGCATTAAGATGAATGATGTGGTTGTGGTGTGGTTGGTTTCTGTTAATCATTTCTTAATAACATCTGCACATAATCAAAATACATTTATTAGTGACCCTTCCAATTGCTTGTAAAAATGGATGGATGAATAGGAAAACATTACTTCTATATTTATTTTGTCAGTTGTTGGACAACAAATACTATTTTCAGTACTATTTTCAATACTGTCATTTTTATACAGTTTCTTATCTACTTGCTATGTCAGCCTTACCGTGATTATCATATCACGATCCTAAATGCTTTTTCTCTTTAAAGGTCATGTATTCAATCCCAGCTGTTATTGGGCAGGCGGAGTACGTTTTGCACGACCTGTCACAGATCTGCTTAGGTTGTGGATAAATGCAAAACATTTATATTGACATCTATGTGCAATGCTATATGCCATTTGTTGCCAGTTACCCATGTATGTCTTTGACCCATGGAAGGAAGTTGGATTAGTCAAAAACGAATACTTACTTGGTGAGCACATGCAGATCAGTGATGAGTTGGAGTACCTAGATGACTATATCCCATGTACTCTATTGTACCTGTTGCTTGTTTGCTGCTTTCAATGTCAAACAGCAGCTCACATCACCAGTTGGTAAAGATAATGCCGTGGTGATGGAACAATTGTAATGCTTCTATGCATGCACTTCAGTAACCAGGTTACAGGCTTTTTAAGGTAACCTGATTTCCAAACTGTCATATACAGAGGAATAATATAGATGGGGAAATGGAGAAACTTGGACCATATTTTGTTTATGCCCCATGCATACACACAACCAGTCATGTAATTGGCATAAGTCATGTTCATGTGTACATACAAGTTCATCACAACACATGGTGCATTGTGATTAATTACAGTAGCTCCACTCTCTCACCATGAGAATCCTGTTGATATGTAAGTCGTTGGTTTAACATAATGCGCCAAACTTGCACAGCTATAGTCACCATAGAAACCACTGGCCTTGAAACTGGTCTTAGCCAATCATTGCAAGACGTGACCGCGATAGGCAGTGGCCTTGCCTAATGACAGATAAAGCAAGTTGGGAGGTCATTAGTATTGCACAGCCTGTACATGTACGTATCTACATCAGTATATTTACATAGCCTTGATATGAGTCTTACATAGCTGTCTTTGTATTGCAGTTCTCTGTGTGTCCGTGTGTTACCCTTTTTATTTGTCTTTTTAAAGAACAGTTGCACTGTTTACTGTCCCCCAGGAATACTTGCCAAAGAGAAAGTGAGCACATGTTGACTTGTTTGTCCTTGCTGGTAGGGTGGTGGTGGTTATTGTTTTTTTGGTTTTTTTTTTTTATTGTATGCATCAGCCTCCTTCTTTTCTTTACTAGCAGGTATCATGCCTCTTTTTTGGCTACAGAAAAAGTTAAATGTGTAAAATGTCCATTGTTTATTTCTGTTGCAGAGCAACTAGCACCCATGAGCTGTCAAATCATTTGACATTTAATGGCCACACTCTAAACATAGGCCTGAGAATATGAAGGTTTGAAGTTCTTTTGTGACTGTAAATGGTCACGTAATAGAACACCAGATTGGCCTTGTTTATGTTGCACCCCAGTGGTTTGATGAGAGCATGTTGCGCTCTCCTACCCGCAGGCTGGCCACTAATGTTATTCTGTACTTGGATGTTTTACCACCACAAAGGACGTGTGGAGCCCAGATATTTTGCTGTACTTATGTGTTCATATCTTTCAGTATGTAGCTGTTTATTAATTTCATCTTGGTAACCAGCATAAATCATTTGGGTAATAGAAAAACATAACAAAAAACTGTACTTGTCATGTGAAGAAGGCATTGGCTCTGTTCCCTGATTTTAGGGCCTCTCAGACACACAACTGACCACATACCAGAACACAAGAAAAATCTGGCTTATGTCTCTAGTGTCTCATCTCTTAAACTATTTCCAATGGCTCTAGAATAATTGCATCCAGCATACATGACCCAGTAGAATACAAATGAAATAATGAAAAACTTCAGGTTCTTAAGGTCAGGACCTTAAGAACCTGAGGTTTTTCCTTATGTCACATCAGAAATAAGAAATATTGTAGATTTACAGTCACAGGAAAAAGGATTCTTGTCATCTGCATTCTACAATGTCACATTTTAAAGGTGACTGATATATGTTCTAAGAGTTTTCTGTTCATCTACTTTGAGGAAATCAAAAAGAATTTCAGTGGTGACAGTCCCTGCTTGTTCTCTGCAAAACAAATTTTGAATTGAAACAATTGTGAAATGAGGAAGTGACATATCAATGAGAAGAAATTGCATGCTGCACCTAATGAGAAAAGAAGTCTTGTAAAGAAACGATCTGCATTTATAAGAGTAAGGGTAAGGTAAAGTAAGAGATTGCTGCAACAAATTTTAATTCTTAATTGATATGTTGTAATATCTTCTAAAATTGATATCATGGTTCCTTGTAACCTAATTATTTTGTAACAAAATGTAATGGTCCATTCACTGTATAATTTGTTGTCTTAATTTGTTTTGGAAAATGGAAAATCTACAGGATTTATTGTGTTCCCTCTTAAAGTACCATGTCTTCTGTCGGAAAAGGGAACAGGCAGTTCAGGAGCATTTAGAAAATTTTGGGCTTTTTCAAACTAGCAATGTGAATATAATAATGTTCGTGGAAATTCCAAAGATGCTAATGACCTGATATTGTTGAAGCAAAGACATTGAACAGCATAGGAATGGGTAACGGGTCAAGCAAGCCTTAAAAAATAATGTGGCATGTGCAGTCTTGGTGACACTAGGAAGGGGTTAACATCATTGCAGGACAGGACTACTTCCTTTTAAGGACCTAAGTCTTCTGGGTAGTGTGATAGAGAGAGAGGGGGGGGAAATGGTGGGAAAGGGAGGAGTCAGATATAAGGCAATGGGGGGAAAAAAGGACAAGATGGTTTTGTGGAAGGAAATTGACAGTTAGACCCTAATTGTGGTAAAGAGTTCAAAAGTAAAAGATGCATGGTGGCATGTAAACTGGAGTTAAAACTGAACAGTGCAAGAATGATGGTGGAGAGAATCAGCTTAATAACATGAAAGAGGGAGGTATAGGCTGAATAAAGTAGATGAGCCTAACCAGGAAACATAGAGGTGATATGATGAACACACAATAGAGAAATATTTGAAGTTTGTAGTTTTTTTTTTGTTGTTTTTTTTTTCTTGTTTTTTTAAAGGAGTGGACAAGCCAGAATATGTAGGATGAAAAATTGACAAGTAAATTAGCATGTTAGACAAGCTTTTATTTGACTCATCTGATAGGCCCATGCTATTTATCTGACATAGAGGAAACCAGAGTCTGATTTTTTCGATTTAGGCCAATGTGAAGTGCAGATGTTAGAAATTGACATTACAATAAGTCACAGCTCTGATATTGTGAATAGTTTATACTATTGTACTGCATACATTTCTGTCATGCTGCCTGTTTGTCGTATCAATCCTTCATCTAGTAAATAGGTGGGGAATTACTATAAGACACAACTGTGCAGTAATTTATTATCAAAGGTGAAAAAACATTTCTTCTCGATAAATGTTGTTGCATATCTGGATCAGCTTGTTTGTCCACTGGACATTAGAAGCACATTAAATCTTTTAATCTTTTGTCTGCAGTTCAGATCACCAAGGTTGTAACTCTGTATGTAGTGCAGCTTTCTTT
The DNA here is from genome assembly GCF_900634795.4 of Betta splendens. NCBI lineage: Eukaryota > Metazoa > Chordata > Actinopteri > Anabantiformes > Osphronemidae > Betta > Betta splendens. Next base: position 10,465,117 of record NC_040887.2, on the reverse strand, counting down.
GAATTCAAGTCACGTAAATAATTTAAAGACCCCTCAGCCCCTCTGTTTATCGTTGAGACACTTATATGGCATGTAAATCCTGGTATCTCTTTAGTTGACCCATGGAGATTGAGTCCCAGGACAGTCAACAGACCTGATTTATGGTCGTTTTGGTCTTTGGCTGAATACAATGTCCACATACATGCAGCTAATTATCCTCACTTATTCAGTCCCCTGTCACCAATACAATAAAAGAGGACACTTCCTGTATTGTAAGTCCTAATATGGACTGTGAAAAGCAAGCCTTTTGTTGTCAATCTTAGTGGATTGCTTAAGGCTGTCAAAAAAGCATTTATTGTAATTTTCCTGCTTCACTGAGGACTTAAACTGATGAAAAATAAGCCAGAAGCTTGTTCTCTGAAATCTTTAACTGTCTACATCAATGTCATGTCATTCGTTTACCCAGCGGACTCTCATATGACACAAACCGCTGCTGGTGGGAAACAGGCCGTTATTATAACTTTTTTTTTGTGATTTATGATGAAGCAGATTTTGATATACTGTATGCAAGTATGTATATTAATACAAGTATGTATATTACAATATAGTTATGGTATTCAGCATGTGCATAGTATGTTTTGGGAATACCCAGTTTACTGGACGCAATAATTGACATGTTTAACTTTCCTACTTAGACTCTGGTACACAGGCAGGCTCCCTAACACTACGTATATAGTACTTGTGTGACACAAACAAGAAAAATGTTTGGTGTCTGCTGTGTGCTGTTTCTGTAAATGCCATGGTAGTTATTAGAATGCTAGCTTTGGCCATGCATGCAACACCTAAGTTCACATATGCATATGCATGTAACCTTGTATTGTTGTGTTCGCCTGAGGGTGCAATAATAGACCGTGGGGGTGGGGGGGGGTGATATCATGCTTGTTTATAGGTCAGGTCTGGTTGCGTATTTGGGTTTCTCCTCTGCTATCAATGTCCCTCTATGTCTGCACATAACGTAAGCAATGCTAGTGCCGTTTTGATTATGTGTGCAAGTTGCATAACATCTAAAATGCAAGCATTATGTTTTTGATTGGATTTCTATAATTGCCTGGTTTTGTAGCTTAAGCTGTAGACCCTGCAGTTTATGATGCTTAGATCAGCACTTGAGCACACATTGACTGCCAGGCTACATTTATCTTCTCTAGGTAGTGGGACATTAAGAAGTAAAATTTATGTTTTCCTCTCCCAATTGATCTTGGGAAGAAAATAGGACAGATGGGTAACAAATATGGAGGGAGATATAGAAAAATGAAAGATTGATCTATGAAATGGCAGAAGACGACGAAACTGAAACTCCTAGAGAGATTTTCAGACTATTTTGAGGGGATATTTTTTTTATCACAGTTACTTCACAGATGGACAGTGCTTATTATAGCAGAGGAAACACTGCCACAAAATTCTTTCCTCTGTATGAACAAGTTGTACGTGTGCATGATTCTGGTGGAACTTCTGTGCATATGTGGGTGTACGGTGGGAGACTAGAGTTGATTATATGCTTTATTGAGTCTGCTTTTGACTTCGCCAATTGAATTCACTGTGTGTCTGTATGAGTTTCTCTACATATCTTAAACTGCTTTTTGTGGTTGGCACCTAACAGCATGAATAAAACAGTGTGCGTGTGTTTTGTGGTTGCGTGCCATCAAAAGCTCACAGTGACGTTGGACGCTGCTAGCGCTGCATGAGAGGCAACACGTGAGGGAAGTTCCCTGCTCCAAATCTGACCCTGTTGTTATCAATCAAGCCTTGAGAGGGGGCGCGAGATGGAGGAAGAGCCTGAGAGAAATAAGATTGCACAGAGTGGGAGGACAAAAGAGGAAGCAGATGGCGGGGGCTGCTGTTAAGGAGGCACAGAATTGGGGGGAAATATATGCTGCACTGGGAATTAATGTAAAGTTACTGTAATATTAACAATAAGTGATTTGTTTGTAATTTGCTTGCTAAATCTTACCAAAAGCTGAAAACTGTTCCTTTTGATTGTTTTAATGGTCAAAATGAGCTTAAATAAGCTACTAAGGTTTCACAAAGGTCAATGAGTGAAGTCAGTTTAGTGGCCGGAGAGAAGCTTTAATTCATAGTATACATAAATGGTGTGAGCCTTAGTATTTTATTATAGTATAATAAATAAAATATAGCTCATGTTACTGTTCTGCCAAATTAATTCTGTTGAGTATGAGACATCAAATGATTGACTCGTTGCTAATGTAATAGATGCACTTGTCCTTCTATGAGCCAAAATATTCCTGTGTCCCATTGTTTCTATTCCTGGCAACCGAGTGGTTAGATGGAAACCAGGAGGTGTGAGTAGCAACCCATGGGTGGAATAATAACATCCCTGTCCTCACTTAGTTTGTGTCCTTCCGTAATTTCACCACTTGAAAGCCTGCCTTTGCTTCCACAGTACGGGTTCGCGTTCATTTAATCCTTCCGACTGTGTGGCTGGATCTGCTCCTCAGTCATGTTTCTTCTATTGTCAAAGCACTCTGTGGCAGCCACACCACTCTGGAGCCGTTTAGTTCAAGCAAACAATATCAAAATGTAAAATATTGAATCTGTCTGAAGCACAGTGATCGCATTCATGCTTTAGTCTCCCCTCCAGGGAAGTGGCTGGTGTATTGACAGAGTAGACAGTCACACACTGAGAGGCTGCAGGAGAAATCGATGCAAAACACTAGGCAGGGATGGATGAATTGCTCCTTTTCCCTTATTCATTCAGTGAGCTCATTCTCTGTCTTTCTCTATTTTTTCTGTCTTGTCTTTTTTCATATCTGCCTGCTTATTACAGCTCACTTCTCATCAGCTTAATTTTAATTTTTTTTCTTTCTCATCACAATAACTCACTCTGTCACCCCTTCTGGTCTGTTTTGTTTGTCCCCTTTCTGACTCACCCCCCTTCCCCTACATCTCTCTCCTCTCAATCTGTTAATGCTGTTAGGCACTGAGTGGGTGTGTAGGGAGGAATGGCGGGAGATGGTAAGAGTGTTGGGGAGGGATGGAAGAGATGATATGCCACTTGTTCCAAGCTGGATGCAGGGAAGGGGGGTGGATGTGAATGGTGGACAAGTTGGGGGGAGGAGGGAAGGTAAAGGGGTAGCGTTGTCATGGCAATGAGATCTTCTTTGTGTTAGGTTACCAAGGCAACTTCAGGCATACACTTGATACAGCCACCATCACCACCACCCCCAACACCCATCAGCCACATAACTGTAGGGAGAGCACTTCACACATTGCAGACTCAGACTTATGTACCCACACACTGAAATACACAGAAGCACATGTGCACACACATTTTTGTTATGTCCACCTGCTCTTCACAGGCAAAATGGGAAATTGTGTGATTGAAACAATATGTGCTTCATTTTTTTTCTGCCCAGAACATCATGACTAAACACGTGCTAATTAGTCTATTTGACACCAATCAGTTACATCTGCTGCCAATCATGTCCCTAGTGCTGTTTAGGCCAGCGACATTCTGCCAAAATGTTTCCTACCTGTATAGACATGATCTCCAGGACCTTTTTGAAGTGCCCTATGACATACGGCACTGAGGTACTGGCAACGTAGGTTCAGCAAGTGTAGTTTACTGAACAACACACTAGACCTGGTGTTTTGGAGTTACTCTGATTCTAGTTTTCTCTCCAAGGGGTATGATCTTTAGCTTACTCAGTTTTCCTCTTTCCTAAACATCAATTTGAGAAACTGGCTACCTGACAATATAAGAAGTGTTATTAACTTTACCTGGACTGATGGTGTGTCTGCATGTATTTGTAAAATATCTACAGTACAACTTGCACAAAGGCAAAATGAAACTCATTTACAGTTTTTATTGTATTTTCTGCACTTGAATAATTTATTTACAAGCATAAGTCTAAAATGTGAAGGTGGTTCATTAGTTGTAAATTGTGCTTTTTTTTAATATTTGAATCAGCTAATAGTAGAGAAAAATGCTGATTTGAACTAAATACTATACTATATACTATACTATACTATGACAAATTAGGTACAGAGTATTTTATGTGTGATTGCACATTATGAAGGATTTTTACAGATTTTGAGCTGCCATTGATTTTAGCTAATAGCAATGTGTGCTATTTTTTTTTATTTTTTTTGTTGTTTTTTTTTTCGTTTTTGTACCAGAGGTAGACCTAGAACTGTAATCTGGTAGTACATGATGTGGCTGAAACTCATTAGTGTTGCCATGAAAACATGTAAATATAATATAATTTACATCATGGTGCTGATTTTCATCTTGGTCATCAACTGATTAACATATTAATATCGAAAAGGCATCAGACAGCACACATTCCTCAGCGACCACCTCCTCCTCAATCCTCCTGGGATTAAACATATAAAGTAGCAAACTAGACTGTGATTCATAAGATAATATAAAGGGCGGAAGAGGAGTCATGAAGCTTTGGGAGCGATAAGGGGGAGGAAGGTCTGTTAGTTAAAGACAGCTGAGGGGGCGAGGTATGCAGTACATGAGAGGGGCGAGCGAGAGAAACTGAGAACAGTGCTTATCTTGCCTGTGTGTCTGTGTTACTACTGCTTACGTCATATTCTCAGTGATTTTAGTGTCGCCATAAAAAGCAGCCGAGCTTTTCTACAACCATGACCTCTTAAAACTACTTCGATAGTTTTAAGAGGCAAAGTCTCGAGGCAAAAGGTCTGCGGTTCGATCCCCCGCCTCGGCATCAGGTGTGTCCTTGAGCAAGACACTTGGCGCTAGCTCCCCGAGCGCCGCTCATGTGGCAGCTCACTGCTCCCCCAAGGGGATAGGTCGAAATGCAGGGAACAAATTTCCCCACTGTGAGACTAATAAGGGAATTTCCTTCCTTCCTTGACTAAGCAAAAATTCTAATATTGTATTTTAAAAGCAATGAGGTGTAATTTGCATAAAGATCTGTGGTGCCTGGAAATACTTTGATGGAGACTGAGTAAAAAATGAAAGTCTAAAAGCCGTCTCAGTTTCTGTTGATTTTCTACTGTCAGCTGGGATTGTCTGCCGGTCTTGTTGGCAGGCAACCAAACATTGTTCGAAGGTTGCTTTCCATTAAAAAAAAAAAAAAAGAAAAATCAATTGATCGGTTACAAGTGGAAGCCATCTCAGTGCATCTAAGGCACAAGCTACAGAAGCGTGGCCCGGCTGGCGACCAGGATATCACATGCTTTCCACGAAGCCAGTCTTTCAGGTTTTTTTTAAATTTATTTTTTTTTTTTTTGCTGTAACTGGCATTTATAATGTTGGAATGAGCCACTGTTTTAAACTTCATTTAATACTAAGTGAGCAGGCACAACGAGAGCTATAGTACATACGAAAAGTACGAATGTTTGACATGAATGTGAAAATCAGCACATTCATGCAAACAGAGTTAAAATGCATGTCACTGTGTGTGTGAGTGTGTCTACCCAGTTATTTTAACATGTTGTGTTGGACATGCTAAAGATGTCAGTCCTGCAGCGAGGCCTTACAAAGACAACCAGTAGATTACTGTTGAGTGAGAGAGCGCTCTTTATGGAGAGTGGAGCATTAAACCTCGTCTGGAAGAAGGTGATGTGTATGTGCAAGTTTCCCTCAGGCTCTAGGGGACTGTCTTCACAGTCTAGATCTAATGGAGTCTGACGGGATGGTAATACGGTGGCAATGGACACCATGTGTGTGTGGGGGGGTCTATGCTGGCTAGTAACAGCCAAGTGTTAGAAAACCACTGTTTAGTGCTCTGACCTCAACCTAAAATGAATACTCTGTTACCAGCAGACAGAAGAAATTGCACACTGCAAATCCAAAGGTCTGACTGCCCCTGTAGGAAAAGGCAAATATGACACAAGGTCGAAATTATTTTACACACACACTGTAATTTTGTTCCTGCCTTTCCGCCTTATTATCCCTGTTACATATTTATATGCAGCATTGTGATTAAAACCAAATGGTGCCAAACACATTGCATGGAAAATGTGAAAAAATTTAATTAACATTAAAGCTACTGATATTTCTTGGAAAAAAAGCATTAGCTGAAGCATGGTTTTTGAATCATCATCTGGCAGAATAAGAGCATACTGTACAGTGAATTATCTGCTGATACAAAAGTTAGGTTTCAGAGGATGATTTTGCTGAGAGCTACTCATGCGTACATAGATATAAACTTTAATACTGGGAATATATAAGCTTCTATCCTACATTTTCATTACCTTGTTTTCTTTCTGTCATTTTGTATCTTTTAAATTTGAACTCTGTACTTTTTGTCCTTGTTTGTTTTAATGCAGTTACTCTTACAAATACCTGTTCAGAGAGGATGAAGGAGGCCATCTTAAAGTAATCACAACATTTTGAATGTCAATATGCAAAAGCAGTTATTTAATGCTGTGTCTTTCTTTCTCCCCCTAGCTCCACCACCCAGCAGATTCAACAGGAGAGTGTCAGGTAAGACTTGGCTTGCATGTTTGGCGTCATGTCCCTTTAGATGTAATCCACACTGGTTAAACATTGCTTTCATCACTGCCAAAGCGGCTCACCCACAGCTTGTGTGTGCATAAATTAGTGTGTCACCCGTGAAAGTATGCCACAACCGACCACTGATTGGTGCCTGTCTCCGTATTTGCGTATTTAACGGTACCACTGCTGTGTATTTTGTTTGTTTCCTGCGCTGTCTCTGCTTGTGTTGACGTCTGTGACTCTTGTGTGTACTGTGCTGGTTTCTCACGCCCCGCTGTCCCCATGTAGTGTTTACATGAGTAATTGAATGTCGTCAGTCGTTACAGAGTGCTGCTCTTGGATTAGGCTCTAGGTGTGTCAGCTGATGTTTATCGTCACCGCTTTGCTACTGTCATTGTTGACTCTCATGTTTATACAGCAGCATCATAAACGCTGGTCGAGGATGTGGCGTTCACTTGTAGAAGTATTGTACAGTCCCTCACGATGCGAGGAAAGGGTAAAGTCTCTGGTTGAGCAATACCAGAAGACCTCCTTTTGTAATATGTTTTAAGACATAATGAGCGGTGGGTGGGAGAGAGCGATGCTTATTATGTTTCAAGAGATTAGTTAGGTTGAAAAAGATTCTCACATTTATCAGTACTTGTTTTACATTGTACTCCTTCTTTTGAGTATAAAGAGAATAATTTATCCCTTTTTTAAATTTATTTATTAGCTACTTTAGTTTCATGCTTTCAGGCATTATGAAAGTAATATGTCTTTTTATTGATTAGGTAGAGAAGCAATCTCCCAATATTGATTATATATTGGGAGATTGGGTTTTATAATAATTAATACTCTTAAAGCTGAAGTTACAGTTGCGGTGTGATTTAGTCAATAATAAAAATAAAAAGAATAATAAAATAGTAATAAATAAATAGATAATAAAATAAAAAGAATATCAGAAAACAAAACATCACTGTTCTTGTAGCTTAACCTGACCTGGATGTGCACACTCTGCCTCATTTTCAAAGCTGTACATCTGTCTTTAAACTCAAAAAAATGTAAGGATCTAATGTTTTTGCTTGTTTATCTTTATTTTTACAGTTTGAGACTCCTTTTTCTGGATTCATGTTTTTTGTTTCTTTGCATTATAACTAAAATGACCTTTTGACACTCCAGAGGTCACACCAGTCCACACATGATTGGTCTGAATGCTGCTTATTAACACACACACACACACACACACACACACACACACACACACACACACACACACACACACACACACACACACACAAACAAACTTCCATATGTGTTTCTGTATAGCTGAAAGAAATGTGGATACTTATAATACCGACAATTTAACATGACCTTGTCCGTGTTTGTCACTCAGTGTGGTAAACCTGTGCATGTGTCATTTCCTCACTTCTGGGCTCCTTCACTGTTCTGCAGTAATGATGTCCCCTCTTTCCATCTCCTGTTGGTCACTGCCTCATTTTCTGCTAATGATCCCCTTCTCTTTGTTTGCGCCGGTGCTTGTGTAAGATATTACCTTTTTATTCTGCCGTGATGTGCTGGCATCTTTTTTTTTTTTTTTTTTTTTAAAGAATGCCATCTGTGACAAACTGTCACATTCCATGTTAAGTTGTCAAATTACTTCGTGATAGTTAGAGTCTAGCAGTGTTGAAACCTTGATTCCACAAGTTGTCTCAGTACAGTGCAAGTAACTGGGGGGAAAAAAATTCCATACTCCCAGAGTCAGTCACAGTTAAAAGGTTAACTGTTATTACTGATAACGCTTTCCTGGGTGAAACAGTAAACACTTTTATAGAAGTTGTTCACATACTGGATATGTTAATGCATGTATTTTCTACAGTCTGTGCAGAGGCATTCAACCCAGATGAGGATGACGAGGACACAGAGCCCAGAGTGGTTCACCCAAAAACAGATGAACAGCGCTGTCGACTGCAGGAAGCCTGTCGAGACATCCTACTTTTCAAAACACTAGATCAGGTATATCAGACACCAAATAAGGCAGATGGACATATAGCAATGTAAACTACTAGCACATGAATCAACCAGAAGTAAACCTCAGATAAAACCAATGGGCGGTGTTGTTTTATTTAGGTGTTAAGCATCCAGTACTCATTTACATAATTATACAGTTCACTGAATAAATAAGTGACATCTGTGTCCTGTATGAAAACAACTGTCCTCATTTGTCATTTAAATCCCACCTGCATGTAGATCAACACACACCCCTATTGAAAAACATAAAATTTTAAATAGTGCTGTTCAGTAGACCTGCAGGTAATTTATCACTTTACTCAGTTTTTATTGAAATGCTTTGCTCAGTGAATGATGCTGCCTAGCTGGAGGCTCATTTTATTCTTTTTAGGAACCACAGAGAACCACTCTTTGGGCATTTTGGATGATAAACTGCTGAAAGAAGGGACAAAGAAATGCTTGTTGAGTGTACAAAAAAACAGCAAGTCCTACTTAGCTTAAGCTTCTTTTCTTATTGGCCAGAAAGTCCATGTTTCACTGTTTCATATTTGAGATTTGTTAGTGTAGTATAAGCTTCTTGATTAAATCCATCCCTTTATTTGGGTAGATTGTTCTGCATATTGTTTAGAAGGAAGGCACATATCCTAAAACTAAGATCTCCAATTTTTTTGTTAAATATTTCAAAATTTCGATAATGTGTGCTTAATTTTAAAGGTTGAATTATTAGTTATTTTTCTACATAATCGCATCGGATGCTGTGGCAGTTTTAGAATGTCCATGTCATAGCAGCTTGCCTCCAGAGAGCCTCCAGATTGATCCACCGATCTTCATGTTTTCCTCAACCTAATCCGCTCCTCTTGTTTGTCATAACTTTCAGTACAGCCGGTTGTAACTTTTCTGACATCAGTGCTTGACTGTCCATACTCTTCCGTCAATTCCAATCCTTTGTCTTCTCCCATCCAGGAGCAGTTCTCACAGGTGCTGGACGCCATGTTTGAGTTACTAGTCGAGCCCCAGGAGCACGTCATTGACCAGGGAGATGATGGAGACAACTTCTATGTCATAGAGAGGTGGGAGACCATGTAGAAGTACAACACTGTAGATGATGATGCCTGTGTAGCTAGATGTGAAGCGGTTTATTTATACAAACAAAATCTCAACATTTAAAGCAGGTAAATCAGACAAACATCAGTTAGAGGCAGACAGTTATATCAACTAGAAGGACAGGGCTGTTTTATTTTAATCTAGTGAGTAAAGGTGGAACAATAACGTGGCTCATTAAAGTCAATAACCATTCTTGTTTGCTTGGAGGTCTTTGGTCTTTGTAATTACGGTTGGGGCCTATGTCTGTGATGTACAGACAAACGCGGTGTCTAATGTTCCTCTGGTATAGACTGCTGCTGTGTACACAGACCTTAAAGAAGGGTTTTATTGCCTGAGTTACAGAGTTAAGCTGCTGGACCAGTGAAATAGGTTTTCCAACACTGGTGTGAAAATGTGAAAATTATCCAGGTTAAATGGTTGGAAAAAAAACAATGTTGCTTTGATTGTGTTAATAAAAAAAGAGCGTGTTATGAAAAGATCTTGTCTTAATCCCAGGATGATAGAAAAGGAATGAACATTAATTTGTTTATGAGCCACAGTCATTTACACGTTTGAGTTTCAAGCAGCAGTTTAGTTCTACTTATTGTGCGCTCTCTTGCTGCATTCGCACTTCCTAACACAGTGTGTTCCCTCACAAGGTGACCTTTAAGAGCAGCACGCCTGCCTCATCATATACTATCCATGTGTTTTTTCCAGGCTTGTAAGATCCGTAGGTGGTGGCTAATGTCACCAGTAGGGTGGGGTGTGAGCGTAGACGCACAGAGATGGAGGGATAAGCAGAAATAGTGCTGAAAAGCAGGAAAGAGAAATCAGGACAAAGTATCACATTGTTTAAATGTTTCCTGTTTAAGCCTGTTGCTGTTTGTTTGTCTTGCATGTCTTTCATATTTGCTTTCCTGCTGCTGTATCATAATGTTGCCACTAAAGTCTAATTTTACTGTATCTGCACAAGATCATTTCAACATGGTAGTTTTTCCAATGAAAACAAAATGCCTGATCTAAAAACCATGATTTTAATTAATGAGTTGAATGACTAGTTTTTTTTTTTTTATCTTAGTAGTTTGAGATAAGTAAGCTACTTGATCTTGCATTATTTATTCTTTATCTGTAAAAGCTGAAATACCTTGGTTGTTTACCATCACAATGAAGCTCAGCCCCCAAGACAGATTGATTTGTTGATGGCAAGATGTTGCGGGTTCCGTCGTCGTTCCGTAAGAGGCTAAAAATCTCTAATGGCACTGCCCAAGGGTTGACTAGATAGTAAATCCTCAATAAGCCCTCATCCTCTCTGTGCAGGAATTAAATCCATTTGTCCTATGGCTACAGGGACCCACTTCAAAGTACACCAGCCATATCATTATCCTAACTCACTTGTTGATTATTCAAAAGACCTAAAAAGTCTGGCTTCTTAAAAATGTATTTCTTCAGTGTAGTAATTCATCCGAGCCGATCAACTGGTTTATGAAGATGTAGAAATTAATATTAAAATAGTCTTTGCTGCTTTGTTTCTTCATGTGCTGTTCGTAGCTCAAGGTAATTTGATGTGCAAACTTGTCAGTATTCACAGCATGTGTTATTTTCTTAGCTGAAGAAAGCAAACGGCACAAAGATCATCTTGCTTAACTGTACTCAAATAGGCGTCAACACAAGTGATCCCCATCGTCATCGTAATCCAGTGAGACTAAATTAATACTCCACCAACGACAAGGGTCTTAGCACCACTGAACAACCAATGGGAGGACAGGCTCTTTGAAATGACTAGTTAATCCTGGCGCGCAACAAGGCTGTGAATTACCTCCGCTAGGTTTAATCCTCAAACAGAGTGAGGGAGGTGGAGAAAGAGCTGCTGCTTCATACCAGCAACATTTACAACCACGAAGAACACCTTTTGATTCTGTGCCTTCTAGATTTGATTTGATTTTTTTTTTTAATTAAAATTTGTCTTTCCCAGCTTCTTTTGCTACAGCTCGTCATCTCTCTCTCTCTCTCTCCCTCTCCAGGGGTGTGTATGACATAGTGGTATCAGGCAAATGCGTGGGTCATTATGACAATAAGGGCAGCTTCGGGGAGCTGGCACTCATGTACAACACTCCACGCGCCGCCACCATCATCGCCACCCAGTCAGGGGCACTATGGGGTCTGGTAAGAACGTCCAAATCACCACGCACACAATGCATGACTGACAGTTAGACAGTTCAGACTCTGCTACCAAGCTTGGTACTTGCCACTCAGTGTATTGTAGTGATTTTTTATTTTTTTTACCAAATCAGTCAATCATTTAAGTCTTTTCATTGTAACAATGAACTTTATTTTTTCAGTTGTGTTTTGCACATCATACATTTCAAATGTTCATTTTCCCTATAGTGGATTCTTAGAAATCATTGAGTGAGTTCAGTTACTAAATACTGTTGCATTCAGCTGAGATGCTCAGACATGTTAAGAATGGACTCCTATCTATGAATGGAGCTGTTGTTGTGCTGATGCTTTATGTTGCCGCAGCGCCTCCCCGTGGTCGAGCAGGAGCAGCAACAGTCAAAGAGTCAGGATGCGGGGTTTGAAAGTCTTAATATCTTTTTTTTTTTTTTTTTTTTTTTTCTCCTAGGACCGAGCCACCTTTCGTAGACTCATTGTGAAGAACAATGCTAAGAAGAGGAGGATGTACGAGTCTTTCATTGAATCTGTGCCCTTACTCAAATCACTAGAGGTGAGTTTTTTTTTTTTTGTTTGTTTTTTTATAAATTCTCCCAGGAATGAAGACAGTACTGAGACATAAGAACAGGGGGGACATGAAGACGAATATCTAGATGTAGTCTGTGAAACTCTCTAATAGCTTCTGTTCTTGTGTCTTTTTAGCTCAACTTGACTGTATTTCCTCCCTTGTTTTTATCCTCCAGGCGAATGAAAGGATGAAGATAGTGGATGTATTAGGAGCAAAGCAGTTTTCGGATGGTGAACGTATCATTACACAGGTATGACATGAAAGTGGCTGATGTAGTTACATATGTACATAACTGTACATCACTTCCATTTAAATTTAAAATAAAAATCTTCTTTTCTCCTCAGGGAGACAAAGCTGACTGCTTCTATGTTGTAGAGTCTGGGGATGTCAAGATTATGATGAAGAGTAAAGTAAGAAGCTCCTCCTCACCTTCCTCATTTCTCCACTGCACCACTGTCAATTTAAAGCTGATGTGAACTGTCACTTTTCTCTCAGAGCTATGTAGGCAAATATACATTTTATCCTGCAACTAGTCCATCAATCGTTGGTCAGTAATAAATATGTTGGTTTTCAATAAATAAGCTGGTTCACAAAGATGAGATCACATAAATTAAAAAGGGAGGAGAATGATCCCCCCCCAGAGACTGTTGAATATTCTAAAAGCCTATTTGGAATATGCATGAACATAATAGCAGATTTCTTCTTGTATGGCGAGTGAGAGGCTGTGCAGCACATTTTGACAATGACAACCCACACAACCCTTTAAAAACCATCAGAGTACAAAAGTGTGTTTTGCCTGGCAACAGCGGCGAATACAATTGTCCGCTGGGTTTGTGGACGGAGGCGCTTAGCGGTTCCTAACCTTTGGTCTGCTGCTCTCCTCTCCTTCATCCCTGCAGACGAAGGCAGACCACGCAGACAATGCGGAGGTGGAGATAACGCGCTGTAGCAGGGGTCAGTACTTTGGGGAGCTGGCCTTGGTCACCAACAAGCCCCGGGCCGCATCAGCTTACGCAGTGGGTGATGTCAAGTGTTTGGGTAAGAGAAAGAAACTGAGCACTGATGCTAAAGCTAAACGCAAATGTCTCTCTCCCGTAACACTGTACCAACTTCAACCCCTTATAGTGTTTGTTTTGTTCAGTTTTTTTTTTTTTTTTTTTTTTTCATTGTATTCATGTGCTTTGTGTTGGCTTCTACGTTTCTCCTGTTAGTGTTAACCATCATGGAGCCTATATTCTCACCTTTCAGTAAAAATCAGCTGCAACATTTTCAAAAGTTTTAATTCCTGAAACTCTTGTTACCCCCTGAGGTCATATCACTGTAACAATGTGTTTGTTGTCTTTTTACTGCAACTGAACTCCCTGAACTCCTTTTTTTTTCTATACAGTAATAGACGTGCAGGCATTTGAACGCCTCCTGGGTTCCTGTAAGGAAATCATGAAGAGGAACATCGCTCACTATGAGGAGCAGCTGGTGGCCCTGTTTGGCTCTAGCATGGACCTGAGAGACTGAGCCTCCCACACCACCCTCCGTGCCTTCTATATACACACACACACACATACACACAAATATACATACATTTATACATCCCCTCTCGCCACACACAATAGATATTCAGACCCATATTAAGCTTTACACAGCTGTACAAAAAACTAAATAAAAACCTTCATCTGCAGGTACATAATTATGAATGAACTCATCCTCTCCTCCCATCTCTCACTTTCTCATTCTGTCTGTCTCTCTTTATCTTTATCTCTCACTCTCTCACACATAGATTATAATGCACACACACTTAATTAGGCACTGAGAGACACCCACTTCAGTTAGTCTGCCCATTCTCATACATGTACTAGCTCAGCACACTCCAGGATAAGCTCACTTTATTGATACACACACAGAGTAGGCTCAATGCACCTTGCTACTTGAGCCACCTATATTCTCTATGAATGTCTTTGCTGTGATTACCTTAATACAGGTAAAGCAGTGGAAGGACAAAAAATAACCACATACACTCCATATACATGTTTGAAAACACGTCCTCATGCTTCATATGTGCAGGCTTTATATTCACACAAGCACTTAAACAACTCTGTTGTTCCAACAAGCCTCAGCCAAGGACACATAAACACACACACACACAAACAGTGGTACAGATATTCAAAAAAACACAGGCTACAACAGTTGCAAAAACAGACACATTGTGGTAAGATGGAGATAAAAACTTTCACAATCTCTCAAAAGGAAAAAAAAATCAAATGCAAAAAAGAGAGAAAACTTTAAAGAAGACAGATATGTTTTAGAAATGTTTTATGAATATAAAAACAGAAGCTTTGATAAAATATTATTTAAGTAAAAAAAAAAAGTGTTTCCTCTTTGGGAGAACGGGGTGCAGAACTTTGAGCGTGCTCCATTTCTTCCTCTGCTGTTGTTGATTGAGTTGAGTTAGTGCTGGTGATTATTGCAGTACCACAGAAGAAGCAGTGAAAACGATAACAACCCTAAGTTTTCTGGGCCATTGTTATTCTCATTGATGCCACATTTCATTGTATTGAATTAATAATTAATGTATTATTATATATTCATTTATTATGTTTTTGTTTTACTTTGACCAATTCTGAGAAAATTAACCATCCATCTCTGACAAAATGTAAAAACAAAGAAATTCGAGTAAAACTATTAGTGCTTATTTCTCGATTATCCTTGAATGAGTTGTCCTGGATACGAAAATGAAAAAATAAAGCAAACATTTTGTTAAAAGGTTCGACTCTCTTCTTTTTCAGCTTCTTTTTCAAGTTGCTATTCAAAATTCTTTGGATGTTTTAAATGGGCTCACGGTTTGTCTTGTACAGCCTGGTGATGCTGTAGCACTGTGTTACTTCACATCCCCGTTACGAATATAGTTAAGTTCATTTTAACAAATTCCAACATTGCCATCTGTCTGATATGATTATGTTTGGGTGACATTTATTCCAAACGTTAGGTATTCACATTTACCTGAATCATGGAGTAACTGAACATTAGTTTCCACAGGGAAGAAGCTGATAAAGACTCAAATGACCACTTTAAAGAATTTCAGGGTGTTGTGCTATGCTAAAACCGATGAGCGTTTGAAGATTGGCTTCTGATCATTTTTAGAGGCATTTTAATGAATCTGTGGTGATTAGGCTTTCATTATTAACTTTGATTGGCAGCTAGGTCAAAGGTCACAGATAAAGGAATTTTATCCCTTTATCTTTGTGTGACAATGACTCCAACCACATGGTGGCAGTCATGAGCTCATTAGCCTGTCAGAAGTTAAACAGGAACACGTTCCCTCCCCGAAGTAGAACTGGAGGATAAACTGACATGGGAGCAGATTTAAATGACTTTTGCAGCCGCTGTGTTACTGTTGTCATATGTCCACAGACCACAGATCAGTTAGATCTCAAAACTCTTGCTCGAAGACAAATCGCCGGTGACGAGCAGCGAGACAGAATAATGTAGGTAACGAAACAGTCCAGTTGAGCCGCTTCCGGTGACAACAAACAAGTCTACGCCTACCTTTAAAGCTAAACGTTTGCTAGGCGGCTAATGGTAGCTAGCATGCAGCTGCAGCTAATATTACCTTAGATGGAAGTGGAGGACGAACAGCGGTTGTTCAACAGGCAGTAGTACTGTGTGTCTTGCTATACAACGAATAGTTTGAAATAATATAGGCTTTTCTGTTTCTGGCATTAAGAAATTTAGCCAATAATTGTTCACATGTGGGTTGCGATCAAGTAGAAATGTGGTGGCAGGCGATGAAGGCTGTTCATTAAAGCGCCTCAAACTTAATACTCAATAAATATAGTGAGTAATTAGACTCAGTAAATTCACATCTTTTTTTGGAAAAGCTATAAAAACAAGGATGTTACCTGTTTGTGCCTCTCAAATTAGACGTTTTGGCATTTCATAAAACATTTCCATTTTGTTATTTATGATCACGAATCACGAGTAATTATTTATGTTGAAAGAAAAGGCACGAGCTATTTTCTAAAATCACAAACTAATAAATATTTTAAATGCAAATCTTGCCATTTTCTTGTTGAATAAAAAAAACATAGAGAAGCAAGTTTATGTTTATAGCTTAAGTTACAGTAGTTGCTTTAAGACGAAAACGCGTTAGGTTTAAATTCTGAAATACCTACTGCGCATGCGTACACACTTTTAGTTCCTAAATAATATGATAGCGTTTTTCTGCACTGCAATGAAAAACATTTCGCACTGTCACTTCGTATACCTGTCTCCTTAATATAATAACAAGACGAAAATTGTCTGTTTCAAACAATAAACCATTTGTAGAATAGTGGAGGCGTGGTCACTGTCGCCAGTTTCCCATAATGCCTAGGGTGCGCTTAGCTGTTACGGTACTTTATAAATTCACTAATTTCTAACATAATATACTTGATGTTTGTTTACTGAACAATGAACAACATTACAATAGTACTCTCCACGTTGATTTGATTTTAATACGCAGATGTCAGTGTGTGCACCGTAATAAAGATCGCTGATACCAAGAATGGGACCCGGGACCAGGGTACGCTGTTCTTCAGTACACTCTTGTTTCTCTTCAGATCGTATAAATCTTTCGCCTTTTACTAAAGATTTCCGTGGAGAGGAACAACAAGAGTTTTACCCAATTTTTTGATGCCCTGCGCAAGCGGGGCTTTCTATACCTGTTGAAAGACAACGTAGCGCATGCGCACTAGTAGATGTACCCTTAACTTCCGTTTATTGATAACTTAAAATAAGGTTTTATTGAAGAGGAACTTTTATTTTGTAATAATTTTGGTGCAACTTCCGTATTTTTACTGCAGAAATCCAATAAATCAGTTGTTAGTCCGCGTTGGCCTTTCTACACACCACCATGTGTCGCTGTCGTACGCACACGTTTTCCTGCCAGGCTTCAACTTTCTCTCAAAGATTTATTAATTTTTGTCTGTTTGTTTTTGTGTCTGTATTAAAGAATTTACTTATGGGAGCAATCCTACCTGATGCACATCATATAAGACTTAAATCTCTGTGTGTCTAAATTGACAGTAATACTAATCCAGTACAACCAGAGCAGATGTGATGCTAAAGTAATACATACATTTGGATTTTTGGGTTTTCCACACAGAGTTGCATCTGATCGAATGCCAGCTTGTGGTTTTTGTTCAAGTTTGTTTCTTGTTGTCAACACAACAGTAGTCTGAGAGTTGAATGAAGACTGATTTTATTTAAACCCTGATTATCACAGGTTTGATTCCAAAACAGCAGGGAATTCCCACCTGTCCATGGGGGCTGAGCTGATCGTGGACCTGGGTCCGGTGTCAGCTCCAGACTGTCAAACACAGCACGTTGAACCTGCAGAGGTGACAGATAAACTACACGCAGACTCTGAGCAGCCGGGGAAGATCTGCGCCGTTCCAATCCACCGGCGTCCAGAGCTGCTGACTCCGTGTGCAGACCTGATCAACTCCGAGTGGCAGCGAAGCCAGGGCGCCCGACTCCACTTCCTCCAGAAGTCCTGTCCAGAGTTCCCCATCTCCCTGGTTCTCCTGCAGGGCCACAAAGACTCAGAGAAGCTGCTCGGCCACGTTCGGCTCTCACGAGTCGTAGGTCACGGCAGCAGCCTGTTCGTTGAATCAGTGGTCGTGTCTAAGGCGGAGCGAGGGAAGGGGTACGGCCGGAACCTGATGACCGAGACTGAGCGCTACGCCAGAAGCCGAGGCTTCAGGCGCCTGTGCCTGACCACCCACGATAAGCAGCACTTCTACGCACACCTCGGCTTTGTTCTGTCCACGCCGGTGCAGAATGCCGGCGCCATGAGCACATTTGTGCCCATGGAGATGCTCCTGAAGTTCTCCAGATTACCGAGCGAAGACACGAGCATGAGGACACAAGCTCAGATAAAGATGGACGCTCAAGGACCACAAGGGAGCACAGACCAGAAGAGTGCATCACAACCATGTAGTTTACCCGCTCCTCCACCTACAGCTATCTCCATCCTCCCTCCCCCTCCTCCTCCTCCTCCTCCTCCTCCTCCTATCGCCTCTTCCATCCTTTCCTCCCCTCCTCCTCCTCCTCCTCCTAATGCCACCTCCATCGTTTCCTCCCCTCCTCCTCCTCCTCCTATCGCCTCCTCCATCCTTTCCTCCCCTCCTCTCCCTCCCGCTTCTCCTGTAGTTCAGACTCTGACTGAAACTCCGTACAGAGATGCCAAAGGACTTCCCATCTTTTGGATGCACAAAGACATCTGACACACACACACACACACACACACACACACACACACACACACACACACACACACACACACACACACACACAGATCAACTCAGGAATGCCAAAGATCCTTAACTTTAAAAATTAGGATGCTGTACTTTACAACCTGAGTCATCATGTCATGTCATCATTGTTTTCTATTCTGCTTTGCTGTAGACAAAGGTTTGTTAACATTAAAATAACTTATTTTAATCAAATCCAAAATAAAGTCAGTTTAATGAAAGTGTTGTATAAATGGCTTTGGTTTTGGGTTCTTTCACTTGACCCCAAAGATCTGACACAGCGCTGCAGCCTCCAGCTTTGCCATGGCAACGGATGCTGCGCCAGGCAACACCCCAGCTCTGGTCACATGGCTTCCTCTGGTCAAGCTATGACATCAGACCCTCAGGATCACAAATGTTTAACAAATTAAACAAATAGTTCACTTTATCAGCAGCTCGTTTGCATTTGATTCCCATTTCTTTTCACTGCTGGGTTTAAGGTTGCAAAGTTAGAGTGTAACTGTAAGTATATTCAATATTTATATAATGCTAAATGTGTGACACAAAATTATTGCTAACACAAAATAGTCACTTATCTAGTGTAAGGTCAGTTTATTCAATTAGTGCAATGTAACATATTTAATAACAGCATCAAAAACCTAACATCTCTCTCTCATATGGCTTTGATCTTGACACACATACAACCATTAAAGAATGTTCTGACAAATGTTTCCTCTTCAAGTTCCACTGTTTTTCACAGTCCATTATTGATGCGCTGCAGTCTGTGTCCTCATGTCCCTCGTTTCGTAGCTGTCAGATTGTGTCTCAGTACCTGCAGTTCTTGAATCAGCAGTGACAGCTCTTTGGCTGCTGCTTCTTTCTCTCTCACTGCCTCTGTCAGCGTCTTGATCGCCCCGCCCTGCTGGACTGGAGAAGCAAACGCAAGCAGGAAGAACATTGTAGGGTTCACAAATACACGTGATTAGAAAAATGCAAATAGCATCCAACCTACTAAAACAGGGTGAAGAGTAATTCATGTGATTCTCTGATGTTTAGAACTGGATATATGGGGGAAATATGAAATCCTACCTAGAAAGAAGAAGATGAGTAAAACTGTCAACAGGAGCAGTGTGATGACAGCACAGCCCATAGCGTAGGCGCGGGATGAACTGGGAGTGAGCATCTCCTGCAGACGGCTCTGCCACTTGCTGCTGACCTGCTGCTCTCGATGACCCGCATATACGTTCCCATTCAGGGAGGGTGTGTAGGCAGGATGAGGGGGCCTCACCCCTGAAATCACACGCGCAGCATAGTAGGTCAGTGTGTGTGTGTGTGTGTGTGTGTGTGTGTGTGTGTGTGTGTGTGTGTGTGTGTGTGTGTGTGAATGGCTGTGTTCAGTGTTTATGTACCTTTGTGGCTGTGTTCAGGGTGTGTTCTATGCAGGTCGTTGATGGAGTCCACAGAATGCAGCTCGATCTCAGTGAGATCTCTGTCGCTGACCCTGTGGAACTGAGGGGTGGTCTGCGAGGAAGGCGGTCTGGACATCTTGTCTCCTCTCAAAAAAAACAAGATGAACAGATGATTTTTGTCCACAGTATAACCTTGCTCACAGGCAAGTTTGAAATATGAGTTAGATTTATATTAGTGTTGTTTTAGTTACATTTATAGTCGTTTTAGGACAAAAAGCAAAGTGAAAGAAATGATGGATTGATTGATCAGTTCATAGGCAATTAATAATCTTGATACAGTACACAGTCAAAATAAATGTCTGATTTTTAGGTATATGTGCTTTGTCAGCACCTGTGATTATTTACTTGTCTTACGTTACTAGATTTTATTTGAACGTTACCAACATTGTAAATATAAAGCTCACAAATCTCACTTAGATAATCAATACAATATCAATCATTCACCCAACGAGACTAAAACAGAAATTAGAAGACATTCTGTAACAAAATACCAAATGTAACGGCAGGTTTGAATGTGACATTGTTGAACATACTGTACTGTAGGAGGAATGAACCTTATCTTGGTTTCTATTTGAAGACAAAGCAAATGTGTCACATGAAAACATGGTTTATCACAGCTATTATTAGCAGGTTGTCAAAGTCATAAAGTTACACTGTAGCTGGAGCTTAAATCAGGGGCCGAAGGACAGAGCGGGTTCCTACATAATCGCTGTCTGTGTTATTAGATGATTAACTGAGCATTACTGCTCAACCTCCTGGTTTACAACTTCCCAGCAATTACAACACAGCAGGACACGTTCAAACACTCTTTTCCTACTCACCCCCCGTCACCATCAACGCGTGTGTGCTAGCTGGATCCCGCCTGTCAGTTTTATTTTCACTTGGTTTCCTCACACTCAGACGTCTGATGACCAAAACATCTGTACCCTCAGCTGATCCAAACATCCACACAGAGGATCCAGAAAATGGCCAAAAGAATCCCAAAGGTTCCAGTAAAATTATTCATTAAAAAGCAAAACAAAAAGTTCTCCGTGTCCTGCTGCTCATGCGTCACAAAGCAACTGCAGGACGCTCCAATGCCACTCCTGCCTGTTTGTGATCATGAGGGACAGACACATGGAGAGACCCCCCAACTCCAGACATGCTCATATGCTCAAGGCCTGAAATAGCACCGGAGACATGGAGGTATTATTAGAATGACTCGGGGGTCTGGGTGGAGGCAGTGATGGTCTACATGGCGATAAACCACAACAAAAAAGCTCACATGGACAAATACCAACAGTACAGAAACAGGAACTGTGTTGGTGTTTGTTTACCTTTTGATAACTAACAATGTCAGCTGTCTAATCCTTAGTTCTTGTTGTTAACTATTGAATGTTTTCTTCATATTTATGATATTACTATAAATATGCAGGATAATAAATAATAATATGTGTGAAACCAACACAAATTCTCAAAAAAGTCCCTTATTAATATATATGAAGAGTATTTAAACGGCAGGCGCAACTAGGCACTAACAAACTACATATCCCAGCATTACTTGCGCGTCCGCGGCCTGGTGCCTCTGTGTGGCGTTTTTTTTTTTTGCCAGGGAAGCAGGAATTACACAGTGTGAAGTGCTGAGAGTTCGGGAGCACGGCGGAAGTGAAGCACTGCTGGCAGCACCGAGCGCGTGTGACGGACATCAGCGGGAACCTCAGGCGGCACCATGTGGGCTCGGTCGTTGGTCCGGGTCGGGGGTTCGGGGCTCGGGCTACGCGCCGCCCGGGACGGTTCGGCGCGCGTCGCTGGAGCTGGATGGAGGCAGGCTTCAACTGCAGAGGTGCTGTACGTGATCTGAGGCTCGGTCCAACGAACGCGACTGCAGGATGAGGACATTAGCAAATGTTTTATTAAAAAAACCTCTGACATTAATAATGAACACAGCACAGCAACTCGCGTGCTCTGTGTTAAAGGAGGTTCTTGAACTGTACTTTGTGCTGTTTTGCAATCACACTTGAACTGAACTGAATCAGTCAGTGGCTGAACGGAGCAGCAGCAGTCGCCTCATGCGGACGTAACGCGCTGCCTGATCCACTTCACTGAGCTGCACACCTGGTGCAGCCTCGTTCAGACACACTTTCCCATAATGCACTGCACTGGAAACAGACCACAGAAGAGTATAAAAGGCCTGTTATCGTGACATTGGACTCCTTAATCAGACGTTTAATTGAGCTCTATGTATAAATACACACCAAAATGACAGCGCACACTGTTTGCCTAGCATTTTGTACAGCGGCTGTTCGTCTTCGCAGGATGGCCTGAGGAAGACGCCTCTGTTTGACTTCCACAGAGAGCACGGCGGCAGGATGGTGGCGTTCGCAGGCTGGAGTATGCCTGTCCAGTACAAAGACAGTCACATCGCCTCACACATGCACACGCGAGAGCACTGCTCCATCTTCGACGTCAGCCACATGCTGCAGGTATGAGCCCACGTGTCATGTATGAAACCAGCTGCTGTTTGAATGTAGATGACGACCTGGTTTGAATGAAGACTCTTGTTTTTTACTGCCAGAGCAAAGTCCATGGCAGAGACAGGGTGAAGTTCATGGAGTCTCTGGTGGTTGCAGATATCGCAGAACTGAAGGACAACCAGGTGAGATAAAATATTGCGGCGAAGTGTGAAATCATAAAGTCGAATCATTCATGACAGCTTAGATTGTAGAGGTGTCCCTAATAAAGTGGCCTGTGTATATCCAGCATCAAATATTCACCTCCTCGTTTCCTTCCTCACTCACCTCCTAGGGCACGTTGTCTCTCTTCACCAATGAGGCAGGAGGTGTCATTGATGACCTCATAGTGACAAAGACAGACCAGGGCTACCTCTACGTGGTCTCTAACGCCGGCTGTGCTGAGAAGGATTCCGCTCATATGAAGGTGAACGGAGGGAGCGAGTGCGTCCGCACAGGGGCTTTGGAGTCCGCTGGACTGACAGGATATGTCTGACATGTTGTTTTGGCTGTAGGCCAGACTGGCAGAGTTCAAAGCTGCAGGATTCGATGTGGATCTGGAGTTTCTCGATGAAGCATTAATTGCTCTGCAGGGTAATCACGTTTCTTGTCCTTTTCTCTCGCTCTGCTTCCAGATCCCGTTGTCTTTTTAGTTGTTCTTTATTTTATCCTTGTCTGTCTTTCTTCTGTCATATTTCTGTTTCAGTGGTTCTGCTGGTTTCGTTGTTTTTTTTTTTTCTTTTTAACCATGCGATTATTTTTCCAACAACTCTGGATGTATGAATGTTTCCCTTGTTCTTGTGGTCTATCAGACCCCGTGCAGCTTCACTATTCATGCTTCATGATTATTTCCATAATTCCTAACCCGCATGTCATCAGGGCCGAGCATGGTGCGGGTGCTTCAGGAGGGGCTGAGGGAGGATCTCAGCAAGCTCACGTTCATGACGTCCCACCTGGCCACTGTGTTTGGCGTTCCTGACTGCAGGGTGACCCGCTGTGGGTACACTGGAGAAGATGGGGTGGAAGTGAGCATCTCTTTCTGTCTATTCTGACGCTGGACTTTAAAGATCCAAGACTATTTACTATGACTTTGTCAGTGTTTGCGTCAGTCGTGTGTTTAGTATAGCTTGATCTTTATTTTTTTAATACTGTCCTTGTAGCAGCTTGTATGATGAGCTAGAAGTTGGTTGTTTCCAGTTCATAAGCATTTAGATGATGTTTGGATGAAGACCCAGTTCTACAGTTCTGTCTCTGCGTCTCAGATTTCCGTTCCTCAGACCAGAGTGGTGGAGTTGACTGAGAAGCTTCTGGCTCACTCTGAGGTGAAGCTGGCTGGTCTGGGTGCCAGGGATAGCCTGCGGCTTGAAGCGGGGCTTTGTCTCTATGGCAACGATATAGATGAGACCACCACACCTGTGGAAGCCACTCTAGTCTGGACCATAGGTGAGCTGTTTGTTTTGTCACATTGTGATAAAACCAGCTATTTTCAGATTTTAACATTTTGTCTCTCTGTCTTTGTTTTTTTTTAAACATCTATCTATTCAGAACTACTCCTCAACAAACAAAGCTTATAAATAGGAGGGATTCCCCCATGTTGTTTTGTGTAATCTGTTTCACTTACTTTTAACCTGCATACTTGTTCCACATTGCTTTGTTTTCTCACATGCAGGAAAGCGTCGGCGCCAGAACAGGGACTTCCCTGGCGCCGAAATCATCGTACCTCAGATCAAAGCCAAGACAGCCAGGAAGAGAGTTGGCCTCGTGTCCACGGGACCCCCTGTCAGACAGCACACACCCGTTTTCAGCCCTGATGGAAAGGTCATAGGTCAGAGAGCCTATACTTTATACATTTACAAAACAGGACTTTTTATGTGGTTGAGTGCAGCTGTCTTGCACGATTTTACCACTGGAGGTCGCCAGAGTGAAACATTTAAAAAATGATACACAATGTTCAAAATGTTCTGTTTTTTCAGGTGAGGTGACCAGCGGCTGCCCTTCTCCCTGCCTGAAAAAGAACATTGCCATGGCTTATGTGGATGCAGCCTTTGCTAAAAACGGAACACCCATCCAAGTTGAGGTCAGAAAGAAAACTGTGCCAGCCACCGTCAGCAAGATGCCATTCGTCCCCACCAAATACTATTCTGGATAGTAGAGAAGCACATATTACACAGTATTCTCTTCTCCTTCCTCTTCTTATATCCCGAAATCCAGAAACACCAGTGTGAGGTTGGGAAGTCTAAACGGATGAATAGTCTGAGATTATAATATGCAATAGAGTACACTGTGTGGAGAACAGCAGACTGTCTCTTTACATGCAGTCAGTCATGCTTATTGTATGTGTCTATGAAAGGCAGGCTTCACCTATGGATGTGCAATGCGTAAATACCATTCATGGAAAAATGACAAGCAGTATTGATATTCAAATGTGTCCTTATGGCTGCAGCATGGACCCTAATGCAGATTTCTTCTGTTTTTGTATTTTTAATTAAGACTAAAGAATAAACGTATACATCACTTAGAGTAAAGTCTAGAATTTACCTAATCTTTGCTGTGGACTGAGGTTTTGCTAATGAAATACTGTCACTGCTGGACCAAAATCAATACATTTCCAAATCTTTCTTTTGTATTTACATCACAAGCCAAAATTCATTTATTGTTATGTTTATACCATGTGATTATGGAAGTGAAAAAGGAGACAGCTCATAATCATTTCAATCCAATATTCTGACCGGAAATGTGCTAATTACCACAAACATGGCGGGCCAGTTTTTGTAACTGGCATTCTTTGTCATCTTGCACGTTTTCTAGTCTGTTTCTAGTTTTGTGAGGAATTTGAATACGTTCTCTGACTTCTCTGATTATATGCATCACCACATCAGATAAACCTGAGCAATCTGTCAGCTTGTCGATGTGTTGAACCTGAAAGACAAGTTTGCACATCCCATGGTACAAGATGTACTAACTTGAAAATGTTGATCATTTGTAAGTATGTATGTTATGTCAGGCAACTAATGAAATATAATTACTTTATTAAACTAAGACATTATTTTTGTGGAGCTTTCTATATGAAAGTAGTAACATGACTAGAGATTTAATACTAATTATAGATATTTGAGCAGATATTTGTTCTGTTCTTGAGTATGGACTTTGCTAATATGCTGAATGTTTATGTAAACAGTTCAGTACATTTTTTGTATAACATGTCTTTAATAAATTAATTCCCTTTGTAATTGCTTGTGACTTTCTATATTTATTATATTTCTACATTCATTTTATATTATTTTGAATAATTGTGTCTAAATATATGCATACATGTTTCAGAGAAAATATTGCTGAAAGATTTAAAACATTAATACTTTATCATGACTTACTGTTTTTCCTTATAATTCAAATTCAAAAAACTTAGACTTTGAAAGTGTGTATGAATAATTTGACTCTTAGTGTTCAGAATTCTATCTATATATAATGATAGATATATAAATATCTATATAGAATGAATTATTTTCCTAACTATAAGACTATTTTTGTTGTTTTTTGTTTAGTATTTAATCTTCATGGAAATGGGGCCGCTGCTGTTAGATTAATCACGTACTAAGCGGAAACGGGGGATACTGGCGGATCTAACCTGGCAACCCCGCCTGCCGGCCTGGTCTGTAGTTACTGTGGGGAAGATGGTGGACTTGGCGACAGCGGCGTGCTCGAAACTCCGTCCCAAACACTTTGAAAAATATTTCCTATCTCAACCTGGTATTAGATATAGACTACCCGGGGACAATCATAGATAATACGCCGCGAAAACCGTTGAGGATAGTGACTTTTCCCCCGACGGACAAGTGTTTATTCCAAAGAAAGCGGAGCGTTGTGAAGCGTGGGGTGGCTGGTAGTGAGGACGCTAGCAAACACCAGCCAGGTCGACGCGACTACACGGCGGACTTCTGGAGCTTTTTTGTTCCGCTGTTGAGACCAGCCACGGAGATCTCACAGTCGTGTTTTTTTCTGCCTTCACACCAACTGCCAAGTCTGCGGGGAGCCGAGTTTACAGCTGGGCTGAAGATAAGCTAACTTTGCCGCTACCTAGCTAACGCCAGCTAGCTTTGTTTTGAAGCGGTGGAAATGCCTCGGAGTAAAAAAGGGAAACGTGGCTCCGGGAAGCCGGGTAAGTAACAACCATGCTAACTCACAGACCTTCTCTGGCATGAAATCAGACCACGCATATGGCAGGTCGGATAAACCGGCGATACCCCTCGCTGCGCCTCCAACTTCAGTCATCTACGTCCATGTGGCTCAACCTATATTTAGTGCTGCGGCTTAGGATCGTTAGCTCCTGTGGGCTGCACATGTTAACTACCTGTGAAATCATAGAAACACATGCAACATATGAACCGTGATGTTGTTAACTGCACATTCCTGCTAACATCCAGTACTGACTACTGGCTGATACGACACGTGCGCTATTTTTAGTAGTAGCAGTTGCGTGTCGGTTACGACGGGAGCTGAAAACGGTCGAGAAACAGCCCATTCAACAAGTGCAACCAAGTTTTCTAGTGTATTTGTATTCAGAGTGAGGTCGTGTCGTCGGCTCCGTATAGTTTTACCACTGTGCATCATTACTGCGTTGTTTCTGCGCCGCGGACTGTATATAGAGATATTATATAAAGACTGATCTGTAGCCGGTGCGGCGCTCACGTTTCAGGGAGTGACGTTTCCTGGGAAGCGCGCACGTGCTACGCCTAAACGCCTAAAGCGCGCGTGCACGCACACAAACACACGCGCGTTCCACTTGAGTACCGAGCCTGTGTGCTTGTGCTTCCTTCTGATTGATTGATGGTTCTGACTTTTTGCTATGCAGGACTGGATGAATAGTTAAAAGAACAACCGTTCTGATGATTTTTTTTTCTTCTTTATCGTTTCAATGCATCATTGCATTTTTTCATGCATTTCTTTACCATTCTTCTTATAAACTTGATTTGATCCTTGCCTTCAATCTTCATCATCATCATCATTCAAACACCATCTCCAGGCTCTCTCCGTCAGGAGGTTCTTCAGCTGCAACTGTCGGCTAAAGCGCCTCTAAAAGGTAACTCCTCTGACCTTTGACCCCAGACTTCAGCTTCCCACCTGGGGCATGTCCAGTGCATGCACTAAACCCCCCACGCTTGATAACAAAGTGTGTTTCTTCCAGTCCAGCCAGTCCTCCTGGTGCCGTTATCGTAACTACGTTGAGACCTTTTCGTATGTCTTATTCTTTGTTTTTTCAGCTGTTTGTAATTTTTTTTTATCTTATGGAAGTATTTTGGATCTTCACTGACACTTGTGATAATTTATTATCTTTGAGTGTAGTGTGGTGGTCTACTGGGGCAGCAGCATGATTGTAGCAGACAGTAACAGACTGGGCAAAGTGATCAGGAGGGCTGGTTCTGTTCTGGGGGTGGAGATGGACCCCCTGCATGCTGTAGCTGAGAGGAGGATGCTGGTCCAACTCCTCTCCATCCTAGACAACACCTCCACTCTCTACACAGTGTGCTGGCTGGACAGAGGAGCACCTTCAGCCAGAGGCTGATCAGTATTAGGTGCTCCACAGAACGCCACCGGAGATCCTTCCTACCTATTTTTAATCTCCCTACCTTCTTGTGTGTACCTCCAACTTTGAGTGTGCAAAATCATTTCCCTCTGGGATTATTAATAAAGTTTTTTGAATCTTGAGCGCAGCTTTCATACTTATAGGGGAACGCTGATTAACTTTCAGGCTTAGTTTGAGTGGGTCTGGAATTTAAAGCTTGTACTACCAGGCAGTAGCCACGACTCAAATAGAAGCTCAACCCTTTGGCTCTGAGTTCTGTTCATCAGCGGAGCCACGTCTTCTGGCACTGGCTTCTGGAGCTGTGAGTGACTGCCTCGTAAGCATAAAGTGGCCAAGTGGAGATGACACGTGAGTCGTGCTAGGGAGCTCGCACATCTCGTAACAGAGCTGTGCGTGGGCAGCCTTGCGTGGGAAGGTGCACACATGTATTTCTGTGGACAAACAGTACTTCTGTACCAAGAGGACTTGGGTTTGGCTTTAGTTTAGGTTTGTGATAAGAATCGCGGTTAAGTGTGTATCGGTGTGAGGGACTAACCTGCACAGTGGTCGCAGGTTCAACGACACTGATAAATGTTTGCAGAGAACATTTTCTGTATCCAACAGGATTTTGCTTTTGGGTTGAAACTTAATCGAATGGAAATGGTTAATCTTTAAAAAAGTCCCAGAAATATCATAATTATCAAAATCATATTTCAGAAAAGTAAAAGTAACCATTTGTATAAATTCAACACCGGTGGAAACTACTTGAAAATGATCTGCTTTAACCTCTGGGTCACCACTAGTGTCCTGTGTGACCTGAACATGTACACACACGCATGGCCTGACTGTTCTGGACTGTACACACTGCATGAATGAATAAATGAATGGCCTCTCTGGTCTGCAGTAATCCCACCAATAGTAAAAAGTCCTGAGCCAGCAGGGACCTGATGGTGAGCTTAACTTAACCCGCCTGGCTTCTGCACCATGTTTGGTTTGGAGTCAGTAAAACATGCTGCACTGCTTCTCATAAGCAATAAAAATAACCAGCTGACACTAATGACATTTGTATTTTCCTAACAAAGTCTTTGGCAGTATTCCCTTCTTGTTTTACACTAAACATGTCCAGTGCGTCAGGAGGTTGTTGGTGGTAAGCTGACGTTTGCAGGTGACACATTCATGTCTGCCGTTCATATTAGCGAGTGTCCAGTTACTGACAAAGACAGACAGCTGAGCACATGAAGCCCAGAGTCGACTTCCTCAAACATGACATACTCACCTAATCAGCCATGTCTCGATGGTTCATTTTTTAGTCTTATCATCATAAGCTAATGCACATGTTTAATATTACAGATATGCTGTACTGGACAGAATATTCTACCGTCATGCGTATTGTGTTGCAAACTGATGAGATGAGGACAAAACTTCAAACATTGTCAGCAGCTCCGTCCTCACCACATATTTTTCCATCTTATGTTTTGCCTCTTTAGGTGTTAAAAATGGGGTGAAGGGAGAGTCGGGTGCCAGCGATGATGAGCTGACGTCTGATATTCTCAGCCACTACAGCAGTGCCAGTGAAACTGCGTCTGTGCTGGAAGAGGGCACAGGTTAGTGTGTAAACAGAGAAAGCACATGCAGAATCAAAATGACCAAGGTCCCAGTTACCCAAAAGGAAATACACGTTGTTGTCCTATAAAGTTCTGCGGTATTAAACTTGCAATCAGTTACTAAAATTAATACAAATGAGCTGTGTGACCCAAACACAGGAAATGAGCAGGTGGACGAGCAGACGGCCCAGGAAGAAACAGAAGACAAACTCAAGCAGTGTATAGACAACCTGATGGATAAAAGGTAGGAGGTTTTTTTTGACGATCAGCACAACATATTCCTTGAAAGGCTATGAGTGAACAACCAATGAAATGCTTCGTTGTCTCTGTTTGTGTCCCTCAGTGCTAAAACTCGCCTAGCTGCCCTTGAGTCGTTGCGACAGGCCTTTTCCTCCAGAGTGCTCTGCGACTTCATCACAGAGCGACGTCTCACTGTCAGTGACTGCATAGAAAGGAGCCTTAAAAAAGGTGAGACCGGAAGAAAGTTGGGTGTGTTAAGTTAATAGAAATAAAAACACTGATGTTGATCTCCGCTCCGTTTCCCTTCGCGTGTGCAGGCAGTGGAGAGGAGCAAGCAGCAGCAGCCACAGTCTTTGCGCTGCTCTGCATTCAGCTGGGAGGTGGAGATGAAGCAGAGGAGGGCTTTAAGATGCTTCGCCCCATCCTCACCGCCATCCTGATTGACAACAGTGCCAGCATCACGGCCCGCCAGAGTGTGAGCATTGCAAGAAAATCAGTGACTATAAAGACTGTGCAGAAAAATGACAAACTTAAAACCGTTTGGTGCAGCCAGCTGTTGTGAAAAGCTTCTCCCACACAGCTGACCTCACACTCACTGGCATTCCTGTACAATGGCCAAGTGATTCACAGCCAAATCATGCAAAAGTTCAGGAATATCTGATTTAACAATTTGTACGCCCCTTGATGTGGACTCTCCAACTGCATGAGTGACTGCGCTGTGCTGTGCACCAGAACATTTAATTAAGCTTAGCAGCCAGAAAGGCAGAATGGACCAAACAAGTTATAGCAATTGTATGCCCCCTAAAGCACTTTAACTTACAAATTTACTCAGAGTTAATCAAGACACAAGTTTCATTTTCTTGAAACATATATAATTTTTTTTGTTGAGTTGCAGTGTTGTTTTGTCTTCATTTACTAATGTGTCTGCTGTTCTTCCAGTGTGCC
The DNA here is from genome assembly GCF_900634795.4 of Betta splendens. Classification (NCBI taxonomy): domain Eukaryota; kingdom Metazoa; phylum Chordata; class Actinopteri; order Anabantiformes; family Osphronemidae; genus Betta; species Betta splendens. Next base: position 10,434,266 of record NC_040887.2, on the reverse strand, counting down.
AGAGCTTTGGGGATGTGCTGCTATGTCTCTGCTGGTGAGGAAGGAGAGGTGAGAACAGTCTTATCCATTGTGTGTCACTTTAACAGTCCACAGAGTTTTTTTTAGCTCAATGGATTCTCTCCCTCAACATTGAATCATATCAGGACTTGGTCAAGTCGCTGAACCTTCTCGAGAATGTGTTCATGGCTTCTTATCCCAACAAAGAAGGAGCGCTGCCTGCACCCAAACCTGGAAGTCCAGCTCTTCACAGCGCTGCCCTGCAGGCCTGGTCGCTGCTTGTCACCCTCTGTCCTGCATCTAAACTGAGACTGCTGCTTGACTTGTGAGTGAGGAATAAAGCGCAGGATGAAATAGACGATTAAATCATAGACAATCATTGACGACATGTTAATAGCTTAAGATGTAATTAGTCATTGAAACTGTTTTTCTCACTTTAGCCACCTCCCTAAACTCCAGGCCTGTCTGCAAAGCAGTGACGTCAGCTACAGGATTGCAGTAGGAGAGACTATCGCCCTGCTGGTGGAGCTGGGGCGAGATATAGACGAGGTAAAAACCTAAACATGCTGTAAGGCCCAAATGAAGCGGGCAACTGCTTATCTGGGGAGATGACTTGGCAAATATACAGTAATGGTATCTTATTATACAGTAGTGACTCTGTGAATGTGCATAGGAATTTGAAGTGGAGGATGGGGAAAGTCTGTGTGAATGTCTGAAGAGCTTAGCCACAGACAGCAACAAACACAGAGCCAAGAATGACAGAAGAAAACAACGCTCCATCTTCAGAGAGGTGCTACATTACATAGAGGTGTGTTTTCCAGCCGCAAAGGGTTATTTAACATTTATTTTACTTCTGATGGATTCATTCAGTATGTTAATCCAGTTTTAAGTATTTATATCAGACCTGCCTCTGCTGTTCCTGTAGAATGAAGACTTCACAGAGGAGAAGATCAGATTTGGAATAGAGAGCGTTTACATCGACGGCTGGACGAGGAGAAGAATCTATGACGCCTTCAAAGAGATCCTCGAGTCTGGAGTCAGACATCATCTACAGGTCAGGGAACACACTTAACCTGGTGGTGCCTTCAGGGCATTACCATGGTAACTTCAGGTCATTCATACAGGATATCGACAGCGTTGTCATGTAAAACAGTTTGATAAAGACTGGAGATATGGATAACTCTGACTTACTAGAGATGTGCATTGAGGTTTGACTGACTTGCGTACATGGTTAATTCAGTTCAGTGTGTGTGTTTTGTTTTGGTGCAGTTTAACTCACTACTGAGGGACATCTTTGGATTAGGTGCACCTCTCATTTTGGACGCTTCCGTTAAAGGCAACAAGATTTCTCGATTTGAGAAGGTAACAGGATCTTTTCGTGCTTTGAATCCTCACCAGAAACACGTGACCTTATGTGTGATTTTCAATAATTGTTGGTCACTTATGCAGCGTCCCTACTACAATACTTCTGGAGCTGAGGCTCAGATTTTGCATGTGTTTATGCTCTTCGAGTTGTAATCATATTGGACTTGTCTCTGTGTCTTTCCTCAACAGCATCTTTTCAACTCTGCCGCCTTCAAAGCCAGGACTAAACAGAGGAACAAAGTCAGGGACAAACGTGCTGACGTCATGTGAGGGGACAAGGATGGAGTAAATAGATTAGTAATCCAGGATCTTCATCTTCTGAGACGGATACAAAAATGATGCCTTCAACACTTTAGCTGCCAGACACACAACACTGAATAAATTCTTAACAGGGCCTTTTCACTTGTGCTGTTCACGGGATACTTCATTGTCGATATTGAGGATCCACCAGTTATTGATAGTTCACGTGTAATAACATTAAAACCTTCTTATGTAATATAATCACGCAGGATATAACAAAGGTCATTTCTATCTCGCTGTTAGAAATTCAAAGTGAAGTATTAAGTCTCATTGTCTGAGACGCTTTTAAGGTCATCATAACTGTGGATGCCTTTTCCTGGATAACGGGTCCTGGTGTATCTTCTCCATTGTGATTTTCAGAATCAGATTGTGCAACAGAAAGTAGGAAGAAAAACACTTGCAGCAAAGCTTTATTCTCTACTTTCTTCTCTACTGGGCTTTAATTATTCTTTGTGTTCCTTCCGTTCGTCTTTACAGCCGCTGCTTCCGCTGCCAAAACTGAAACTGAATTTACAAAAAATGCAAGCTTAAAAATGTGTGGCGTTTGTGTGAGTGTGTTTTATCAGCATTTTATTTAACGCCATCAAATAAACACAAAAAGAAAATGCCTAAATATATAAAGGAAATATAATAGTTAATCATATTCATATTTTTAAGAGGAAACACACTTGAACTGTTTCTAGCATACATGTGATTTACCTAATTTATTCAAAAGTACTGTGATTTCTTTTTGTTGAAAGAAATTGAAATTGAAATGCTAGAAGCAGTTTGAATGAACAATTATTAAATGAAGACCAGTATATCTATTTTTTTTCCTCACATTTTTAATGCAGGTTGGTGGGTTTACAGTATATGTGTATGTATAGGGATTTATGGAAAGACTTGAATTGTTAGATGCATCTGAATGATTTTGCCATGCACAGTGAATTAAAGCAGGTCACTAACCAGAGCAGCTGGTTAGTATCTTACCCTTGTGTGATGCTCTCTGGGGCAGCACTTTTTCACATGTTGTCTGAAATCACATCTGGAAGATTCCCCAGCTTTTTTAAATTTGCTGCTGTTTACCAGGTCTGACTCCCTGGAAGATAGGGAGGTCTCTGTTACAGCTCTAACAAACTGTGTCATCAATAGTTCTGGTGAGAGGTAGAACGTGGATTCAATGAAATAAAGACTATTCGAGAACTTTGTTTTTTAATAACTACACAATAAGAAAACAAATAAACCATTTCTTTTCTTTAAAAAATTGCATTGTTAGTACGAACCAATGCTTTACAAGCTGTCGTAGTTAAACTTTGGATTATTGAAGTGCTTTTGCTGCTGTTCAAAAGATTTAAAAGATAAATTTAGAATGTATGAAAAGAATGTAAATATTTAAGCCAGATTGAAAGGGGGAAAAGTTAATTGTAAATAGTCATTTTTGGCTGCTTTCATTTTTGTTTTCGTAATTTCACTTTAAGGGCGGAACGCAAGACATTGTAAATTGTCACGTCTGTAGATAATTTAAGCTGTAGCTTAGTGTTTAAACTGTCACTCGATGTCGCCCCCGTGCGGTCATTGCCCCCCACTACACCCCCGCGGACTAAGAGCAGTGGTTTCGCCCGTCCGTGAATTCAACATGGAGGCGCAGGCGGCGCTGTGAGTTGCAGTGTTTGTGTCGTGTGGTCGCGCGCGCCAGCAGACGCCCATGGATCCCAGACAGATCAGCGACGTGTACGAAGAAGTCAGCGGGCTCCCCGCGCCCGTCGGCGCGCACGTGGGCGAAGAGCAGCTGGCCGAGCTGCGGGTCCTCACCGTCACTGCAGGTGAGCGCCGTCACGCTCGCGCCTCCAGAAGTAACTTTACAAACACAGTGAACGGTTAAATAACCCTAAAAAAATATTATGCACCGCGTGCGGTTGATTTCTGTCCGTAGGCTGAGTTTGACCTGCAGTGTTTCTGGATTTGCGACCTCCTGGTGACACTCAGCGTCTGACACCAGTGATCATGTCTTAAGGGTTTAAACAGGTTTACAGGCTAAAGACATCAGTAGCTCTGGAGTGCAGGACGACACACACACACACACACACACACACACACACACACACACACACACACAGTCCAGTCTATTCATTCATGCCTGTCCTCATTTCGCCAGTTAAAATTACAGCAGTGCAGATTATGCATCTCATTATCAAATTTACCTTGAAAAGTCCTGTGTTTTGGACCCAGAGTGGAGCCAGAGCGTGGTGACCCGGGCCTCCAGGCTTCGCTACTCACAGCAGTGGACCCTGATCCCGGACAGCAACAACCGCAGGAGCCTGAGGACCGTGCTCTCACCGGGACCTTGCCTCCCCGTGTCTGGAGAGTGAGTGGTGGCGGCATTTGAACAGGGATGAGGGATGATGCCGCTCAAGTGTCTCTCCTCTGCTCCTCCTCAGGCTCGTCAGCGGACTCTCTCCTGTCAGAGGCCTGAGGGCCGTTGTCAGGGAGACGGGCGGCCGCCAGCTTCTGGAGGTGTGTGTGTGTGTGTGTGTGTGTGTGTGTGTGTGTGTGTGTGTGTGTGTGTGTGTGTGTGTCTCAGGGTTTTTGGCAGGCTGCTCACGCTCGTTGCCGTCTAGGTTTGGGACCTCCACGGCCTCAGGAAGTGCTTGGACCTGACCGCCCTCGACAGACACGGACGGGTCCACGATGACGGTGCGCCGCCCGCGACTCGGCACCGTCGCCTCGTTGCGTCCTCACACAGAGACATTAAGCGCCTGCGTCTGTGTTTCCAGCTCAGTTTGGCTGCTTGTCGTGGTCGGAGTGTGAAAATAAGCTGCTGTACGTAGCTGAGCAGAGCAGGAAGAAGACAGACAGCCGTGATGGGGACTACGCACGGTGGAAGGTGACTCAGCACTAATTGGGTCAAAAAAAGTACATTAAATGAAAAATCTGGAAAGATCTTTTTCTTTCTAATGTGTGTGTGTGTGTTTGTTGTTGGACCAACGCAGGACAGGAGTGTGTACTGTGAGGACTGGGGCGAGGCTCTGGCCCAGAAAAGCAGCCCAGTCATGTGCGTGGTGAACCTGCAGAGCGGCACGGTCAGCGTGCTGCAGGCCACGCCCCCTGACGTCTCACCTGGCCAGGTGAGTGTTCGCTGGGTCACGGGTTAATGACGCGCTCCCTGCGTTCCCCTCTTGGACCTCCCTGCATGTCGTCCTCCAGGCTCTGTGGGCTCCCGGGGGTCAGTCCGTCATCTTCGTCGGCTGGTACCATGAACCCTTCAGGCTTGGACTGAAATTCTGTTCCAACCGCAGGTCAGATATAATTTTTTTTCTTTTATTTGAGTCATAATTAAAAACCGCAATGATTGATGCAGAGTGTTCACGACAGTTTGCGTCTGGTTTTCAGGTCGGCTCTGTTCAAACTGGACCTGGACGGACACTGTGGTGAGTGCGCGTCTCTGTCCCGCTTTCCCATTTCCCCTCCGCCCCTCTGATCAGCCTCGTCTCTGAGCAGAGCGTCTGTCTGGGGACGACCTGTCGGTGTCCTGTCCCAGGCTGAGCCCGGACGGCTCCACGCTGCTCTACCTGCAGGGCCGCGTGTTTGGGCCCCACAGCCAGTGCCTCAGCCTGCAGCAGGTAGTGTGCCCAAGGTGTCTGTTCACGCGTACACACACACACACACACACACACACACACACACACACGCGCTGCTACTGCTGACCCCTCGGTCTCCCCCTCCCACAGCTGGACCTGAGGAGTGGGGACACGTCGCCCCTGCTGGACGTGGTGGACCGGCCGGCGGCTGGTAGGTTGCAGACCGTTTGCTGTGGTTGAGGCCCTTGTGTTGAGTCACTCGTCCTGATGTTTCACTCTAACGTCCTCTCAGGTGAGTTTGCGGGTGTTTATGAAGCTCTGCCGCCCTGTTGCTGGTCTGCAGACAGCCAGAGAGTCGTGTTCAGCAGCGCATGTAGGAACCAGAAGGCAAGCAGCAAATATTAAATGAAGAAATCCCAAATAATTAATACAAGTTTTCAGAGTCTAAGTGCACATGCTCCTCATTTCTCTACCAGGATCTCTTCATGGTCGACAGACGATCAAAGAAAGTCACATCTCTCTCCCATAGTAAGAGTCCTACCTCTCCGCCGCCTCCTAATCTTTCTATTATGTCCTCTTCTTCGTCTCTTCTTTTTCCTCCTCCTCCATCTCCCATCTCCCACTCACCCCTCTCTTCTCTGCTTCTGCCTCCGGTTTCTCCCTGCTGGCCTCCACACCCACCCCCGTCTCCTTCTTTCTTCCTCCCTCCTCCTCCTCCTCCTACCATTTCTCTCTCTCCTCCTTCTTCTCCTCCTTTGGCACCACCTCTAGTTCACAGTGAACCCCCTCTTCCTCCTCCACCCCCTCTTCATCTTTATCACCGGGACCACAAGAGAGAACAGGAAGGTATATATACTATAATGGTGCCACTAGCATGAATGGTAAATTTAATTTATATTTATTTGTATGAGGCTTATTCATCTTCCATCTTTCAATATTTAATGGGAATTTTACTGTAAAATCTCTCTCTTCCTTAGCTCGCTCTGATTCTCCCGAGGTCTATGGCAGCTGGAAGCTTCTGACAGTTGAGAAGGACCTAATGGTTGTGTGCTGCTCCAGCCCCAACACGCCACCCACTCTGGTCCGACGGCACAAACTACTGAACAGCCAACCCAGAACCATTTAAACCAGTGGAAGGTGTCACCTTGTTTTGTCCTGTCTGTGCAGAGGGTGGGTTTCCTCCCCTCAGCTGGGGAGCGCGTGACCTGGCGAACCCTGCAGCCGCCTGTCCTAACCTTTGATTTCCACTGGAGCATCTTGGACGTAACGCCGTCGCCCGAGGAGGACAACTCACAGTACTGTAGGTTTTCAGCTGCTCCTTCAGTATAAAGGATTCTCTTCCACTCTCACATTTTCTCTCTGTCTTAACAGCTGGTTTAGACTTTGGGGCTGTTCTGGTGAAGCCATCTCATTCGCTCCACGAAGCCAAGCTCCCTCTAGTTGTCTTCATCCATGGTCTGTAGGCAGTGTGACAGCAGCATCTCTCACGTTCACATTTTCCCTATTTATTTTTTCCTGTTTGCGTCTTCAGGCGGCCCTCACTCCCAGTTTGCCGCAGAGTGGAACAGCTTCACAGCTGGACTGGCCAAACTCGGCTTTGCTGTGCTGATGGGTAACATTATAACTTAATGGCGTTTGTGTGTCCAAGCGCTTTAGGCTGAGTCATGATTTTGTCCTTCCCTGCTTCTCTATGTGTTTTATCCAGTGAACTACCGGGGATCCACCGGCTTTGGCCAGCACAGCATTTTGTCTCTGATCGGCCATATTGGAAACCAGGATGTAAAAGACGTGCAGGTATTTATACCCAGTGAGATCGACAGCAAGCCTCAGGGTAAAGTAGTGAGTCTTACTCCTGTGGTCCTCTGTCTTCACCCAGAGGGCTGTGCTCACTGCGCTGCAGAGCGACACGGCGCTTGATCCCAGTCGCTTGGCTGTGATGGGCGGCTCTCACGGGGGTTTTCTGTCTTGCCATCTGGTTGGTCAGTACCCAGACTTCTACAGAGCATGTGCAGCCAGGAACCCCGTCATCAACGCTGCCACTTTGATGGGCACCAGCGATATAGTGGACTGGTGAGACATAGGCGTACAAACAGCTTCTTTCTGCTGTTTAACATGAGATGACTTTATAGCTTCTTGTATCTGTTTCGAGGCGTTACACCAGTGTGGGGCTACAGTACTCGTATGACCAGATACCCACTGCTGAAGCTCTGGCTGCTATGTTGGAGAAGTCACCCATCACACATGCTGCTCAGGTCGGGATCTGAAGATTCTCTGGAGAATGAGGAAAGAATTGAAACTTTAGTATGAAACTATTTTTCCCAGTGTTCATGCCCATTTTGCACAATCGGTGTGTTTGTGTGTAGATCAAGGCTCCGGTGCTTCTGATGCTGGGAGCCAGAGACAGACGAGTGTCTCCTCACCAGGGTCTGGAGCTCTACAAAGCACTGAAGAGCAGAGCGTCAACTGTCAGGTACAACACCGTAAAACAAACAATCCCCTGCAAGCCGGTCAACAGCAATAGTTTTTTTTTTTTTATTTTAATATTGTTTTGTGGTTTACAGTGATGCCTTGAATTGAATAGTTAAGTTTTAATTCGAACAACCATTTTTGTTCTTGTAGATTGTTGTGGTTCCCAGAAGATGGCCATTCTCTGTCCAAAGTGGACACACAGGCCGACTGCTTCCTCAACACGGTTCTGTGGTTGCACCAGCATCTGTGAACACACACATCAAATCGGGACAATCAACAAAGCAGCTGTTTCATGCGAAATGCTGCACAAATATGAACAAGGATGGAACGTTGGTCCCTCAAGGTAAAGCACCTATCTTAGCTGAGCGTTGGCGAGGCTGGATTCTGTGTATTTCAGCGATGGTGCCTCTCATGCTCAGCAAACACAACCACAAAATGAAAATTCTGATACGCGTGTTTCTTTTCTGAAGTTCTACGCCAGCTGTAGCACGAGTATAAGCCACTAAATAAACGCACACCTCAGGAATTGGTATAAAAGGTCAATAAACAAACCTTCTTGAGAACAAACAGTCGTTTGATGCTCATGTGTTTAGCAGAGGTTTACTGGTTTTGCCTGGCAGCTGTGCTTAAAACAACTGAAATGAGAAATAAAGACTAATAAATTCATGCAATCCTTTTATACCATATTATAAGTGTTTTTATAGCATACTATAGTATGATACTTTTCTGTCACATACTATATGATATTTTTTTCATTACATACTACTTTACCATGACACTTTTTAACCACATACTGTAATATGACTTTTTTTTACCAATACAGCACTATGATACACTGACTTTTATATCATTACATGCTATGCTATTCCTTTTTTTACATACTAAATGAAGATGAAGATTTTTTTTTCATTACATACTATACTATGACACTTTTTTTCACCACATACAGTTTGACCCTTTTTTTTATATTCTATAATGACGATTTTTCTGACATTACATTCTAGGACACCTTTTTTATCACATACTATGACCACATTCACAACTTACTATACTGACCTTTTTTTGTCCAAATGCTATACTGTGATTTTTTTTAACAACACATGACTTTTTAACACATACCATGACACTTTGTTTTTCACCACATCCTATACTGAGAATTTTTTTGCACCACATACTATACTAAGACATCTTTTCATCACAAACTATACCTTTTTACCTTATACTCTACTGTATACTTAAAAAGACTGCAGATTAAAATTGATGAAATACTATACTATGACTATTTTACTTTTTTACCACATATTATTCTGACGCTTTTTCAACATGTACTATAGTTAAAAAAAATTTTGCCGACATACTATAACATGTACAATACATTTATGACATAATTCTATAATGAACAACACAACATACTGCAACTTTCTTTAACCTTAACCTTTAATGAAAAGGTTAGAAAAAGTTACGTTTGTGTGTTGTTCATTATAGAATTATGTCATATGATGTCATATGTCATATGATGTCATATGAATGAATATATATCTATATATCTATCTCTCTCTCTCTCTCTCTCTCTCTCTCTCTCTATATATATATATATATATATATATATATATATAGATAGATAGATAGATAGATAGATATAGATATATATATATATATCGATCTATAGATATAGATAGATAGCGTATGTTGTGTTGAAAAAGTCATAGCATAGTACACATTAAAAGAAAGGGTTATTGTATACCGTATGTGGTATAAAAACTATGGTAAAAGGTCATAGTATGGTATGTAAAAAAATAATTGTATCCGGTGAAAAAAGTCAGTATACCGTAGGATGTGGCAAAAAAGGTCATAGTATAGTATTTGGTATTAAAAGGGACATCATATAGCATGTAATCAAAAAAGGGAAATAATATAGTTTCTTTGAAAAAGAAAGTCACAAAGAAAGTCAGTATAGTATGTGGTATTGAAGGTCAATATTAATTTGGTGAAAACATGTGTGTGTGGAAAAAAGTCACAGTATAGTATGTGGTGATAAAAGGGTTATTGTATAATATGTAGTAATAAAAAGTGGAAAAAAAAGGAAAAATGTCATATTGTAGTAGATTATGTATTGAAAAAATAAGTTATAAAGTATTGCATGTGATATAAAGAAAGTGTCAGTATAGTGGTAAAAAAGTATAAATGTGATATAAAAATGTCATAGGATGTAATGAAAAAAGTCATAGTATAGTATGTCACAAAAAAGTATCATAGTATGTTAAAAAAGTCATACTATAGTATGGGTTTAAAAAATAGTTTGTCGGGGAAATAAGTCATGTTATTGTATTTGGCAAAAAATGGCATAGAATAGTATGTGGTAAAAAAAAGGGTCATAGTATATACGATGTAAAAAAGTCAGTATAGTATGTATAAAAAGCGTTGTAATATAGTTTCTCTTTAAAAAAGTATATTATAAAAGTATATAGTATAGTATGTGTCCCAGTATAGCATGTGGTGAAAAAAAGTTATACAGTAGTATCGTATTTGGTGAAAAATTGAATAATATAGTACGTGGTATAAAAGTGTCGTAGTATAGTGTATGGTGAAAAAAGTTATAGTATGTCAAAAAATGCTACAGTATAGTATGTGGTAAAGTTATAGTTGTGGTGAAAAAAGGTCACAGTATAGTATATCAAGACAGTAATAAATAGCTTAGAAAAGCATTTTCTTTTTGCTTCAGACCACTATCTAGTAATAGTGGACCTTTGCTGGTTCAGTACAAATAAAAGGGAATTGAATCTGCTGTGGAGGTCACAGAATAAAATAAACATGTTATATTTTACTTTTAGTATTTATTTTAAATTGTAAATAAAATTACAATGAAAGAAATACTTCAGAATAAAAATAAATCATAAAACAAAGACCACAAAAATGATACAGGTATGGCTTAAATGACTTAGTAAGCATGCAGATTTCCAAACAAAATATTCTATCATTCAAAAAAAATAGATTTACAGTAGGATAATTGGACACGTTTTCTTATTTTTATGTGACATGAATTCTATATACAGGGTAACTTGATACAAAGCCGACATGGCATCAGAGCACAGCGACAACTTCATCCTGAATAAGAGGATGGAACTTAGCATCAGGCATTACATCCACTTCTAACTGCAACAGTCTTAGGTAGTGTGTAAAGTATCCTGGATAACAAAGATGCAAATGAATTGTCTTATGTTTCTGAACCTGTATACATGCTTCATAGGCTCTAGAGGCACACCATCCACATATGAAATATCCCACAGGCTACAGAAACCTTCGTGAGACTGTGTGGTTCCATCACAGGTCCAGCTTCTTCGCAGTCTCAGTACAGCAGGAGCAACTGATACAAATCAGCTGAATGCTGAGTCAGCATAACAGCACTGACCTGCAGAGGGTAGAAAGACACAAACACACAGGGTGAGACATGTCTTCTGCTTGCCAGCAGATGGTGCTAATGATTTTCTGTGTTAACTGGACAATGTATTTAGTGAGCTCATGTTAATGTATCTGACAAATTATAACATTGCTGTATTCAGCTGATGAAGTATACTATAGTTGATTTATGTCTAGTAAAGTATATAACTAAACTACATTATCTTACCGCTAAATAGATGAGTATTGCCATGTGTGTTGCATGCATGCTTAAAAAAACAAGTATTTGATTTATATGCAAAACCTATGAACAAAAACTCACCATGTGAAATTTCTTCTTCCACATCGTCATCATACAGTTTCACATGACTGAGCAGACTCCTGTCTTGCCATTACAATTTTTACCATACCTGGAAGCAAAACAAGTCACCCATTAGTCTAGTGTCAGTTTTGCAGTTAAAATTCAGAACAACGCACAAAGCAGATACCAACCCATTCAGGTTTGCAGGCTCCGACTGGTAAACGTGCTTTCCCTGCTCAGCTATAGTGGGCGTGTGGTGAGCATCACACTGGCTCTGACTGGCCTTGAGCGTGTGGAAATGGCTCTTGATCTCAACATGGTTTGTGGGCACGGACATTTGGTCAGCACTGTTCAGGTTCCCGTTGGACAGTGCCCCCTTTGAGTCCAGCTTCTCCAGGTCAAGGTGTTTGCGGGCTTTTGTTGGGGAGGACAAATCTATGACTCTGATGTCTGGAATGCTGGCCTGTCTCAGCGTCAGTTCTGCATGAGCCTGCTGTAGCTTCTTCATGTGATTGATGGCAACAGCGGCATTAAAGGCTTGCTGTAAAGGGAGCAGATATTGGAAAAAAGAGGTGGAGGGGAGGGCGAGGGGCGAGATAAAGCTGGAGGGGGGGTCGAGAAAGCGGAGCACAGAAAGGAACAAACACAGGGGAGAGAAGAGAGAGAGAGAGAGAGAGAGAGAGAGAGAGGAGAGAGAGAGAGAGAGAGAGAGAGAGAGAGAGAGAGAGAGAGAGAGAGAGAGATACAGAGAGAGAGAGAGAGAGACAGAGAGAGAGAGAGACAGAGAGAGAGAGAGAGACAGAGAGAGAGACAGAGACAGAGAGAGAGACAGAGAGAGAGACAGAGAGAGAGAGAGAGACAGAGACAGAGAGAGAGACAGAGAGAGAGAGAGAGAGACAGAGAGAGAGAGAGAGAGAGAGACAGAGAGAGAGAGAGAGAGAGAGAGAGAGAGAGAGAGAGAGAGAGAGAGACAGAGACAGAGAGAGAGAGAGAGAGAGAGAGAGAGAGAGAGAGAGAGAGAGAGAGAGACAGACAGAGAGAGAGAGACAGGACAGAGAGAGGAGAGAGAGAGAGAGAGACAGACAGAGAGAGAGAAGACAGACGAGAGAGAGAGAGGAGAGAGAGAGAGAGAGAGAGAGAGAGAGAGAGAGAGAGAGAGAGAGAGAAGAGAGAGAGAGGAAGACAGAGAGAGAGAGACGAGGAGACAGAGAGAGAGAGACAGACGAGAGAGAGCAGAGAGAGAGAGAAGACAGAGAGAGAGAGAGAGAGAGAGAGAGAGAGAGAGAGAGAGAGACAGAGAGAGAGAGAGAGAGAGAGAGAGAGAGAGAGAGAGAGAGAGACAGAGAGGAGACAGAGAGAGGGAGAGAGAGAGAGAGAGAGAGAGAGAGACAGAGAGAGGGAGAGAGAGAGAGAGAGAGAGACAGAGAGAGAGACAGAGAGAGAGAGACAGAGAGACAGACAGAGAGACAAGAGAGAGAGAGAGAGACAGAGACACAGAGAGACAGATAGAGAGAGAGAGAGAGAGAGAGAGAGAGGAGATAGAGAGAGAGAGATACAAGAGACATAGATATAGATATATAGAGATATAGATATAATATATATATATATATATATATATATATATATATATATATATATATATATATATATATATATATATATATACAGTAGAAAACACTCAGACTGGCTTTGAAGTTTCTTTACCATCAAGCTGTTTTGTTTGAATTCCTGTTGTTTATGTATTTAATTAGTTATATATATATATATATATATATATATATATATATATATATATATATATATATATATATATATATATATATAATTAAATACATAAACAACATATATAATGCATATAATTTGGTTGCTTGGTTAAAGGTCTATGCCAGCCTTCATTGGCCTTAATTACACAGCACTATCATCTTACACTGTTCCCGGTCAGGAAGGATTTAGCTAGGTATCCAAGTAATCTACTATTAACTGCAGATCTTAAGTAAGAACAGTGAATTAAAACCAATCGGTTAATGGGGACTAACCTTCCACTTGGACTTGACAAAGTTTTTTTGAATCTGAATGCTGACAGAATAATAGATGTCCTGACTCCGGGCAGTCTTTCCAGTGATCCTGAAAATCAGATGATGAGAAAGCTATGTGAGTAACGTGACACTATTCACACCTGGTTCACAACTAACACCAGTATGTTGTACCAATAAAAAGGTAGGTAATAAAAAAAGGCCCATGATATTTACCAGGGATGTCTGAGAGCTTGCTCTGTGGTGTAGCGCATTTTAGGGTCTTTTTGCATCATGTTACGGATGAAATCTTTGGCTGCCGTGAAAAAAAAGAACAGTACTTCAGGGCCAGGATAACAGTTGTAGTAGGTGTATGCAGAGATAGCATGCTACAGTATGTGTGTGCTAATGCTCAGTATAATTACCAGATTCAGAAATGGCATCCCAGAAAGGTGAATCAAACTCATACTGTGCCTTCATGATCTTGGAAAAGAGTCGTGTTTCATTGTCTTCATAAAAAGGAGGATACCCACATAGTCTGTAATGACACATTCATCATAGTCATGTCATGTCAAACTAAACTAAATAAAGGCAGCTGGATTACAAGATTAGTAGTTTAACACACACAAAGTTTCTACTTACAAGATGTAAGTGATCACTCCAGTAGACCAGCAGTCCACAGCCTTGCTGTAGGGTTTCTGAGCCAAAACTTCAGGAGCTAAAATACGGAAAACAAAGAGCAAAGGTGACCAGAGGGGATTTTCACAATTCTCACAGGGATGATTAAGACATTACTGTAGCTGCCATGAGCGTTAATGGCACCATTCTATCGATAGCCTTACCCACATATCCTGGTGTGCCACAGGCAGTAGACATGACCCCGCTTTCGGCCATCTTTGATAAACCAAAGTCGCTGATCATGATTTTGGAGTTTTCATCATGGCTGTAACACAGGATGTTCTCTGGCTAAACATGGGGACAAACAGATTTTCTTTTATTTACGGTGTGACTCCATCCACAATGGAACAAAGTAAATTCTTAACTTTCCATATATAATAAATATAATTGAGCTCTGTCTGTTTCAAACCTTGAGGTCACGGTGTACTATGCCGTTTTGATGCAAGTAGCTGACAGCCTCCAGCACCTGCTGGATCACCCTGCTGGCGTCTTTTTCTGAGTACACCCCTCTATCTAGTATACGGTCAAAGAGCTCTCCGCCTGTAACACTGAGAGGAAATCGCTGCACTTACAAGTTGATCTAAATTCATTCATTTAATTTAAATATTAAGAGAAGTGGAAAACTCACAGCTGCATGACGAGATAGTAATGGGTTTGACTTTCATAGAAATCTTCCATCCCCACAACGTTCTCATGTTTGATTCTGTTTGATAATGATAAACTTTCGTTATACAGCACAGACAGCACAATAGAATTTACACATGCTCAACACAAATCACATTCATCCTGCAATTCTGAATTCTGAATCACCTTCTCAACACAGCGATCTCATTCTCTAGATTAAGATCCCTCTTTTGTTTCTTCTTCACACACTTCATGGCAAACATCTTTCCCGTCTTCCTCTCCTTCACCATGTAAACCTCTGAGAAGGCCCCTCTGTTAAGTAACACACACACACACACACACACACACACACACATAAATAATAAGGTATCAATCATGCATCACAAAAAAAACGAATTGAAATAAACAAGAAACTCAAAAAAGAGATGTCATGGGGTTCAGAGACTTTCTGTGGCTTGATGTTCACATGCGAAAGGCTTATTATTCTCTGCCCCGTGTCGATGCTATCTTCAGCATTGTTCCACCAGGTGGATTATCCATGACGCAATGGAAGCTGTTGAGGTCAGAAACAACTGAGCATGTGCAGCAGTGGAGACATAAGCTCCAATATGCAGCCAGGTCAGGTCATAGACAGGTGTCAAGGGCTTCGGCCAGACATGGGATGTCACACCCTTGCATCCTGATTGCCAGGAAGCCAGAGGACGATGTTTCTCTATTCCTCTATGAGGCACATTAGGTTGACATTTTATACAATTTCCATTCTCTTCTGAATTCACTCGCTTTAATCTTAGTAAAGTATTGCAAAACACCAGAAATTAGAATTAGAGTATACTTGAGATGTTTGGATAATTAGTTAATTACTTAAATCACTGAATCACATCAAAAGATTTATAAATATAAATGATTTCCTGGCCAGTAAATGATTGAATCCTGAACTGACTGAAATGTATTTGCAAGATTTTTAATCCTTTCTAAATTTTTTGTTGCTTGTTCAGGTGTTTCCTTTTTTGTGTTTGTGGGAGTAAAATGGACCAGCAACCTGTCCAGCGACTACCCTGCCTCATGACTGATTAAACTATGCCCAAAACTTTCAAAGCGTTTCACATTTGGAAATAATAGCATGATTATGAGGAAGCACAACTCCTCGCAGAATAAAGGTTCTGGGTCGCGAGTGACTCATACCTGCAAATAAGTGAATGTTGTAGGGACACCTGTTCTACACATGCGTCACTCAAATAACAGCACAGCCTGAACACATCCAAATCACTGTCAGGGGCCATCAGAAAACCTTCAGTAAATATTGGGATGTTCTGAGTAGGCCTATACTTATCTAATTACTTAAATGCACTTACGATCCCAACTCCTCCATGAACTCAAAAACCTCCTGGATGTTTTCTGTTTTTTTCTTCCACACATAGTCAGCCTCTTGACGACCCATGTCTGCAGACGATGCAACAGGAATATCTAAGTATTCAGGAGAAAGACACAAAAAGAAGAGTCACTTAACCTAACAGTTCCACAGCAGTAATAACTTCAAGCCTAATGTCCAGAGTCCTTCACTGACCTAATTAAAATAACAAAGCCCTGTGCTCAGACCAGTGATGCAGCACATTACATACATTGATATTTGGCAGAGAAAACTTTGTGTTTGCTGTATGGCCCAAAATTCACTATAGACCAAGGCCAGGTGACACAACCTCCTTTACAATCTCATTCGGTTAAATTGTAAACACAATCTTTAGTTTTATTGGATTATTTCATTAAAGGTACAGTACAGTGGGGGATTAGGGACACTTGATTTGAACAGATTACCCAGTTTAGTTTCTTTTGTGTTATATAAGGGATTACCCTTATATAATTGCTCTGGAGACCTGAACCTGCGACAGGTCTAACTACTTAACATCATTAGTGGACCTGGAGAAATGAAAATAAGGTTTGAAAAAAAATCTGGTAGGAATCTGTTCCATGCAGCAAATCATTTTTTCAGAGTTGTTCAATCGTGTTGTGCTGTTTTGAGAGATTGAACGAAGCAGTGGAACAGCGGCTGCCTGCTGCATCTGCCCGTGCACAGAATCCTATACTGATTGCTGGAGAGTCTGCACCTCAAAGCTTCTGTTACTCTCAGTGTCGCATCCAGCAGTAGTGATGTGAAACATACCAGCGCACCAAGACTTTCAGATCAAAGCAGTTAACAGAATAAATGCACCACATCATCACTTTTCTGGCCAACTGTCTGGTGTGTGCTCCTGAAGACTGCTCTGCGGCATTCTGCCTGATCCCTGCTCATACAGCCGAGCAGTGTCGATACTAGAACTGTTGCTTAATGATGCCTCACAACCCCCGTATTACACACAGAACACACATAGAACACACATTTCACAATAGCCCTAAGAAGCTTCCGCAGGCTGAAACAGGAAGGCTGATATAGTCAGATTGAGACTTACCTAGAGATTCTGCGTTGAAGGAGCTCTGAAGTGACCCTCCTGTCAGAAGCTTGCTGAGGTCTGGACAGATTACTTTGTCTCGAACCTTAAGATTTGCCACGTCGGAGATTACGTCCACGGGGAGAGGCGAGAGGAGGGGAAGGAGTAGACGGTCAGAGAGATTTTCATTGAGACGTGAGATTAGACAGCTGCTGTATCTTGTCACACCACTGCGTTTTTTGCGTTTGCTGCTAATAACCTGCAGCAGTTTTGTTTTAAAAAAGGAAGAACCGAGGAGCATCAGTAAACACTGCTATAGCAACAGGGCACGTTTTTCTACTACAAAAGGATAATGGTGTGAAAAGAACTCAGGTCATGTAGCCTTCTTTAAAGCAGCAATACAGTTTTTTTTATTGTTAAAATGATACTAGCATGTTGATTAAACTAATTAGGGTTGTTTTTTAAAATTATAAACCTTTAACTCTTGTGGGTTTTTGTATTAATTATTGTTTTGTTTAATTAATGTACATTTGCTAATGAGGCATCAAGATTTCTTTGGGCTTACAAAAGTTACATTTAAATGATATGAGACCGTTGGACCTTAGCAAACTCATCTGTGGTAAAACAAACAAAAAAAAGAAAGAACAAAAGGAAAAACGACACACAGTTAGCAATACTGACCTCAACAGTGCCCTGCAGTGGGCTGGCGACCTGTCCAGGGTGTACACCGCCTCTCGCCCACAGCCAGCTGGGATAGGCTCCAGCACCCCCGCGTGTGGGATTAAGCTGTGCGAATTGTCTCAAGGACACACCTGATGCCGAGACGGGGGATCGAACGGGGCAGACGCTCAACCAACCAAGCTACAGTACCAGGCCCACTAACAATAAATAAAAAACAATAATAAAAAACAAAAATCATTATTAAGGCCTCATGAGCCAGTTCATTTCCACCATGCCACTCTTAGTTTTGTACAGTCCAAGGAACCAAGGTCAAGTTCAGCAGAGAGCACCTTTCAGGTTAACAGATGTATTATGAAAAATCATATCAGAGTTAGAAAAACAAAACAAAAACAACCTGATGTCCAGAGAGCAGAGCAATGCTGGCCATTTTTCCTAGTGGTTCATCTTCATAAATCTCTTTTGTATAAAAAGGGTATGTGAGGCTCATCATTTCACCAATTTACTACTCTGCTCTTCATCTCACCAGCTATGGCTGATCTGGCCACATCAACGTCCATTTGGGGTTTTCTTATCTAAAATATCTGATTATATATAAGAGCTGATTTATTTTTTGGGTCTTTTTATTTTTTTTTTCAAAGCACCAGTCTTGGCTACAAACCAGTCTTCCACAAACAGATTCCAAACAAGTGATGACAAAGAGACAGACACAACAACACAAACGTCTAGCCCAAGGCCATAACAATGTGAACTGTCTCTTTTGAAGTCACAAGGGTGCTAAAACACTTTTCCTGCTGTCAATGGGTGACAGGCATCATACACCACATACTAGCACGGCCATTCACACTCAGTCTGGAACTTTGGTGTCCAGTTACTGTGGCTGCACGTCGTTTGACTGTAAGAGGAAGCTGCAGCGTGATACATAAGCCACAGACCCAAAGCCAACTACACTACTATGCCTCCCTTGTTTAGGGAGGTCACACACATACACAACCATTGAAACTCACATCTACAGGCACTTTTAGAGTGTCCCATCAACCTGACTGGTTTTGTCTTTGGACTGTTCCTGGACAGGTGACATTCAACTTCCACATATGGAAAGATCCAAATCCAGCTCTTTTTTGCTGTGAGATAATCACATTTCTATGCCCCCCATGCCAATAGTATCCAATAGCCAATGATTAGACAAATATGCCCTCTAGAGGTTAAAGGATGAACAGCAGCAGCAGCTGATCTGTGTACATACATACGTACCTGCAGTCACTGGCCAAGGTTAAAACAAAACACCTGAGAACAGAACACCAGGTATGCATGCATTACTAAACACATCAGAGGGGCATTATAAAAAACTGCTCAGCTAAAACATCAAAGTGCATAAACTTTATTTTATATACTGTGAAGTGCTGTCCAGGTGGCACACAATGGTAGCAGAGCAAGGACTATGTAAGGCTCACTTTCACTAACAGCAAACTAGTGAATAAAGACACCTGCAAATGAAAAAAATGATGCAGTGTATAAACAGGTGAGTCAGTCCCGTTTGGTCTCTCTCAGTCATTCTCCTTACGTTCCCTGTGACACACCTAGTTTAAAAGTAGCCGAGTTGTTGAAGGCCATTACAGTGAAAACCTTAATCTCATCCAAGAGAGCTAAACTACCAACCCCTGAGATTAACTGACCAACACTCAGGAAAGGACATGGTGACGAGTATGAAGTGCTAGCAAATTCAGAAACATAAAATGCAAAAACATTCAGAAATAGAAACTGGAACAGAAAAAGAAATTTATCAATTAATTTTTACACTAAAGCATAACTACATATATATATATATATATATTTACCCCCATTTTTCCCTTTGTCTACTCAAATAATGGAGGCTTTTATTATCCACTGCACATTACAGTCTCTCTCTGTCAATGATAACAGTTAAGCATGATGGCACAATTAAAAATTAAAATGCAAACCCAACTATCATCAAACAGGATTTACCTTTAAGTTGCCAAAGCAATCTGTTTCATGTCATCATGTGATTTTGTCACTTTGGACACCAGACAATGAACCAGGCCAGTCCCAGGATGTCATAATTATTGTCTGGGGGTGCCATAGTGCAAATGACAACAGAGTTCTTTTCCAGGAGAGTTGTTCTCCCTCTAGAGAACGGATATTTATTTAGCCTATAGACCTGCACTCTTCATTCTTACTCACAGATGGACCACTTGTGGTTGGAGGATAACCCTTTACAACAATGAGGTATTATCTTTGGCTTTGCAAAAGTTACATTTCAGGTTCCAATGTTGCAGGATAGACTCTTATATGGAGTGTGTGTGTGTGTGTGTGTGTGTGTGTGTGTGTGTGTGTGTGTGTGTGTGTGTGTGTGTGTGTGTGTGTGTGTGTGTGTGTGTGTTTAATAGCCTGATGCCCAGTGAACTTGAGATTCTGCTTTGGAGTGCCGTTTAGCCTCCAAGATGGATAAAGTCTCTTGCTCCTCGCTGATCTCCTTCAGCCTCTTTTCCTCCAGAAAACACACCAGAGAGTCCCTCATGTCCACCACATCGATCATCTGCTGAAGGATCCGCTCTTCTTCCGCCTGCTCCTCAGGGGTCTTTTCTGTTACACAAACACATTCAAACACTGAAGGTGAAGTTAAGTCTATGTGTAACAAAACCGTTGCATTTTGGGCAGACTTTCGCCATTATCTGAGTCAAAGATCTGAAGACAGAGGATGTTCTACAGTTTGTGGTGTCAGGTGTAGCTGCAGGATGTGTGTTCAAAAAGTTCTCTTTACAACAACATTTACTACTTGGAGGTTCCTATGCCTCTATCACAACTTATCAGAGAACCAGCCACTGTCTGTGGAGTCACTCTTAACATGTAGTAGGTCTGAAAATTAGCCAGTAGACTCCATCTAATTTAAGAGTAGTGCAAAAATCTTTCTCAAAGCCGCTAGAAAATGAATACATTTATTTGTTACTTCTAGGCCAAGCTACTGCAATTCCTTACTAATACTAAAAAAAAAGACTCCAGCCTCCTTAAAAAGCCTTCAGTTAATTCTAAACACTTTACCAAGAGAAATCAAATCCTCCTACCGTGCATCTGCTTGCATCAGCATCCTTTAAAATCTAGAATATAGTTTCAGACCACTAGGCTAAATTGGGTTAGGCTAAGCTAAAAACTGAGCTGTGATACAGCTTTTAGATCAAGATGGCTCAGGTTAATCAGAATTATTACTTAGTTAAGCTGCTACAAGTTTAATCTTCTGGGGAACCTCCTTGACTCACTGCGCTCTGCTGTTTTCCCTCACCTTACCTCCTTTTATCCATGTACTTTTGTGTCTTCCTCCCCAAGTGTCTCAAGAACAAGGCCACATCAAAAGCCTTCCAGGAAGGACACACTCAACAACCCCATAATGATGGTGGTGGTGGGGGGATGACATCTATTTACTACTTCCAGTAAGATCACTGCAGTTGTTAATTGGCACTTCATAAATTGCAAAGGCTTTTATGTGGGCACCTTTCATCTCCATGTATTTCCTGAGCTCCAACTCCAGCATGCTCTGCTTGTCTTCCAGTTCCAGTTGGCGAGACCTGACAAAGAAAATAAACATGAGCTTAGCTGTGTCAACATTCCCACCTGAGGCAGGTTATTATAGGCCATAAAGCAAGTGGAGTCTAACTCTACTGACTGAAAAACCACAAGGTTGATCAGCACAAAGAGTAAAGTGTTTTGAGGTTGAGCTCTGTCGTCACTGTTTGTGCAAAAGCTTGGTTTATTTCCAGTTCAACAGGCTCTTACTGTGTAATCAGTGTTTAAAATTATAAGAGGGCCATTTTAAAAGGTGCACACTTACGCCACCATGAGGTCGGACTCCTCTGAGACCAATGCATTCTTCTCATGGACAAGCTGGATCCAATGCTCAATTGTATCAGGAGGGCCGCTGCTGTCTGAAAGTGGCAAAATACAGTGTGAAAAAGAGGAAGACTGTCTGTACGGAAATTGTTGATGCAGTGGGATGTTATGTTTGTGGTATGACGAAACATCCAGTTTGTCTGCAGGAAAGGCTTTTAGTTTGAGCGACTCCTGAGCTCTCTGACCAAGGCCCAGTTACTGAAGTTCAATTTAATCTGTAGAAAATTCCCAGAACAGGTTTGATACAACAAGATATTAATTTCAGTAAAACTGGGCTCTGTCTAATTTCGTATAAAAGTATTAAGAGTCTTTTATCTTTGGTTGTTCTGCCAATGAGCCATTAAAATCAACAGAAGCTCTTGTCTGCTTCCATAACAATGTTTTTCATTGTATGGTGGGAAAAAATGTTTTTTTCTTATAAAATAAAGGCTTTATTTTTGGAGATTTCTTTCCACGTGACCTTTTTATGAGGAATTAAAAACTACTATACCCTTTCACTAGGTTCTTACCTGCCTCTCCACGCAACGTTTGCTCCAGCACAACACCTTTTTCCTCCAAGTCTTTGAAGGTAACCTCAATCTCTTCCAGTCTCCTCTGGATGGACTGTTACCCATAAAGATACAAAGTTATTGCTCATTTAGGCATTTAAACATTTTCTCCTGCTGCCATTTCAGAATAAAAGCATTTTAACTGCTATAAATTGATGGACCAGTTGCTCTCCCATTGTTTCTGACAAAATCTGTAGCTGCTCAAAAAGCATTTCCGCCCCCAGGCTGCTGTTCTGGGCAGCATTAGATTACAGTTTCTGTTACCATAGTAACCGCAGGTGTCACCAAATCAACCAAAGCTATAATCGCACAACAAACAGCAAAAAAAGCAATAAAGTTGTTGAGAGAGGCAGACCTGAGCTTTCCGCAGTCGCTGTAATTCACTCCTCTTGGCTCGACGTTCCAGTGTCCTTATCTTCTTCAGCTCCATTTTCTCAGCCTCCACAGGATTTGATGACACTGTCTGAAACTACAGGTAATGTGTTATTATTATTATAGGTGTACAAGAAAATGTCATGTCCCCCCGTCATGTAGAATTAAGGGATAGTGTACTTTTTTATCACACAAGGCAAGATCTTCTCGTTCAAACATCTCATCATCGTCATCATCATCGTCGTCATCGTTGTCCCCATCAGCACCCTCTTCTGAGGCACTGTGAGAGAATGTTTCTGTGGGAAATGTAAAAGAATATTGTGTCAAGTGTCTTTGTGTGGGTCCCTCTAACCATTTTTCTTCGGTAAAAGATCAAAGCAACCTTATACTGAACTTACCTCCTCTCCCTGGATGGTTAACGAGGACACTGAGTCGTGTGTCTCTGCTGATCCTCGGGGAAGAGAGATTCCAGGGGGAAAACTTGGATCGTACCCTGGTCTGTCCACTCGGCAGCTCTTTTTTCTTAATGCCGCGTCGTTGCCTCTTTTCTCTGTAATTACTTGCGGTGCTGCCGCTCCAGTAACCTTCCTCTTCTTGCCCATTTGAGCCATCTGGTTTCGGAGGGCTGGGACCTCCTGCTGTTGCAGAGGAAGAGGAACATGACGAGGATCCACCTGGGGTTTCTGAGTCAGAGTCACCGCTCAGACTTTGAAGATTGACCAACTGGCTTTTCTCCTCCTCAGTGAGTTGGAGCTTCTTCAGCGATTGCTTAAGGTGGGAGCCCGGTGGTGCTTTAGAGATCTCATCTGCAGGGGTCAGAGGTGATGGTTTCTCAGAAGTGGAGGGTGTGAAAAGGTGGACTGTGCGAGGTTTTGCTACTGGAGGAGAGGATTCAGATTTTGGTGTGACTTGTCTAGAAAAACGAGGCTTTGGGACTGGGCAGGGCCCTGTCAGCAGGAGCTCCTGTGTCTCCTCCTCTGTAGATGCTGGTATATCTGTTCCAGATGGAAGATCTTGAGATGTATGTGGTTCCTGGGATACTTTGGATTCCAGAATATGATGGTCCGGTCCACTCAGTTTATGTGACTTTGTGCACACTTTAGATTTAGACCTATCACACTGTAAATCATAGTCCTCATCTGATGGTGATGGTGTATAATCATCACTTGAAAGCCTGCTCTCATCATATGTCACTTTGTCAATTTCTTTATTTTCCTGAACAGAGGAAAAAAAAGAAAACATACAAAAAAATTATTTAAAGAGAACACAAATCCCATGTTTGGTATGAAATGTCCCACAGACTGCTGTTAAATAAACACTACATACAATGTCATGCAACAGAAGACTGTGTAACACTAGCATCATTAACACAAGAAATCAACATGGTCTCATCAGCATTAGGCAACACATGGTTTTCATCTGTTTCGTTCAGTAACCAACCTCACATGATGTTTGAGCATCACTCTCCAGCTCCAGTCCTTCTGAGTGCGGCTCACAGTAGAACCTCCCTGAGGAGGATAAAAAGTCATTGTCAAGTGAACATCCACACTAAATGGCAGCCCCCATAATAAGAATTACAAAGCAAATTACAGTGGTAGCACATAGGAATGACACTACTGTGTTTTTTGCCATTTCTGCTGTGTTTTTTTTGTCATTTTTGCAGATATGCA
Organism: Betta splendens; assembly: GCF_900634795.4. NCBI lineage: Eukaryota > Metazoa > Chordata > Actinopteri > Anabantiformes > Osphronemidae > Betta > Betta splendens. The sequence continues at coordinate 10,409,973 of NC_040887.2, read as the reverse complement.
TCAAAAATCTTTGATTTGAATTTATGTGAATGAATGGTCTAACATTCGGGCGAACAAAACTGTTTCTGACAGCCACCAAAGTGAGTTTGGTTTTCTATGCCGTTTAATTTTTAATCTAAAAAGCAGCATCTGTGGCTGATGATTAGATTCAGTTAATCAGTTTTTTTTAATCAGTGTCTGAGAAAAAAAACAGCATAAATATTTTGTCAATTATACATGAATTACCTAAATGAATAAATAAAGGGTTCCATTTATTGTGTCACGTGTCTTGGCTGAAACATGCCCACAACCAACTGGAAACAAGGCTATTGCAAGAATTAGCAAAAAATTCCAGTACCTGCTAACAACTATACTATACTGTAATATAACAGTATTCACCTGTAGTCTCAACAAAGACATATCCTCCCAGCCTGAGTGTGATGCCGCATTGATGGCAGGTGAAGCAGCTCCGATGGAAGAACTTGCCCTCAGCGCTGATGCGCTCAAGTGCATAGACCTTTTTACTGCAGAAGTAACACTCGGTGCTGTTTGTCGTAGACACACCAGTACCGGTTTTAGGTTCAAGAGGAGGAGCAGAATCAGCTGTAGGAAAGCGCTCAGGGGAAAGAGGAGCTGGCACCATCTGAGGAAACCATATAAGAAAGATTCAGGTTCTGTAAAAGACACACTGACCATTGGGGCTTTTTTTATTTTAAGAATTGCACAGAATGACTTTAATTGGAACGCAACTCACACTTTCATTTTCTGCCATTCTTTCTCGCCTCTCAGATGTAAATTTTTCCTGTGGGGAAAATAAATAAATAAAAAAAAAAAATAAAAAAATCACACGTTGACTATGTGACAGTCACATATTAAATAGCCACATTTGATCATATCAGCGACTAAAAATTGAAGTGTATGAATAACACAAAGAACAATGTGATATAACACCTAACATGAAGCACATAAACACAGACAGAATAATCACGTCTGTGATTCACCATCCCCATGAATGCACAGACTCAAAGGCCAATATGAACCCTGGCTGTAAAAAGATGCTTATCAGGTGCTGTGTAAACACTGAACTCAAGTCACTGTGTGCGTACCTTGCGCCGTTGCAGAGAGTTGTGCTTCAGCTTGTTCAGAAAAAAGATAGCTGACTGTGTCCTTGCAAGAGTCAGAGACTTGGGTGATTGCACCAAGCCTGCAGGTTCTGTAACCAATAGGAAATAAAACAAATCAGAATCCTGTTTATATAAAATTATCACCACCCTAACTGCAGCAGATTATATCTTGTCTAAAATGATCTTCACAGTAGGTCCTCGCTTCGTTCGTATTTGATAATCTCTCTTACAGCGTGCTGCACTGCATTAAAACTCTTTAGCGTCTGCTCTAACCTGACTAGCCTATCATCATTTCGATGAGGTTACCGGAGAGTGACAGCTCCCTCCTACCTTCACCTAAGTGAGCAGATCCCAAGCGGAGAAACACAGCATCACAGAGAGGGAGCGCACATATCACACCCACTTCAGCTCATCAGCGCCTTCTAATGCTGAGATTTCATTTGCAGGGCACCAACCCCTCGCGGTGGTGTACAAACACCTCTGCTTTGCAAGAAAGGACCCTTTAGTGCTACAATAAATCCCCCTTCAGGAGACACTGTTCAGCCCAGACCACAGTAATCCAGCTGTTTGCTCGGCCTGCTGCCGGGCTGGCTTAGTGCACGAGAGCAGCATCTGAGAACAGCACTGGCCACTTAAGCCCAGTGAATTCTGGGTAGCAGGCTCTTAAAGAGACAGTGCTGATTTGAATGTGTGTCGAACACCAAACATCTTTCAGTGGGAGGATATGCAACTTTTTTTATGATGAGGCTAATATAGTGTCTAGGTAACCTACTTACCTGCATTAAAAATATAACCGATCGATCATAAACCACAGTAAAATGACAAGCATAAAGAAAATCTTTACTGTAAAAGACTGAAGAAGCTTAAGGCACTGAAATTTTGCCTTGTTCAACTTCCTGTACATTCTCAGAGCTTTACCTTTCGCTGGCAAAGTTAAAGCGTTTTGGACTTGGGTAAGGTAGAGCACCATGGATAACTTGTCTATCTGACCACTGTTGGCCAGATCGGTAGGAGACATGACAGGTGGGATGCCCAGCTCCTTCTCCAGGATACTGAAGGCCAGTTGGTTGTTGTGAATGACATTGGACTCCTCTAGGGTGCTCATGTCACTGTAAAGAATTATAGCAAAACTGATCACATTTTCTTTTAACTGCCGTTTGTTTAGACACACATTTCCAATAAAACTTATGTGAATCCTGAGGCTTATTTCCTTCAAAGAACATACATACACATACATAATTTAACAGCATGTGCAGTATCTCAAAACAAAACTTAAAAACAGGAGGCCTACAGTAATTGCATTACCATATGAAAATCAGAGTGACTCACATTAGCTGAGGTCTGAAATGGTGGATCAGAGCACACAGAGCAATTCCAGATATCCACGACTGGGTGAAGTCTGTTACATTCACATTCTCATAACATGCAGTGTTTCTCTGGCACCACTTCAACAACCCTTCAAAACCACTGACAGAATCTGGAAGAACAAGTAAAGGACAATTAATCAAATAATGTTCCTAAGATATTTGTGGGCCTCACAATTACTGTCTAATAATGCAGCTAAGTGATTGTAAATATGATGTAGAAGCCTTTTTAAGCTTGGTGGTTTGCTCAAGGGAGATGAATATACTGGAAAAAAAATATTGAAATACTGTAAACATTACACAGGCCTGTTTGTTTTCACATTAAAGACCAGTTTACCTTGACGCATGTTACCCAACTTGTCCGTCTGCTTTTTGATTGATGTTTGAGATACATCAACATTGTACAGGTGCAGCACCTGAAGTAAGGGAAAGCTAGATTAGATTTCCTGATACTTATGAGCATCTATACATGAGAAACACACCTCTTGTTCTACTGGTCTATTTAAACAAGATTACCTTTACTTATGAGACCATGTTTTATTAATTTTACTCATTATGTTCAAAAGGCTTTAGAGTGATTAAAAGTAAATTTCCCAGTCCCAACCTGATTTGAGTGGATGGATGAGAGGTTAACCCTCAGGTACCGTGTTTTAGGGTCAAGACTGTAGGCACTGTAGTTTTTGCTGGTGTTTTCTGGTGTTGTCTGTGACAAGAGCTGGTAGATACTCTCTCTGTACTTATTTCAAGACGAAAACAGTAAATTACACACATACTTAGAAAACTAAGTGATGGTGACTCAGATGAAAAAAAGTTGCAATTTTAATGGGTGAAACATGACACCAGACATGCTATCATTTTAAAATTCATCTCAAATTAAAATTAGACATTTCAGATTTATATTAAGAGAAACAGGATACAGCTGCATCAAGCACGTCCTTCTTGATGTTACTTTGATTTAACTGTGTTTTTGTCACATGTGCTCACCGTTCTGCCAGGATCTTGAGATGTGGAGCCCCCATTCCCCAACGTCTCACCATCCACGCTGTGTCAAACGCAGCAAGAAACCCACGAGCAATTCCTGTACCCAGAGGCCAAAAAGGCTGCAGAGAACAATGTGAGTCAGTTTGGTGGAAGTGCTTAATAGAGCTGTGCAAATGAATCATGAGTTCTAATGGTTGGCTAAATGAGGACCATGTGTGTCAAGTGATGAATTGGATATTAGTTACAGTACCTAGTCTTTCATGGTATTAAAAAAAAAACATATACAGTACATACTGTATACTTCAGCCTTGAAAGGTTATTGGCATATTAAAAGCTTAATCAGCAATTTTCCTAATGCCACAGCACTACCCAAACTATCACTGTAAACTAACCTCCACCAGGCAATCTCCAACAAGAGCAATCAACAGTTTCTTTCCTTTCCTCTCTCTGACCATAGAGGCATTCTCAGCGCGGTGCATACAGGTGAAGTCAAACATGGCTACATCTGGCTGGCCAGCATGGCTCTGAGCAAACTGGAGCTGAGGCAGCTTTCCACTAGTGGAGAAGTTCGCAGCATCATATGCGTAGTGACACAAAGCCTCATGATCCACATTTCCAGGAGTCAGAAGTTGCTCTGCGTTAGTATAGTCCTGCAAAGACAGTGTGAGATGTGTGATTACTCAAGGGACCTTTGCTGACATTAAGAGACCTCATACTTATTTATGCATTATCTGTTTTTTACTGGTCAAGCATGCAGTAAATGCCAACAGAAATGGCACATTGTGATGGTAAAGTGTTGTTCTCACCTGTTTAATGACCCCTTTCTTCAACAGGCTCTTCTTCTTGGCAGTCATAACAAAGTAGTGGGTGTCATCCCTGTAGTAGACAATATTCTCTAAATCAATACCTAGAATGGAAAATGGAGATACATAGAGAGGGTGAAGTGGAACATATGTGAGTGAGTTTTTTTTTTTTAATATATTACCTATTTTCTCATATTACTAACTTTTGCATATACAATGCTATACCTTTCTACTAGTTTAGGAATAGGAAAAAGGATGGGGACAGGGTAGCGAGATTGAAAGAAAACAATTGCTGAAGTGGGTGGGCAAGAATAAGAGTGTAAGGAATCTAAAGTGAATCATATTACAGTATGAATCACTTTAGGCATGTCATAGATTAACAGCACTGTGGCTCCTTTCACAATGAACCCAACTTGACATTGTGGACATTCCGCTATAAAGCTTGAGGGCATTGGGGGCATTCCAGAGAGGCACAATAACAGTAAAAGCAGATGTTCAGGATAATGACTGTCACTGTAGACAAATACCTACCTGTCTCATTGAGAAGCTCTTGGAAGAATTTCTGGTTATATATGCGGGCCACACCACTGATCTCAGGTACCTGTGCCTCAGCAGCTGTGTTTCTGTTAATGAAGTTGGCTGTGATGCCAATAGCCAGCTTGCCCCTCAGCTCTTTGTGCTTAAATCCTGTGAGTAAAAAAGCAATGAAAAAAAATAAAAAGGGGAAACTGAGCTAATGAAGGCAGTCAGAAGATGTTTGTGTATAGTCAGTGTTTGGTCTTGCAAAATGTCTGAAATGTTACAATTTTACCCAGCATGTATGAGTGCTCGTCTCACCATCGGGGACAAACCTGCCACCTCCAGCAGAGATAAAGACATCAAACTGGAAGCTTGAAGCAGGATGAGAGGAAGGATGTACCTGGGCCATCCAGCCTGTCATAATAAAATATTTCACTTTTACGTACAGTTTGGTTCATAAGAGTGTTACTATGAACACTATAAAACCACCACAAGATAGTGTGTGTGCTGTACTGAGGAAACTAGTGTGGAGAATGACTGGTTGGAGGGCAGATCTACCATTTTCTCCTGAAGGCTGAATCAATCCATGAAATTCCACTCCAGTGTGGACCTCCACTCCAAGCAGCAGTGACACTTTCAAAAGAATTAGCTGCAGTTGACGGATGCCTAAAATACACATATTTATTGAAAATGTGTCAGACAACCAGTAAACTAGAGGTGCAGTCTGTCACGCAAGTAAAAAGTTAATTGGCGCTATGGCTGCAATGAAAGGCTAGTTTTATTACCACTGTGTCTAAGTGAAAGCTGTTGTATAAGCAGATAATGTATGGCAATATGAAGAAGATGTTATAAAGCTATGTAAAATATACTTTGTAGAAAATTATGCTTTATTAAAAAATTCTTGTAATGTCTGATAATCGTCTTTCAGTAATTAAACATTTAATGACATTTGGATGAAATTACAAAAATTTCAAATAGACCTGTTCACAAGTCAAATCAGAAGGAACTGATTTAAAAGAGAAGTTATTGTTGTTACGTGACATCATCAGTCTACCTGTCCTTTTGGCCTTTGTCACATTTGCCTCCACCTAAAGACGATCAAACCGAAAATGAAAAACAAACACTATGCCTCTTATCTGTCTACACAACCTAGATTACTGAGTGTATTAGATCCCAGTGTGATATTTTTTTCCATTCTTGCCGTAACTACAGTTCTAAAATTAGAATGATTAATTTAGTTTCTCTGCACTTAGAGTTATAATTACAGTATAAAAGTGTCTTAACATCAACAAAGTTAGATGTTTTTTTTAAGACTGCCCATTAACCAAAAATACAAAAAAAAAAAAAAAACTCACTTATTTACTCACTTATGTGATCCAGTGAACCGGTGCAGAATTTGCCATAGAACTTCTTAGCACCAAGTCCACGCAGGTCGCAGATGGTATAGGGCCAAAGATGTAGGACATTGTTCCTAGAAAATTCTTCTCTCTTTTCCAACACCACTACCTGAGCTCCAAGCAGGGACAGCTCAATAGCTGTCCTCAAGCCGCATGGCCCAGCACCTAAGACCAGACACTTAGAGAGCCAAAGTAGTGAGAGTAAGATTTTAATGAAATACAGTAGGATGATTAAGGGTAAAATAAAGCTAAATAATAAATACCTTGTTTTTAGTGCAGGCTTTTCCTTGCTGGTAATCTGCATGAGATGCCCGTTTGTCCAGCTTTGTCCACAAGACTTTGGCCTTCCAGTAATTCAGTCTCTCTTTTAATTTGGGGTAAAAACCCCTAAAATCATTAGGACTGATGTCAAGATGACAGCAGAGTTCAGCAAAAAGGAGCTTCACATCCTTACAACTCTGGGCCTGGACAAATAAGTCAAATGCTGCATGTGCTGTATTTTCTGGGTCCTGGCTCGCCATGATGGAAGCTGGTAGTACTGGTTTGGTCCCTTTGTTTGTTGGTACTCTTGTTTCTCACAGCAACTGTAAAAGAAAAGGTTAAATCATGGTACTGGCACTTTCAAGTTAATAAAGTAAACGTTCCAAGTATTTTTTGCTGTTGTTTTCATTTGACAGACGTGGTATATTCTTTTAACTACAGTACTGTGCAGTAGTCACGCAGTCTAGTAGTCACCTCTCTACTTCAAACGATCTTAACGTTTTGTCACCTGGCTAGCTGAGTCATGACTGACTTCCTCTGACTTCCTCAGACTGGGTTCTGGGGCTGCCTGTATCTCTAGTTTTTATGATGGCTTCATGCTGAAAGGACTGCACACAGCTGCCTCGTCATTGTCCCCAGGATGTGTGCTCAAGTTTAGTCACAGTAAATGAGGAAACTAAATATTTTAAATATAACCACATTGTTGTTCCACCCATTACTTCAAGGTCATTATACCATTCAAGTTTATATTGCAGTTATATTCTAAAGAAACACTCTTGCAATAAACACTGACATCTTTTCTAGCAGTAGAATGCTTAAGCAAAGCATAAAGTAAACAGTACAGTGAAGCATACAGTTTTGTGTGTGTTAAATTGCATGTAAAGCTATTATATAAAGCTAAAGCTAAGCAAAAGAAACAAGCGATGTGACATCGTTATATCATGAGAACAAGTTCATAGCAGCCTGAAAATAGACCAAAAAAAGGAAAACATGAGCATGAAGTGAGCTGTCATTTTATCACCTTGATCTACTTTTCAAGCAGTAGGTTGTTTATAGTTTCAACCACAGCCTGAGCTGCAGAGTCTAATAATACAGCCACAGACCGACCACTACGTGTGTGTGCCTGTCTTTGAACGTGACACAATATTACCTGATTATAATGTTAACTATTAAGCTCAAAAGTCCTCAGTGACATTTGTTTTTCTCCTCCTGTCCGTTTTAAACCATATTCATTCAGCGTGATTAGGAGAATTATTCAAACTGGCTGAAAGTTAAGTCAGCAAGGCCAGGAAAGGGCTTTTAGTAAGTACTGTATGAGGTGGCTTCTAAAGACAAGGCCGCATGTCAAAACTAACCCAGAATCAGAATCAGAGTTTAATGGCCAAGTTTGCACAGGACAACCAAGGAATTGTATTTGGTCTGACTCCGTCTTTGTTCCCTCACAAAAAACACACAATTAAGTACAATTTTAAATATAGTTTTGAAAAACAAATAGTCATTGCTGTGTGTATCCGGTAGAGTTCAGCTCAGACACAGCCTGGGGGAAGAAGCTGACTCTGTGTCTGGTGGTTCTGGGGGCTATAGCTCTCATAACTCAACATTATAATCTAGATTTCAATTACAAAGAGACACAATACAACAGCACGTTAGTATCTCATTCATTAATATTGTTTGTGACAGGGCTAAAAATAGCTTGAGAATGGTGGTAAGGCGGCATAGAAAGCTCTCAGATCTCCTTACAGGCAAAAGCCACTAGACTAAAATTAGCAATACAATGAAATCCTCATAGGTCCTACGATTAATACACATTTATTTTCCAAACCCAATCACTGAATACCAAACGATGCTTACTTTAAATGCTACAAATGCTATACTTGTAGTAGTGACAACCTATGGGGAGGAGTGACGTATAAATACCACAGCCATGAACATCTGGTGTAAAGCAAGTCTAAGCATGAAGCAGGTTTTTGCAGCAACGCCACAGAGAATCCCACAGAAAACAACCGGGATGCAAATGTGAACTGACCTGATTTTGCTCAGAGCCACTAGATTGGATTACCCTGCCTTACTACACGTGTAAGCTCTTCGCAGTCTGTCGGGAAAGGCTGGGTCCATCAGCACGGTGGCACAAACACTGACCGGATCCAACCCAGAGGGGGAAATGCTGGACGAAGACAGAGGGAAAGAAAGGAGTTAGAGACGCGCCAGTTGCTTCACTTATCGAGCCGTAGCAGACCAGAAGTAGCGTTGAGACACAAAACAAGAAGCTTTGAAATGTGAGCGCTCACAGTGACAGGAAGCTGATAAGAGGACACTGAATGTGGACGAACGACGTTTAAAATGCTGTACCGTGAGGTTAAATAGTTGAACACTCAAGCTATCCAGTCCCACGTTAAAAACATTAACTGGCCTAATGCCTATTTTTACAGTGGGGATGCAGTTGCAAAGAGCGTCGAGAAGCCGCACATTATGAAGCTAATCATTTACCGACAAAGTTTAACGTACTTAACCAACGTAAGAAATGTGTGCGTCCGCTACTAAAAATCTGTCTTAAGAACTAATAAACAACAGTTTGGAGTCGTGGCATGTTACTTTACCAAATCAGTCGCGCTGTCACTCATTGTGGACCAGGTGTCGCTTCCAGCTTAATTGTCTTCGTTTGCGGGTAAAGAGCCAGCGCCGCTTGTCGCTTCACCTGCGTTCTCCGTTGCCACACGGCGCGAGCCTCTTCCGGGGCTTTCCGTTGGAGGTGCAAAGACTGCGCGAGCCCCGGCGCACGTGACGAGTTCGTTCTCGTAGTTCTCGCGGCTCTCAATAGGTACAGTAGGTGTCTAAAGTGACACAAAACGCCCGAGGACATAAAAGCTGGTTTGTAGTACAAACCATTGATCACTGCGTTACTGCATTTTTTTAAATGACTATGCGTACTTTAAGCAAATAAATAAATATAATTGTTACGTATATTCATCGATTTATTTATTAAAAACGATTGTTTTGCGTAAAGGTAGCTCTACATTTCACAGTCTGTAACGTTTGGAAAATCTCAGTTAATAAAATCTACTATTCTACTTTCTTTAGTGCAAACTACTTTTGCACTAAAGAAAGTATCTAGCCCCAAACACAGAATTCCACGTTGTTTATTCCCACGTTATGTGTGTAAATGTGACGACGTCGGATAGCTTTTAAAACAAGTTGCAAGAATGCCTGTTTCAGTATTCATTCGGGGCAACTGACCTGTAAGGACATCATCTAAAACAAACTTCAGTATTTTGATTATAATGCTGAACCACCTTATACTGTAGCTCTCTTGAAGAAAGTTTCCATCACAGCTGAGAATTCTATATAATGAAAAATCTACCCACTGTATGGTCATGCACCTTTCATTACCAACAGAAGCATAGTCAGGTTCCTGAATAAACAAATAAACAAACCAACTCCCTTTTCTCTGTAATCAAGATAGAGTTCACGTAGTAGCAAAATACAAATTTATTACAATTTGGAAATTGCAGTACGATTTAACAAAGCAATTTAAAACTCCCACTATATATATATATATAGTGGGATAGAGACCAACAACAGAACAGAATGTTCTTGGCTTGAAGTAGGGCTGTATACAGAAGATATGACCCTTTATGTGCACTTTTTGCATATTTCTTTTATCAAAAACATTCACTGACTCAGGTCTGGAAAAGAAACGAGTAATGTCACACCCCTTTGAGCACTTATCCAATAATGCATCACAGTCACGTACCTGCTATATATATACTGTATTAATATCCTCATATCTCCTTCTGTCATTTAATCAAAATCAGTAGTGCCTAATATAATGTCAACTGCGAGATCATGCCATGGAACAGCGGTTGATGTATGGGGAACAGCAGTGCACACACACAAATACACATTCCATGGCGTCAGGCTTTCTAAGAAAATCTGAAATGTTTAGTGACTAAAGATTATAGTTAATTACCTGCTCATTTACAAGCCTCGAAAGCAGCACAGACATAAGTTTAAAATTACCACAATGTAAACATTTGTGGTTTTGATTGTATGATCAGTGTTCAACATAGTCCAAGTGTTGTGATACAACAGGCTGAGTCAGGGTTTACAAAGCTAGCTTGCTGATATTTGTCAGCTTTACACAGCTTCTCAGAAATATGTGCACGAAAAGGAGCGTAAATGTTTTATAGGCTATTACATGTCCTAATTTTATGTCATTATTGACAGATGTTATTTAACCCCCCAAAAAAACATAACAATAAGGAACAATGGCAGCAAAATAAACATTGGGGTTAATGTAAAAGGAATAAATTATAGTGATGGTATATACAAAACATTAGGCAGTAAGAATATTTACAATTCAGTTTCAATAGATTTCATTATGTCTATGTAAAGGTTGGAAAATGCTCTTGGTCTGCCCCCTACAGGCTGGGGGAAGCATAACCAAAACAAAAAATAATATCTCCAGTGAATTTAAAAATACACTAGAACTAAAACAGAGACTAACTAAAAATATAAATCTTCATATTAATGAAGGTTAGAATTGAAAGGTGATTCACTTAAATTAAATTGTAATGCTTAGAAAAAGCTGACATGTTGAAGACATGATGCTATTGTACCCTCAAAGGAGTTAGATTTAAATATCCCCAGCATACACAAGTCAGACTTCATTGTACGAAAATCTCAGAGTAGTAAAATACACTTTCACACAATAAGAAGAGTACAAATGAGATTTTCATTGGCACTAAAGTCCTTGTAGCAGAGATCAAATCGTCTCCATCCTGAGATGACCATTGGTGATCAGTAGCTATTTGTTTGTAGGAAAAGTCACAATTAGAAAATAGAAAATCAAACTCCGAGCCTATTCGGTTCTTTGTGTTGAGCTGTACAGTATGATGGTCACAGAATAAAACAATTTGCCCAAATGGCACACGACAATGAGAAAATCAATGGTGTCAGTCTTTACAGCTGGAAAACCCACCCCAGCGTTAGTAGCAAAATAAACTACATATACTGGTAAATAATTGTACAATTCAAAATTCAAATGCTTCTCAAGTGGCAACTAGAAGAATGAGTCTGAGCTTAAAATTGTGTTCAAAACAGTGTGATAAAACCTGACTCGTCATTTGTGTACTTACTGCATTACAGGAGTGCCTGTAGAAATAAGCACAATACGAATAAAAGGAAGCCAGAATTACCTGTTTGGTTGTAAGGATAGAGGGGTTGGACTGACAAAGTGTTCTATAACAACACTTTAATACCACAGTTTAGTACTGTCCTTGAAACTTGAACTTGAACTTGAACGGGACAGGAACCGAGTTTTGTTGATTTGTTTAATTCACCTTGACTGATTGTACCCATATTGCTGTTGGCTTTTTGTCCCATTACACAATACATGCACACGCTCACTCATACACATATCCACTATAAAACAGGTGCACATGCTCCATTTTGAGCATCCACAGCGAGTAATTGCATCTGTGTTTAGCCCAGTTTACAGGTTGTCTCCCGGCTGGTACTGAGGCTCTGTGGAGGTGAAGTAATCCTCCAGGAAGCCCTGCAGGTACTCAAAGGTGGGCCTCTCCTCCGGCTCTTTCCTCCAGCACGTCAGCATCAGCTCATGCATGGATTCCGGGCAGTCCACTGGGCATGGCATCCTGTAGCCACGCTCCACCTGGTCCAACACCTCCCTGTTAACCATACCTGCGAGTGAAACGAGGTCGCTGTTATTGCAAGCCACAGACTGACAATGTGAATCATACACCCGTTCTAGTCATGCTGTTCTACTGGTAGAACATGACATTGCACTGTGTGTGCAATCTAAAAATAAACAGGGTACAATTTCACAACTTTTCATCGGTTTAGCTGCTTCGGTAGCTGTACCGAAGCAGTTGTGCTTGCCATGAACATTTCTACTCTGACAGCATTAGACGTGATCGAAACATTTCTATTCATACCACACTCATATCCTAGGGCACGGAGAGGTCATGTAAGAGTCGATTTAGTTATCCACACGCTAACTCATGTTCAGTATGTACAGAAAAGAGGAAAACGCCTCTTGTTCATAACAACTCCTGACTTTATTTAAAAATAAAATTATAAACTTGTCTGGATCCTTGCCTGGATAGGGTACTCTGCCTTTGGTGGCCAGTTCTGTCAGCAGGATCCCAAAGGACCAAACATCAGATTTGATGGTGAAGCGGCCGTACAGAGCAGCCTCTGGAGCGGTCCACTTGATAGGGAACTTGGCTCCTAAACAGTCATCAGGAGGTGACAACAATGAGCTGTAGGGTACAGGGTCACTGATTCTAAAGTGGTAGATGCCCATTTGTAAGTCTCGGTAGTCTCACCTTGCCTGGCAGTATATTCATTGTCCTCAATGAGGCGAGCCAGACCAAAATCAGCTACTTTGCAAACCAAGTTATCTCCCACCAGGATGTTTGCGGCTCTGAGGTCTCTGTGCACATAGTTCATCCTCTCCACATATGCCATCCCTGAAGCAATCTGATAAAAAAGAGGTACACTTTGTCATTCCTAATAAGTACAATGCATTTTTGAACAGATTTCAGTGATACATTGACATAATTACTATGTTTGCCAACCTGTGAGGCCATGTCCACCAGTTGAGGGAGGCGTAGTATCTTGCCCATGTCACCTTTTAGGAAATCCAGCAAGCTACCTGTTAAAAAGAACAAACAAACAGAATATTCATTTGTGCAAATATCCAGATGTAACAGAAGTGGTTAGAAAATTATTTGTATAATGAGACAAACGGCCCGCTCACCTTGCCCCATGTACTCGGTGACGATATAGATTGGCTCCTCAGACACCACAGCGTAGAGCTGAACCAACTTTTCATGTCTCAGCTTTTTCATGACCTGAGCTTCTTGCAGGAAGGCCTCAGGGGACATGGTGCCAGGCTTCAGGGTCTTAATCGCCACCCGCGTTGTACCATTCCACGTTCCTGATAAAATGACGAGATTCTAAACAGCATGCTTTGCTGCACCTTTTACCATTCATCATTAATGTGACCTGTTAATTCTGATATCATTTAGATCTGCTCTGATAAAGCTCTGGTGATGTGTGTAATGTATATCTGTCCACAGAATAAAATAATATGTCTCAAACAACTCACAGCTGCAAACCAGCTCAGGTTAAATTTCCATTGATGCCTATCAACATTAGAGAATTCAGCTACATCAGTAACAATAACAATAAAGAGAAAGAATGCAGAGGTTTGAACTGCTGTTAAATATCTGCAAAAAAAGTACCGCTTTTGTTTTCTGGTTTAACATACAGTATGAGGTTATTCAAGAAGCAAAAACACAACTTACCCATCCACACTTCTCCAAAGCAGCCTTGTCCAAGCTTGAGGTCCAGACGGAGGGAATCTCTAGGAATTTCCCAGGCATCCTTGGCTAAGCCCTGAGTCTGAGGCTTCAGTACCGGACAGATGTCAGTTAGAGTGTAACACAGTCCGTCAGCATGCTCTGGAAAAAGACAAAAAGCAGGGTTAGTGCTAAGGGAAGGGGGTGTCTGACAAATGGAAAAAGACAGACGGTGATCATCAGTAGGTGCAACTCACTGCGATAATGATTGACAAGCTGCTGTAGGGTGACGAACTGAGTGCGTGATGTGATGTAGAAGCCACCGCTGTCCAGCTTCCTAATCTTGTAGTGCTTCACATTCAGCCCTTTGGCGTTGTCATAGTCCAACACAGACAGACAGTAGGCACCTAGAAAGCACAGTAACAACCTGCTCATTGCTCCACCAGGGGGCAGCATCAGTCCACTGATGCCTGAAGTCCTGAGCCTCAGTTCCACATTGACCTAATTCTGTCTGACTCACCCACCCGAGTCCCTCCCCACCACTGTGGCTCAACTATCTATATATCTAGTTCTCCCACATTCTATAGCTATTTTACCAGGAATCATGCACTCTACATGTGCACACAAGCCCACAGCAGCAGCTGATCCGGTAGGGCCTGTGTTTGCTGCAGCAGAGCAGCTGCCCGCCTATCACAGCTATCTCCAGTCCCACGGGTGTCACATCCAACCTTTCCCATCTGCCTGATTTATCTCTCCTCTGAACCCACGCTGCCAACCGGCTGGCACGCCACAGCAGGACGCTCAGTGAACAGTGGGGACTGATCTCCCACTGCTATAAGGAAACCCTCCTATTTATCCTTTTAGAAAGATGTGCATGTGCTGGAGCCCATTTAACATCATTTTATATTAAACACAGATAAATGTCTTTTTATCCATTTGTTTTTTTTAATTTGCTGAGTCACTTTACCTTTGGTGGTCTCGCTCTCTCTCACCAGAAATGTCCCTCTTCTGTTCTCTAAACTTAGAAGCAGCCTCTCTGAGTCGCGGCGTGTGATTCTGCCAAAATACCACCTGGTGATGTTGAGAGTGAAAACAGAGGTACAGATGAGATCTGGTTGTTGAGGAGGAGACAAAGTATGAGTTGAGTTTACTGCCTCAGGTAATAAAACTCTGTCTTTGCCATGCCAGATGCAGCACATACCCATGCATACAAATGCCTGCAACAACAACAGCTGCTTACCTGGATTCTATGGTCAGTCTAAGATGACTTGTAGAGCAAAAAGCAAAAATGGAAGTTTTTATAAATGATTAGTGACTTATTGTAACTTCACAAGCAAGCAGGTTAGCATATAAGTGTTAGCAGCACATTTGCACCAGAGATGAAAGCAGAAAATATGTTAAAATTGGCAGAAGGCAAAATTTTATGAATCACTGACTTAGAAGAGAAGATTTGCCTCATACTCATGACTGTACAGTAAAGATTAACAGCCAGCAGGTAGAAACCAATCCTAGGATCGATGATTCAATTCCTTGGGATCAGATGTTTTTGCATTGTGACCTTGGACCAGATACTGAACCATGTGACTCAGTGAGTCACTTCAAGCTACTGTACATAGCAGCTCTGTCCAATAACTACACATTCAAATTTTTAAGCTAATTTTTGTTTTTCACAATTTGCTATTTGATAGCAATCTTCTCATCTAATTCATTGCAAACATCTGTGTTTCAAACCATCTTTTGAGAACTAATAAATAAACAATATGTAGGAATCCAACATGAGTATTATTTCTATTATGCACTTGGTGAAACACAGATAGAAGAAACTAAACAAGAAAAAAAATGGGGTTTACTCTTCTGCCTGGATGGAGTCAGATGGAGCCACATAATTGCTGGGGATATAACCACTCTCTCCAGTGGCCAGGGAGCGCGCCAGCCACCAGTCCCCCTCTCTGATGATGAAAAAGATGACACGCAGCTTTGTATACGCTCAACACACGACAAACAAAAATGACTTTACGGGTTTTTCCAGTGTCTTGTACAGTACACATTAGCCACGAGTGGGCACACTAGTTTACTGTGAGGAAAAGTCAAAGTGAACTCATTATCCATTTTCATAATGTGCCCGCAGTTGCTCCAAATTGAGTATAGTGCTGCAAAGCCAACTAGCCTCCATAGTAATAGAAGGGCTGTGGGGCCTGGGGCCAGAGTCATGTTGTTTGTACGTTTTTAGCAGATCAGTACTATATGTAGAGCAAAGGCGTATGCTTCAGGCGATACAAGCACATTTAAATACAGTTCAAGAAGAGTTTCCACAAACCTGCAGTTCACCTTCCTCCTATAAAAAATGTGACGGTTTATGAAAGAGAATTGGAAAAGAGAAAAGAAACAGTGAGAAAGAAAGGGGTTAAAG